>NC_048598.1:47604947-47919959 GCF_003668045.3 Cricetulus griseus
TTAGGTGTTATATTTTTCATATAAATTATAATAGGAGAGGTGAATAGTTATAGCAGTTTCAGCAGTATATTTAATTTTATTACCCCACACCAACTGTTTGGCTGTTTGGAAACATCTGTGTTTAGTGAGTATGAAAATGTAACGTGTATAGCAGTACATACTCAAATTAGGACTTCATCTTCAGCAGTTCTAAGTTCTCGCAAATCAAACATGTTACACTGTAATCATCAGAAGATAGCTGGACTTACACCCAAGAATCTGAATATTTACTTCGACAGTAGAGTGACTATAATGTACTTTTAAAATGTCCTAACCATCCTGTATCAACACTGAGTGTGAATTTGAATTATCTTTTCTACCTATTACAATTTAAATGTATCATGAAGAATTTAAGATGTTTATTACAATAAGTAAATTGTGAAATATATGGAAGACATAGCATACGTTAAAATACACTTTTAACAAAGAATCTGAAAGGTAAGCAACAGTGTGTCAAATTTTCAGGTATTAGGATGATGTTTTCAGAGACCAGGTATTACCTTCTATTTTCTACTTAGAATGCTGAAGAAGTTAGCATTTATAAAGCTTGTGCCCTAGTTTCAAATTCATGGGTGAAGGACATTTTGGCTATATTATGTGTTTCCTCTTATCCTTGATCCAAATTGCACCCCCCTCTGCCCCTGCACCATTTTTAATGCAATTGATTCACTGACAGAGCTAATGACACAGTGTTGTCTACATTTTGCCTTTGTTAAGTGATCCTAACTCAGGACTCATGAGAGGGAGTTTATGAACAATTATTTTCAGTACAGCATGTTATAAGAGGAGTCCACTTCATCAGTTGACCCAAAGTTCTAGAAAACAAAACGTAAGATATGTAGGAAAATAACATACTGATTTTTAAATTGTCTTAGTAATTCTGTATTAGGTATAATTGACATAACAGTGGTGTAAACTTCTGTTGATATAATCCGGATTTTCTTTATTATAAAGTCACAAAAAGCTATAACTTCTCATGCAATTTTAAGCAAACAAGATTCTGTGGAAGTGTAGACATTTTATTTGATTTAAAACACCTGTGCTATGCATAGATTTTTCTTATATGAGAACTTCAAATGTGGTCTTGTATATCTGGTATCATATGATATAAACAAACTTCAAAATCCGTTAGTCAGACATTTTACATATAACACCGAACCTATCAATTTTTGGCTGAGTTGTATTGAGAAATATTTATGTTTATTTACTAGGCATTAAATTACATGGATATCATGTAGAAAACACTTGTTTTTAGGTTTGAAAGATTTTTTTACTATATGATATGAAACTAAATTTAGGCAGGCTTATATCATAAAGTAATTTCTTATGAATTTACAAAGAAAAGAGATGGCTAAAAGTCTACAGGGGACTTTTAATTTTTTATATGGTAAAATTAAATGGTTAAAAATACAAGATTATCTTTGTTTTTGTATTTATTTAGTTAGTTTTTCTTTTCATTATTTTGCCATTAGATAAACTAAGAATGCACCCCATGTTGCACAGGCTAATTTTGTTCCAATAAATATATTGGATCTGGAGCTAAAGAGAACAGCGGATGTGAACACTTGATTGCACCTGTGGGGAATAGTCCCCCACTGAGCCTTTATAGAAGAACAACTGTTTAAGAAGAATGGAAAGTAGAACAGACACAAAGTTAAAAGACAAATGTGCCGATTCCTGCTTTTAATGGTAGGCAAGGGTTTAGCAAACCATTAAGTTTAGTGCTGTGGAATTGCTGAAAGGAAGATTTAAAAATAAAGCATGGAGTTATCCAGGGACTAGGACACTAGATGATTCAGAAAGACTATTTACTATCAGAGGGAATCTCCAAGCATTACAAGTCACAGTCAATTGAAGGAAATACAGACTTGATAATTGATGACTTCTGAGGAACCAGCAGCCAGTGAAGATAATGAGCTTTAGTCTTCTGGTAATTTTGTGGCGTGTTAAGTATATAAGCTATCTCCAGTGTTCCATTTGATTTAATAAGGAAATTATTAGCAATTACTAAAAGCAAAAAGTTATCAATGAAGATTTGTCCATCTAACATTAGAGAAAACATACCATGGCCTTCCATCTATCATAAAGCTGAGCAGCCACTGTCTGGTAACGCTCTAAATCCTGTAGAATGAGTAACTCTGGTGTGTCATTCCTGTTGTCCTTGTTGCCTTTAAAATCTACGTCTCTTTCTTGTAAATTTTAAAATACAAGGAATTCTATTCTTTTGAAGTTGAGGCATCCAGTTTTAATCTTGTAGCTGTGATCAATCTTTCTACTTATCTGGTATGCCCTTAGTACTTTCACTTTTTCACCAAATGGAAAAAGATATCTGACCTTCCTTTAATAAAAATTAAATCTAAATCTGCTATTCATAAAGTACAGGAATTATATCTAGGTTCAGTTAGCTGAGGGTGAAACTAATTCCGAATGAGTCTGCCTGCAATTCTTCTTCATGTAACAGGAAACTGACATGCTGCTAGTCTCTAAAAAAGAACCAAATGTTCTTTACTACAGTACTTATTCAGAATTAGGTCTTGAATGGAAGCCACCCATAGAAAAAAATGCTCATATATACTCACAATGGAAGAGGTGGCTGCAGATGAAAATTGAAACCTGCAACCTATTACAAAGGTGACTATAAAGCCACACATCATCATCTTCATGAACACGCTTAATTTGAAATAATGCAACACTAAGAAGATCCTGTCATATGTGAAATATGATGGTATGAGTATATTGTGACTGAGATTACCTGAGCTCAGGTTGTAGCTTATAATATTTTATGGTATTGAGCAACATACTTATAGTGATGCCTGCTTTCTCATTTTTAAAATGATAACTGTGAGATTTTTAAGGGTTTGAAGAGTTAATGATAGAGGCTATATCAATCATTGCCAAACTAATGCATTTAATGAATATTTGTTGTTATTAATAAAAATGTAAATTAAATATACAAAAGAATGCCTGTGTCTTACAGGCTTAAAAAGATGGTGTTTAGAGACATTTTGAAAAAGCATATTTCTCTGGGTTTAATATTAATAAGTCATTGAAATTATAGTATACTTATATTAATGTTAGTAAAATATATTTAATATTATAAGATAATTTAATTGTGATTAAGTAGATTTAACATTACTGTAAAGAACGACAAGCCTAGCTGATGATGAACCTGGAGAACTGACCAAGTTTATCAATTGTATGCTTTTGTGTTACTCAGTTTGTTTTACTGTGTTTCTGGACAGGCACATATGTGAATGGGAACTGACCAATCATGCTATCTCTTTGTCTGCCAGGTGTAATGGATTATATAAAAAAATACCAGGAATCCAAACTAGGGAACATTTCTAAAGATTCAGTACCAGTGCATTAGGACATGCAATGTAATTTTATAAAAATGTATATAAGGAAGCATTGGTAATAAATTTCAGAAATTCTTGAACCGTATACAAACTATAAGTAAATAGTGAGAAAGACACATTTTGTCAAGACACAGTGGCAGACTTATCTGTCATAAGAATTTTCATTCTGTAACTTGCTGAAATTATAATAAGCATATCTTCTATGTTTACATGCCATTGAATGCTAAAATGACTCAATGTTGGTGGAGCTATTCTCATGCACCATACAACTGTGCTTGTTTGAACATGTCAGGATTTTATCCTTTTGTTCAAAGACAATCTTTTTCTACTTTTTTACCATGACAAATTCATTAATTCTAAAACGGGCCAACTTGAAATAACTTGAAATATATTCTGCTTTCATTATTGAATAGTTTCTGACATATCTTATAAATAGACTTTGGTTATGAAAACTGTTGTTTTCTAGCAGATGATCTTGAAATTTTAATGTTTTCAGGCATTTTTGTTGAAGAATTGTAAATATGTTATAATTAAATTACTTCAGTATACTCAATATTTAACTAGTTAAACATTTATATCTTGTCAGTTAATTATTTTGCAATTTTATGTTTATAGCTCAATTTTAACTACATAAAAACAGATAATTATTTTAATAATTGTAATATATGACTTAATATTTTCTTGAATATGTAGCAAACTAAAATAAAGAACTGATTGAAAATCATTAATGAAAAATTGTGTCTGGTTTTAATATTCTCTTGCTTGTGCACTACTAATTACATTGATTAAAGTTTTAATTTCTACCAGCATTGCCTAGATAAAATTAAGTAAACATCTACTGTCAGTCTCTGTTTATATACTTAACATAATTTGCCTTTTACTTTTCATTTCTTATATTCTACATTCACTTATGATTACTTTTCCTCATTTAATGCCTACACATATTATAATAATACTGTGCATATTATAAATCCTGTGAACACACAGAACAGCTATCAGGAAAGTTTCACTGTATATGTGAAATAAGTTATAAATTTTGAAAATTAATTAAACCTAAATCTGATGAGGAATATATCTTCTTCGAAACATTTAAATTAGTATCCCTTGAGATAAATGTCTTTTCAGCAGGTGACTGATTAACATAAAGTTTACATATTATTTATCAAACTCTCTCTTGTTATTATACTGATAATTCTTAATCTAAAATTCATGATATTTCTATCATTTGTGACTAACATAGTTTCTCTTGTTTATGGAATCTTGAGGCTTGCTGAATATTACAAACAAAGGAAATCCATCTTTAAAATTAAAATTGGCTACCGAATGTCATTGGAGAATGCTGATTTGCTTTCCTCCCATAGCAGGTGCCAAGTTTATATAACTTATTGGCTATGGTGGGACATTGGGCCTAAATTTTTTTTCATGCTGAATTTTTGTCTGGCTTGAATTTGTACAGAATTTGTGCATACTGTGACACAGTCTATGTAAGTTCATATATGAATCAGACCTGTTGTGGAAGAGGAAAATATGATGAAAATATAATATATGAAAATTACTAAAAATATAAATAAACATGGTTTCAAATTTTGTTTTTACCTTTCCCCATTTCTATTGAAAATAGGCTCTTTTCTCATACAATATATTCTGATTATAGTTTCACTTTCCTCTATTCTCCCAGTTCCTCCCCACCTCACCTCACTTCCAATCCACTGAAGAGTGCAGGCTTATAAGAGATAACATCCAAACATGACAAAATAAAATAAAATATAATAAGATAAAGAAAAACCATCATATTGAGGTTGGAGAGGGCAACCCAACACCATGAAGAGCCCCAAGATCAGGCAAGAATCAGAGACCCATAAAAACACTGCTCTGCAAGTTTGCACTCCCACCAGCAATGGAGGAGTGTTCCTTTTTCTCCACATCCTCTCCAGCATAGACTGTCATTTTTTTTATTGTTGTTGCTGTTTTTGTTTTTTGATATTAGCCATTATGGCCTGTGGAAGATGATATTTCAGAGTCGTTTTGAGTTGTGTTTCTCTGATGGCCAAAGATGCTGAACACTTTCTTAAGTGTCTTTCAGCCATTTTAGATCCCTCTGTTGAGGATACTCTTTTTAGTTCTGCACCCCACTTTTTAATTTCATTGGTTGGTGTTTTGGTGGCTAGCTTCTTGAGTTCACTGTATATTTTGGAAATCTGCCTTCTGTCAGATGTGGGGATGGTGAGGATCTTTTCCCATTCTGTGGGCTATCAATTTGTCTTACTGACTGTGTCCTTTGCCTTACAGAAGCTTCTCAGTTTCAGGAGGTCTCATTTATTAATTGTAGATCTCAGTGTCTGTGCTACTGGTGTTATGCTCAGGAAGCAGTCTCCTGTACCTATATGATCAAGGGTATCTCCTACTTTGTCTTCTAGAAAATTCAGAGTGGCTGGATTTATGTTGAGAACTTTGATCCATTTGGACTTAAGTTTTGTGCATGGTGATAGATATGGATCTATCTGCAATCGTCTGCATGCCTGAATCTAGTTGTGTCAGTGCCATTTGTTGAAGATGCTTTCTTTTTTCCATTGTATAGATTTAGCTTCTCTGTCAAAAGATAGGTGTTTGTAGGTGTGTAGATTAATATAAGGGTTTTCAATTCAATTCTATTGGTCTATCTGTCTATTTTTGTGCCAATATCAAGGTGTTTTCAGGACTATGGCTCTATAATAGAGCTTGAGGTCATGGGTGATGATGCCACCAGAAGTTGCTTTATTGTACAGGGTTGTTTTGGCTATCCTGGGTTTTTGTTTTTCTATATAAAGTTGAGTATTGTTCTTTCAAGGTATGTAAAACCACTTTTGAAATCAATATGGAAGTTTCTCAGGAAAATGGGAATCAGCCTACCTCAAGATCCAGCACTTCCATTCTTTCGCATATACCCAAAGAATGCACATTTATACAACAAGGACATATATTCAACTATGTTTATAGCAGCATTGTTTGTAATAGCCAGAACCTGGAAGCAACCTAGATGTCCCTCAAGTGAAGAATGGGTAGAGAAAATGTGGTACATTTACACAATGGAGTACTACTCAGTGGAAAAAAGCAATGGATTCTTAAAATTCGCAGACAAATGGATGGAACTAGAAGAAACCATCCTGAGTGAGGTAATCCACTTACTCATATATGAATTTTAGACATAGAGCAAAGGATCACCAGCCTACAATCCATATTGTGGAGAGCTGCGATGCACCACACCTTAAAGATGGCGCCAGTTTCCGCCTTCCACCATCCTGAGGGTGAGCACTCTCTGGAATAAACAACTCCTTATTTGGCTTGGTCTAATATTCAAACTTACATCAGCAAATGCGAGCCTATCCGCCTTAGCCACATGGCGTTCTGGGGTTGGCTGGCAAGAGTGCTTTTTAAGCTGTGGGTGGACTTTCCCCAGGGTCAGAAGATTGTTTCAGTTTCCCGAGTAAACTGCTTAAGGAAGAGTCTTAGCGTTGCATCTTCCTTGTTGGTAGAGGCGGTCGCGACTACATATCACCAAAGGAACTAGGAAACAAGAAGGGCTCTAAGAGAAAAATGCATGGACCCAGGAGAATGGGAAGGGGCAGAATCTCCTCAGCTAATTGGGAGCATGAGGGTAGGGGATAGGAGCTGGCAGAATGAGAGGGGGAGAAGAGGAGGGGAGAGTAGGAAATAGAGGAGCAGAAACGTTGAGTCTGGTGAAGAATAGAGAGCAGGATGAAAGATACCATAACAGAGTGAGCCATTATAGATCCCAGGAGTGGTCTGGCACTAGGGAGATTTCCAGAGATTTACAAGCATGACACCAGCTGACAATCTAGGCAATGGTGGAGAGGATAGCCTAAATGCCCTTCCCCTATAATGAGACTGATGACTGCCTTATATGCCATCCTAGAGCCCTCATCCAGTGGTTGATGGAAGCAGAGGCAGACACCCACAGCTATACACTGAACTGAACTCTAGAACCCAGTTGCAGAGAGGGAGGAATGAAGAACAAAGGGGTAGGGACCCGACTGGTGAAACCAACAGAAACAGCTGACCTGAACAAGTGGGAGCACATGGACCCTAGACTGATGTCTAGGAGGCCAGCAAGGCACTGATCCAGACCCCTGAACATGGATGTCAATAAGGAGGCTTCGGCACTCTATAGGGCCCCTGGTAGTGGATCAGTATTTATTCCTGGTGAAAGAAGGGACTTTTTGAGCCCATCCCACATGAAGTGATGCTCTCTCAGCCTGGACACATGGAGGAGGGCCTAGGCCCTGCCCAGGATGATATGACAGACTTTGCGGAATCCCCATGGAGGGCCTTACCCTCCCTAGGGAGCAGATGGGGCATGAAGTGGGGGGTGGTGGGGATTTGGGAGATTGCATGGAGAGGTAGAAGGGATTGACATGTGAAGCAAGCTTGTTTCTAATTTGAACTAATTAAAAACAAATACTGTTCTAAAAGCTATAATATACACACAGAGGACAAGGTGTGGGGCCATATAGGACCTGTGCTACTTCAGTCTCTGTGACTTTATATGAACCTTGTTTATTTAATTTAGAGGGTCTTGTTCTCCTGGTGTCCTCCATCTCCTCTGACTCTCACTCTTTCTGCCTCCTATTCTAAAGGGTTCCCTGAAATCAGAGGAGAGAGATTTAATGGAGACTTCCAATTTATACTGTCTCTGATAATTTGAGGAGTACTGGTGTTAGCTCTTCTTACTATGGTAAAATTCTATACAAAAAACATTTGGCCCCAGGATATTTTGGTTGAGAGTCTTGTATTGACTGCTTATATTTCACTCTATTTAAATTGATTATCCGATCTTGATTTAAACTTTAGTAAGTGGTACCTATTGAGAACACTATCCCTTTCTTTCAGATTTTCCAAATTTTGGAGTAGAGGTTTTTAAAGCATATCTTTATGATTCTTTGAATTTCCTAGGTGGCTGCCATGTCCCCATTTTTGTTTATAATTTTGTTATTTTAGATATTCTCTCTTTTATTTAGTTTGGATAAGGGTTTTTCTATCTTGATAATTTTTTCAAAGAGCCAATTCTTTGTTTCATTGTTCCCTCTGCTACTATTTTATTGATTTCAGCCCTGAATTTGAGTATGTCTTTTTGTGTACTCCTGTGTGATATCTTATTTTATTTTAGAGCTTTCAGCTGTACTGTTAACTTGCTAGTATTAAATCTTTCCATTTTAATTTTTTTAATGTAGGGACTCTCTGGTATGTACTTGCCTTGTAGAACTGCTTTCATTGTGTCCTATGAATTTGGGTGTGCTGTGTATTCATTTTCATAGCATTTTATAAAGTCTCAAATTTCTTTCTTTATTTCTGTATTGACACATTTTCATTCACTAGAGAGTTGTTCAGTTTCCTTGAGTTAGAATGTGTGTTTATCCCATCCATATCTAGCTTTAATCTTTGGTGGTCTGATAGGATGCAGTAATTATTTCAATTTTCTTGTATTGATTTGTGTCCAAGTATGTGGTCAATTTTGGAGAAAGTTAAATGAGTTGCAGAGAAATATATATATATTAATGTGTTTGGGTGAAATGCTGTGTAAATATCTGTTAAGTCCATTTGCTTTATAGCATTATTAAGCTCCAGTGTCTCTCTGATATCATCTGTCTGGACAACCTGTAGAATGGTGAGAGTGTAGTATTAATATCTCCCATTATTAGTGTGTGGGGGGCAGTATGTGACTTATCTTGTAGTAGTGTTTCTTTAACAAACATTGGTGCCCTAATATTTGGGGCATCAATTTCAGGAATTCAAATTACATCTTGGTAGAAGTTTCCTTTCATGATCATGTAATGTCCTTCCCCATTTCTTTTTATTAGTTTTGTTTTGAAATCTATTTTGTTAGCTATTAAAATGTCTGTAACAGGTTGCTTCTTAAGTCCATTGCTGGGAATATCTTTTTTCAACCATTTAGTCTGAGGTGATATCTATCCTGGATGTTGAAGTATGTTTCTTGTATGCCACAGGAGGTTGGATCCTGTTTTTGCATCCATTTTGTTAGTCTGTGTCTTTTTATTGGGGAATTTAGACTGTTGATATTGAAGAATATCAATGACCACTAACTGTTGATTCCTGTTATTTTATTGTTGTTTTTGTTGTTATTCATGAGTGTGTTTATAACTGTGTGCATGTGTGGATTCCTCTTGATTTGGCTGGTGTGAGACTATTACACCCTGTGTTTTTGTGGGTATAACATCAGCAAATAGGGGTAGGAATGAATGACTAGCCTATGAATTATCCAAAATGAAAGAATTTACTGAATTAAGGAAGAGAAACAATAATTTTAGACTTTTGCTAGGGGGTTTATGTTTTAGGGAAAAAAATCAAAATTTTCTTCTTTTAGTAGTCACTAATATGACAATTTAAATAATTGGAGAAAATTTATAGAACTTAATAGCATCCATCCTGTTTCATTGTGTTGCATTGTTGTTTATCAATGTGTGTAGAAATCTCTTAATAAACTGTTTGTTGTGCTTCTTGTATGGTAATTTTTAATAATGCCTTATCATATCAATTTCCTCATATGAAATTGAACATACAAATAAACTATACTGGAGTTGAGAGATTACTAAAAGTACTTGATTTGCAAGTATGGGGACCTGAGTTCAATTTCTTAGCATCACATAAAAAGTAGTCCCTGACCACATCTCTGTTATCATATCATGTCCTGAGGGGGTATAATGACAGATGGATACAAAGACTTGCTATATAGCTGATCTTAAAAAAGGGGGGAAGGACAAGTTTCTAGCTTAAGGGCCCTATCTCAGATTCCATAAAGCAATAAAGTAAGACATCTAACCTTGCCTATATCTATCTACTCACTGGACATGTATACCTGAACACTTGTGCCCACAACATGAACACATGTACACACATACAAATATTGAGCTGCATTAACACGTATGCATCAAGTAGACTCTGAAATTTTAGGAATTGTTATTAAAATTAGAAAAAGATGATGTGGTAACGTTCTTAAATTAGGCAGAACCCAACTCATGCTGGGCATAGAAGAAATTGATCATCTGGGTTATAAACTTCATGGCCTTGATGGCTTAGGCTTCTTATTGCCTACCTCTTTCTTAAGTATTAACCCACTTCTATTAATCTGTGTATCTGAATGTGGTTTTGACTTACTGTAGAATGCTCAGATTCCTATCTTCCCTGTAGCATCATGTTGTCTCCCTGGCTACTCACCCAGCATACAACTAGTCTGGTAGCCCCACCTATATTTTCTTCCTGGCTACTGGCCAATCAGCATTTTATTAAACCAGTAAAAGAAACATATATTCACAGCATACATAAGGACATTGCCCCATCAAAGTTGAATTATTTTATTTATCTATATATCTATCATCTATCTATCTATCATCTATCTATCTGTTTATTTATAGTTCCATTTTGAAAAGACATTTAGAAAGTAAAGGTAGATTAGATATGAGTGGGCCAGAGGTGTGGTAGAGATGGGAAAATTGCTTAATGATGGATTTCTAGAGTTGCATAGACACAGAATTAAAATTGGGGGAGGAAAGCTTTTATTAAATTGAAGCAGTTCTGTTTCTATCCCATCTTAGTGCATTAGATTAGCATATATCTATGGTAACTGCTTTTCAGATGATATTCAGACAAAGTTAAAGTTGAGTAGCATTACTAGAACTCAGGAGTAAGAAAAAAAAGGGCCATTGATAATGTTTCCTTAGGAATTAGAGCAAACATGAACTACAGGTTAGTAAAGGGTTATTTATATACTCATTGCAGAAATGTGTTATTATAGTCTTCAAATGATTTTCATTTTGTTTTACTGAAGGGGAAGCATAACAAATGCTGATGATGACCTAGAGAGGAGATGATGGACACTCCTTTCATCACAACTTTACAAGTCTCCTCACACCCATGCAACCTTAGATATGTTAATGAGAAATAAAATGGGCAGATATGAATTCCTGTCATTTCTTCTTTTGAGAAATAGTAATCACAAACAATTAAGCACTATGGAAACAATTCAAAAGTATTTCTGTAACTTGGTATCAATCATCTGAGTGTAACCTTTGGTAAGCAAGGTATGGCTTTTTAGAAAAAAAAACAAATTTGCTTGTTAATCAATCTATTTGTGGGATAAGCACATTTTTATCTCAAATGCTACCTCTAAAATTTTACTTAAGGACTGTGTTTATTTTACTCCTATGTGTGCTTTTCTTTTTCTCAGTTGATTCCATTTCCCCACAATAAAGTTTCATCTGATAGTGTTAAGTTGAGATATTGGAACTGAAGGGAAAGCTAAACTTTTATGGCTATAACAAACTTGGAAGAACAGACCAATTGAGTACATTGATTTTTACTTAGGTGAGCCTCTTTTCACACTATCATTAAATAAGGAACAATTTTGTAGATATTTTAACATTTTGTAAAGGATTTGAGAACACTGCCACGTATCATCTAAAGGAGGTATTATCAATAAATTCACCTGTTGATTTTTTATCATGGTTATAAGATTATTTTTGATATAAAGTCTTAAGTCTCTCATCTTCAAATGCGAAGTATTACTATAATCCAGCTGGATAAGGGGGTAACATTGTTTATCACATTCTCTACCTGTCAAAAAAGTCAGTTTTATTGATTATTTTATAAGACACTTGATTTTGCTTACTTCAAGGTTTAAAATAACTATTCCCTAATATTGATTATGAAATAATTCAGTAAAACATTCCTGTTTTTAGTTTCAATTTCTATTTGAACTAAACTGGCTTCACTAATATATGAGATTCATGTTTTAAATTGTTCAGGTTTGAGTGACTTATTGGTCTTGATATTTGTGCATGCAAGCTTTACATATTAAAACCTTAATTCCCTATTCAAAATGGCAATTGAGAGTAAACTTTATTTGATGTTGGCATAAAGTGGGGCCATGAATACAATGTGAAATGGGTGGTGGTGGCAATTTAGTCTTGGATTCTCAGCCTCTAGCAATGGGGAAATTTCTTTATAATTTGAGGCAACTCTATATTTTTATGGTAGTCATGTTAGAGCAATATATCAAGTCAATGGAATATATTTGATAGGGGCAATAGTGGATGTCTTTTAAGACAAACGGTTGTCTTTTTCAGCTATAGGATTTCTTACCTTATAGGAAGGCTAATATTGAAAACTTGAAGGCTTCTAAGGCTGTACTAAAGTGGCATTGATGTTATTGTCTCAAAAATTTAAATAGAACCTAAGTTCTGAAGAGACATTTATCACAGATTCATAATTGGAATCTTGAGAGGGGGCAGAGCTCTTTTAAAGCAGAAGTGAGTCCAAGAATGTTGATATGCTAGTCCAGGGACTTTTTGAAGGACTTACAACAGAAACTGAGATATTGTATACAATGATGAGTTCAACCATGAAGTGAATCTTCTTAATTTTAGTCACATCCTTACATAGCTCCAGCTATGTGTAAGAGATTACAATGATCCAGGCACCAGAATCATCCTCTGCATTCCTGGCCTCCAGCAAGGACATTCTTAGAATTTGTTTGGGGAAACAAAGAATAATTAAAGGCTCCCATAATTTCTCTACCATAATTCTTAGTTTAAACATTACTACAAATATAAATAAAATATGTATTGACCAATATACTTTACTGGGCTATACACTTCTGTGAGTGATCAACTTCTTTGATTAAGATGAGAACTCATGTCTACTCTGTTTGGAGATTCTTTTAACAGTCTTATTTTTGAAAACAATTTGTCTGGGTAGTGGTGGTGCACACCTTTAATCCCAGCACTAGGGAGGCAGAGGCAGGTGGATCTCTATGAGTTCGAGAACAAGCCTGGTCTACAAAGTGAGTTCCCGTACAGCCTCCAAAGCCACAGCGAAACCCTGCCTCAAAAAAGCAACAAGCAAACAAACAAAAATATTTGGCTCAAGAAAGAATACAAATAACTGAAACAAGTTCAGTAGAAGTTGTGAAGAATTTAATTACAGGAAACTTGATCTATAACTTGCATCTTGAGCTGTCTCATCACTTGAGACACAAACATGGCTTAGACACGAGTAGACATGGATGTGATTTCAAATGTTGATGGGAAAACTTCTATTACATGGTTGTATAATAAATAATTATGCCTTTTTTATTTTTGTTGTTTCAATTCTAGTAATTTTAAAATCAGTTTCACTTGATGTATGTAGTTGAGTCTATGCTAATCACATACTTTATAAACCATTGTTTAATTTACATTATGTTAAGATAATTATTCTTAATAGTATAACTTTGTAATAAGTACAGAGTGCTCAATATTTTAACTGCCTTACTGTATATGTGTATGTGTATCCCTGCGTGTGCATATCATAATCTTCTTAGTAGAACAAATTGTCTTGCATTTGGGATAATAATGCCATAGGAAGCACATTTAACCATACAACCTTGCTCAAATTCTAACTATTTCTATCAGTTAGATTCCCTAGGAACAAATACCACATATCCTTAGAAATTAGTAGATTTTTTATTTTTAAATGAATATTTTGTTGCTATATTTTATTTCAAATCATAGCATCAATTCCTGTTTCCTCTAGAATGTTTTGAAGGTACATTTTTACTGCACTCTTGTCAACAATGGCATTTACTATTATTCAGACTCTGAAACTTTGTGTCTGATTAGGGCTAGAGTAGTGGTTATTATGTAAGATATTTGCACAATTACTTTTGGCTAGACATGGGAAAAGAATTTATGAATTAGTGACAGGCAACCAAAGGATATCTTTACGGTTATGTTTGTACAGTGCTTTAAATCAAAATCCAAGTCAATTTCTTTGAGATGCAGTAGCCATCACTATTTATTTCCCAGTTCACCCTGACTCAAAGTGTTGCTATTCTTAGCTGCATGCCCGTCATAGAATGTGCTGTAGTGGTTTACATTTCCCCATTTCCTCTACTATTATTCTGTCAAAATATGTTTTTTTGTTGCTAGAGTGCATCTAACTGGATTTCCTTTTTCCGCTGAAACTCTCTAATAATTGATTACTTGCAGCTTCCAAAACTTTTACAACAATCAAAGTGATGTCATTTTCATTCTAAATTTTTTTTTGCTCTGTTCTGGAGAGCATCATCCCCACCTTATCACCTTAGTTTGGTCATGTGACTTGATCTGGCTCTTAGAATATAAACAGAGGTGATGCAGTTTGTACTTGATAGAAGCTTTAAATATATCATGGAGTTGTGCTACTTCATTGTCTTTGCTGTAAAAGAGTCTAAGCAGAGCTTTCTCTTGTCTATATCCCAGTGATAGACTTGAGTCTTAGTTAGGGTTTCTATTGCTGTGAAGAGACACCAGAACCAGAGCAACTCTTATAAAGGAAAACATTTAATTGGTGCTGGATTACAGTTAGAAGTTTATTCCATTATCAGTATGGTAGGAATCATGGTGTCATACAGGCTGACATGGTGCTGGAGAGGAGCTGAGAATTCTGTATTTGGACCTGCAGGCAGAAGGAAGAGGAGGTGAGCCACTGGTCATGCCCCAATCTTTTGAAACCTCAAAGCCTGCCCCAGTGACAAACTTCTTCAAAGAGGTCCTCACCTACACCACCAAGGCCACACCTCTTAACCCTTTTGAATAATACCTCTGTAAGGGCCATTTTCATTCAAACTAACACATTCCACTTCCTAGCCCCCATAGGGTTGTAACCATATCATATTGTAAAATGCATTTATTTCAACTTCAAAAGTGCCCATAGTCTATCATAATCTAAACCCAAGTACATAATTCATAGTCTCTGATACACATCGTTATCTCTTAACTATAACCCCCTGCAAAATCAAAAGGAAAAAGTGGATCACATACTTTAAACATACGATGGCACTGAATATACATTACCATTACAAAAGGAAAGAAATGAAGCAAAATGAGGAAATACTGGACCAAAGCAGGACTGAAACCACCTGGGCTAACTCCAAACTCTGCATTTCCATGTCTGTGGTCAAAACACTCTTCAGAAATCCAATTCCTTCACTTAAGTTGAGTTTGGTTTCACATCCATTCTGAAGCTTTCATTTTAGCCTATATCTCATTATTCTGGCATCTCCATTGTTTTGGGGTCTCCAGGCAATCCAGGATTCACATTCACAGCTTCACTCAATGGCTTCTCTAGGCTTCTATGCAGTGACACTCCTGCCACCCACTTGGCCTCAGCAGCTTTTCTTAGTCAAGGGGTGCCAGTGGCCATGCCAAAGGAGCAGTAGGTGGCAACTGAAGTTTGGGTGTTGGCCCACCAGTTGGAAAATCATTGGTGGTTGAATCTTGGATAGAGAAGGACCTGAGGCAACAGACTCCAGAACATCTTTTGCTTCTGCTGTGCCTTTACATGTTTGCTGCTGTCATCTTTCTCTGGTAGCTGGCATGGTGTGATTGGGTGAAGAGAGATGGCCATTGCCTGCAATGTAGTGTGTTTATCTCATGGAAATAACCCATTCCACAGGGCATTTTAACCTATGGATTACTTTGAAGATGATTTCTCCCTAAGTTGCACTGATTGATGATAATAATAATAATGTTATCTTAAATAGAGTTTTGATGTTAAAAAATGAAACAAGAAAGTGTCACACAGGTAGAACACTAGTTTCTATTGAGGAGTATATACTGTGGCTTAGGTCAATGATTAAGAAAAACAATTGAGTCCTAGTAGCCCAGCTAGTTTAAATTCCTTTAACCTTATATGTTGGGAGATGTGTTCACAGGTTTTGGAGTGCATTATAGCTGAAACATTGCTTTTCACATTTATGGGTGCTGTGAGTGGTATGTATTAAGTAGCTGTATTTGTGGACTCCTTGAACTCTTACTGAACAAAAATTCCATTCATGTTTTGGAAACTCCCACTGTGGCGATGGTTGCTTCAGATGGCTACCAAATGAACATTTTCTGCTCTAACTAGAGATGATTTTCCCCACAGCCAGTTTGGACCTTATCATAGCATCCCTCAGTTGGATACTAAGGAGACTCTTTCCCATTCATGGTAGCTAATGGGCAGGGGCCAGTGGTTATACAAGCAGAGTTTTTCTCATTTACTATGCAAAATTCAGAAAACCCTCCATCCTCTTCATTTCCCCTTCAAAAACACTTTTCAGAGTTGATATGGGATGTCCTTCTGTGTGCTGTGAATATGTGTTGCTTTTATTGATTGATGAATAAAGCTGTTTTACCAATGGCAAGGCAGGAATGACAGAGTTAAAGAGAAAATTAAGGCAGAGTGAAGGAGACACATTGTAGCCAACTGAGAGAAAGATGTGAGGTAACAAGCCATAAGCCTCTTGGTAAAAATATTGAATAATAGAAATTATTTAATTTAATTGTGACAGACAGTCAATGATATGCTTGGGCTATTGGTCAAGTAACTATAATTAATATTAAGCCTCAGAATGGTTATTTAATAAATGGCTGCAGGGACCAGTGGGTGGAAGAGAAACTAGTCCAGCAGGACTGGGGAAGACATAGAAAAACTTCCAAATGTCCAGAGTAGTTTTCTTTTTCTAGTTATGTTTTATTTTATCATTGGTAGAATGGCTGAGCTGGTAGCATACAAAGTAGGTAGGTAACTTCCAGTGTCCTCAGCCCCTAGCACAGCCTGTACCAGCAGCTCAGGGGCAGCAGAAGAGTGACATAGCTTGGTGCCCAGAGACCGAAGAGCTCTGAGACTTCAGAAATGCTGAGAAGGCTAGAGATAACAGAGAACAGAAACTGAAAAACTGAAGAGCACTGAACAAGAGAAATTGCTAGCATGAAAGACTGCCAAGAGCTGAGACTGCAGAGGAGCGAAAGCCCTGACTATTGGAAAAGCTCCAGAAAGCTGCAGAGACAAAGTTCTAGCTGCTAGAGACTATCTCAGAGCTGTAAACTTGGGAGCTGAGAGACTCCCATACCCTGTGTTTAGAGCTATATCCCCATCTATGGAGAGTTGGGTCACTGAACCTATGCTGCAGCAGTTAAGAGTGAAGGTTTCCAACATGCAAAGATTGAAGTGGCTAACCAAGGAAGCTACGCATTCTCTGTTTGTTATTTCAAGATTCCTAGGAGCAAAAGGAACTCTCATCTCCCTTGCAACATTTACGGTGGTTTCCTGCCTACAGACTTTCAGAGTTGTGATGCTTTAGCACTTTCAGTTGAATAAATGCTTCAAGAGATAAGTAGCAGCAGGATCTGACATTCAGCTTTTAAGTCCTTAGGGAGACACTATGATCTCTAGTAATTAATAACCTTGTTATGTTTCCATTCAAAGATTGCATGCAATAAGGGAGATTAGACTTGGGGGGGGAAATTTTAATTTTATGTCTGGTTTTTCCAAGGTTGAGCTGATTTGGCATACTAACAAAAAAGCCAGAGGGTTGTGAAAGAAGGAAGCAGCAGGGATAACATCTAATTTTTGTTCTGGGTGTTTGGCTGAAAATATTATTTACTGTAAAAGTGGAATCTCTGGTGTGAGTAGGTATGACGAGAAACAAAACAGATCCTGCTGCGAATAATTTGACATCCATGTGAAGACATTGAACTGGTTGTTGTACAACATTACATTGGCAAGTCTTGAAGATTACAAAGTTATGAGTGCAAATGACTCCAGTATTGAAATCCTTCAGGTTATAGAGGGCCTTAAAATCCATGAGAATAAACATAGAAGAGCACTGTGAATGCTTTCAAACATTTGAACCTTTAAAGGTCACATGGAGACGGTGGAAGTCATTGCCAGAGTAGAAGGGAACTTCTAATTCGTGTTTAGCTACTTTAGAAATTAGATAAGACTTTGTTATTCGCCAAAGCTATTAACAGTCGAAGAAGCTCAGATCCAAACCACAAATACTTAAAGATATATAACATTAAAGATTTGCAAATATGCTTACTTGTGAATTAGTGAGCATAGATTTTTTTCATTGTCCTCCCTCATTAGTATCCAGTGATGCAGCTCTCCAAATAAAGTCCTGAAATCTTATTTGCTTGAATTTTAATTGGTAAGGCCGTCTTCAAATACTTTCAGTTTTACATTCTGCATTATGAATAGATACAGAATCTTATTCTTAATGAGTATTTAAATGAAGGCAAACGGTATAATTTTATAGACAGTAAAAGTCTGTCTTTCCAGGAAGAAGCATGGATGTTTCATGCTTCTTTATTCTCCAGCTCCCATGCCCCACACTCTATCACCTTCTCTTTTTGAACCTTTAGTTCTGTCCTTATTCTTAGCTAAAATTGTGTCAGGCTATCAAGTGTAATTTCCATATCTTTAACTTTCCACTTCTGTAATCAGTCTCCTGTGAATTTTTCAATTTGAATTGAGGTCATTGTGGTCTGCATCACATCCAATTTACTACAAATGTTTCCTGAATTTTTCCCTTGTAATTCTAAATCTGTAATTCACCATTCCACTCCTTTACTATTTAAAGGACAGTAAAAATGGAATGATTGAAGATAAATTTATGACAAATTCATTTGCTCTTTGTTTTAATTACCATGACAGTGCAGTATCAGACAATGATATCAAATGTTTTGAGTCTGTAGGAAAGAAGTAACTTTTATTTACTTAAAAATAAGTTATCATAATTCCTTTTTATTTATTGTCTTGGAAATAAATGACTTGTTTGAATTCAGGACAGTTGCTCACCTCCAGGTCCAAACATCCTTTTGAGAATGACATAATAATCTGAGAATTAATAGTCATAAGTAGCTATTTAGTTTTCTAAAACCAAGGTTTGACATTGGTATATTGGAAACCTTTTTGGAAATTGTGTTATGAAAGCAATTAAGCTTAATAAATTAAGCAACCTTGTCTCTTTGAAAGGGGATTGTGTCAAATATGAAATCTCTTAAATCAATTTATTAAGGATTAGATACCTGGAGAGAATATTTAAATTGTTGAATTAATGTTCTTAGAGGAGTTAAAGAGACCCTTATGAGTGTCTTTGTGTTTATAATTCAAAATCTTTAAACAGAATAAAATTCTTATTTTAATCCAATAGAACTTTGTATTTGCAGAGAATTTATAATCAATTTAGAAATTACAGACACAAAATTAACATCTTACAGTGTAAGACACTGGACCTGTCTTAATTATTTCCAATTTAATAGGAAACTAAAAGACTGCTGAACACTTTTACAATTAAGATAAGAGTCTAGTTAAAGGTTTCCTCAGGTAATACTGCTTGCTATTCTTGAAGAAGACATGGGTTTGTTACCTAGCACCCACATGTTAGCTCTTAACTTGGTTTGACTAATGTTACAGAGGAACTGACTATTTCATCTTGCCTCTGTGGGTACCAGACTCTTGTAAATAAGCATACATACATATATGCATACATACATACATACAAAATGCTCAAACATGTAAAAATAAATTGAAAATCAAATTTATGTCCAGAGATTAAAACAGACATTATTTGGAAATTGTGTCTTATAAAATGAATTACTAATGATGAAAACCTTGAATTTTAGCATTTTTGAGAATTATATAGGTACTTTATAACAGGTGGGTCTTTTTGAAATTACATTAAGCCATGTTTAAGATAAATAACTCCTACAAAGTAAGGAAGTATAATTTTGTTTATCATTGTATTTCCAGACCTCAACATCTTTGGACAGTGAACAAGATGTGTTGTTATTGCTTTTGATTAAAGAGTAACACACACACTTGATACATTTTTCTCTCTAAATAGTTATATAGAGAAAAGTTGGCTTAGTAAACATAAAAATGATTAAATTATAAAAGACCCAATGCACTATAACATGAAAGTTATAATGAGAATTTATGAACGTTGGAAGCATTAAATGCCATTCCTGATATTGATGGCTTGAGTTGAGTATCAGGCAGAATTGGGCTTATCAATAATAAAAGATGGTTTTTATATGATTATAATGATAAATAACTTCATTTGCCTTGCTAATTCACCCAGGAAATTTCTCATAACCTAGTTTTATTGTGCTCTTCTATTTCCTTGTCTCTTACACTGACCTGGTTCTACATACCTTTAGAAACTCTCTAAAGAACCCTTGAGCTCTCTGAAAAGTTGTTTCATTATTTGTTGAAATCCATTTTGGGAAAATAGCTTCCCTTCCTCTAAAGCAGTTGTTTTCAACCTTCCTAATGGTGCAATCATTTAACACAGTTCCTTATGTTGTGGTGACCCCCAATTATAAAATTATTTCCATTACTACTTAAACAACACTTGGGAAACATTTGTTCAACCCCAAAGCAGTCTTGAACCATAGGTTGAGAAGCACTGCTCTAGTTTGGTGAATTCACTTTGCTTGTCATTGCCTCCTCAGCCTGTTATTATCAGTAGCTCCATTGTAAGCTTGGGCTCTTCTGATACACACAGAACCAGAGACTGTGTCCATGTATTGTTGTCACAGAAACTTTTCTTCCTACTTGTACTTTATGTCTGAATTCTTTCTCCACTTGCCTTCTTCAAGCTGTGTAAATCAAGACTTTGTCAGTTCTGAAGTTCCCACCCCAATCCAGTTCCTCAATAATATTTAACATAGGTGAGTGTAGGGAGAAACCCCAATTAGAGTACCACAGACCTGGTTGGGCTTTGTCACAGGCACTGCTGACCACACCCACTTGGGCCTGGTCAGGGTTAGGTAACAAGGGTTTATAAAGGAGGGAGACTCGCACCTGGTTCTCTCTTTCTCTGGCTGAGATAACTAGGAAGCATGTTGTGGGTCTGTTCTGCTCCAGTGCAAACCTGGTCACTGGCTCCCTTGTGTGAGTACTTCTCCCCATTAAACAAGTATTGATCAACCTATTTCTGGCTCCACTTTGCAATCGTGTATAGATAAGTGTTCTTTTTCTTTTTTTTTTTTTTGACACCCTGTATTATATGAAACTACTACTTGTGGTTTGCCTCTACATCTGTCTTGATCTATCTTCTATTTTGTTTTTAAGATTTTGTTGTATGTTAAACATTATAATGCTTCATAACTGAACACTCAGATTTTATCTAATTTCTGTTCAAGTCTTCCTCTTTGTCTGATGCTCAGGCCTATGTTTTAAATTCCACTTCTGAAGATTCCTTCTGTCTCAGGCTACAACTGTTTTCCTGGGGTTTAGTTCCCGTTTTGAAGATGGCTTCCTTTGGCTATGGAAGAAGCAACTTAAAAGTCCCAGATACAATGGTGCTTTTTTTCCCCACTGCCCATCAGCCATTATTCCTATCTCACTAAAGAATGCTTCCATTTACCCAGTCACTCAGGATAGGCAGTCTTGAATTTTTTTTCTAATTCCTTGCATCAAATTTCCACAAACTCTTATTTTCATATTTGTAATTAAATCTTTCCCTTCCTTCTACATCCATAGCTTCATACTTTTCCATTAAACCATTCTTCATGGTCAGGACTACAGAAAAGCACATTATTATTCTCCCTGCTTACATTCTCACAATTTATTTAAACTGTGGCAGCCAGAATAATGGAATAAAACGTAGATGTCTTACAACTCAATGTAATGTTGTCATATTTGTGATTCAGACTATGGTGATCTATAACATGGGCTGTTTAGAAGGTTGTTGAAATCTAACCAAGGCTATTCCTGTATTGAAACTTTAAGTTTCCCCTTGCTTACATTTGTTATAGGTAGAGTGTTTTGGTATCTTCTGATGAACCCGTTAAAGCTTAGTTATGCTCTCATAAAAGGGGTAGATAGAGTCCTGATGTCATGACTTTCCATTACTATGTCTCTACTTCATTTCCCGGTTTTAACTTTCCAATCTAAAATGTTGCAACAGTGCATGTAGCTCATTCACTTCTCCTTCATATTGTCATCACTACCCATGGAACTCACTCATTGACCCCTTTGTAGTAACCCTTCCCCATCTGTGATATCTAGTCTAAAGAAACTCAATATTTGTTACACTAATGAGAAAATTACATATTACATGGATTTCATACTCATAGGAATATCACCATGGTTTGGATTTATTTCTAGTAGTTTCCTGTTCTGAATACAGTATTCAGTTGAGGGGAAACTAAGAATAAACCACCTACAATATATTTCTACAGCTCAAACATAGAATTTTAGATGAATATGATACTCATCAATTGAAAACCTTTTTAGAAAATAAATACTAATATTTAAAATATCTCTGTTCAATTGTGTTAATTGATAAATTGATTTATCAATTAAAATATTAATAAGTGGCAGCCTACTTTACTATACAAAAACCTAAACATGTATGATTTTTTTCCCCATGATTTGTACTTAGAAAGCCTATCCCAAAGGCTGTGGGCATGGAGCATTGTCTTTTTTTCCTTCTAAGATTTGAAAATAAAAGATGATATGAAAATGTGTTAGAGACCTGAGGGAAATGGAATGCTGAGGGAATGACTTGGCCTCACATGGATAACTAGGAAGAAGCCTCTGTGTCGTTACACACAATAGATTTTTCAATTGCCTCATGAATCCAGCAGCCACATGGCAAGTGGCATGTTTTTCACATCGAAAGAATTTATTCATGTCTACATAATGGTCTTTCTGTGTTATGCAAGAATAGTCACACGCCTTTTTGACCCAACAGGGAAGCTATTTTAAAGTGTCTGCTTTCCGGCTCATGTATCTTTTTAGGATGTGACTGTAATGAGCTTCTTCACAATTTCTGTTTACATTTATAAAACATAATTATGTCTTGTAAAATATTTATGTTTAGCTTAATGCAGCTATTGCCACATGAAGCAATTACTTCCCCCTCTAATGAGGATAATGATGTTTATGCCCATATAAATGAGTCAAATAGAAAAAAATGTGGCCATTTTTGCATCAAAACCAAGTTATCCTTCTGAAGTAATGGAAAATTCTGATAATCATAAAATTCAGAACGTTTTTAGAGAATAGGTTATATGACAGACATTCTGATAAGACAAATATAATTAAGTGAAGATAGAAAGATTATTTGAAAATAATCCACAAATTCATTGATCCACAGATTTATTATTTCACTACATACATGAGCATTCCAATGTGGATCTCATAAAGTTAAAATTGATGACTACAGAAAACCTTCATTCCAGGTCATTTTCACTGTTTTAGAACTCATTTCCTCATGTGTCTAAGCCTAAATTGTCACCATCTCCATTGGTGACCTAAATTCCTTCTCCTGAAGTCTGTCTATGAACCTTCTCTTGCACATCAAAAGATATGGGACTGTTTCTTGACTTTGCATAATAACCCTTACATTTCAGAGATAATATCCATGTTTGATGTCATTCTTTATTGGATTCATCCGAGGTTGGAATTTCCTGTGTAAATCTGTAGTTGTAAATATAATTTCTGACATGAGTGTATCTTTTCCTATGTTCTGTTCAGTTTTTATATTGTCTGTATTAAATATTTATAGTTCAAAGTCCATTTGTTATTTTTCAATATAAAATCATGATATGTTTCCTAAGCTTTCTTTACCTACATTTTATATTTACATTTGTATTTTGGTAGTCTTTTTATTATTGGCAATGTCTTTACACTAACTTTTTACATTTATTTATTTATTTATGCTTTCATATGTGTTTATGTGTGTGAGCATGTGTATGCCATGGCTTGCATGTGTAGGCCTAAGGACAATCACTGAGAGTGGGCTATCCTTCACTAAATGAGTTCTAAGAGTTGAATTCAGTTGGCAGGATTGGGAACTAGAGCCTTTACCCAGAGTCATTTTGCTGTCCCATGCTTCTATACATTTTTCTTTCTTTTTCATATCAGAGACTGTATGTGTTTGTCAGCCTCCAAAATTTTATATGTATATGTTTTTTTTCCTTTTTTAATTGTTGAATTCTAATTACTATGTTCTAGAATAACTTACTCTAATTAATCATCACTGTTGCTCTATTGTTATTGTTTAGAATTTGAATGGTAGAAAAGCCATTACTAACCTTAAGTTTAAAGCTTATCTTCTTTGACTCAGTTTGATAGTACCTATGTGGTCTTGCTCTATGATGAAAACAATAACAACAAAAAACCAAAGTAGACACTTCTTTGGGAAAGTTGAGGTGACAGAGGTACTCCAAAGATTTGGGGGAGAGTAAACTGCAGTCAGGGTGTACTATATAAGAGAAGAATAAAAGTTTTTTTTTAATAGATCTTTGCTCATCCTGAATTTCATAAGCACTACCTGTGAAATAGTAGTCTTCTGTGCTCTCCTTTTAGAAGAGAGAACTGGAAGTGGATTTCCACTTCAGTGATATAAATGAAATTTCTTCTGATTTCCAAGGTGTTGTGAGTTGGCTTTACTGTTCTTTATGAACTCACTGTCCCTTTGTGAATTAGCATGAGTTTATTGATGTATCTCCTACTAAGTTCGGTTATAGTTTTCTATGATCCCACACAACAATGTATTCATTTCTTCTCAAAAGTATTGTCATTTGACAAACACTTCGGAATAATCCTCTAATAAGGTATGAATTATTCTGACTCAGGGGAACTCACTAGTAATTATCAGTAACTGAATAGTAAAAAAAAAATCTCGTCTTGCTCCATTGTATTATCAAGTTTATAAATATGCTAGAGATATAACCTATATGATTTTTAGATAATAGTGTTGAGGAAGAAAACTAGGCATGTTTATGAAACAAGGTTGGATAGCACCATATCATTATTTTGTTTGAAAAACTATAATTTTCAAAGTACTTTGGAAGACTAAACAGATCAGAGAATTTATTACTACTAATGCATGCTGAAGAGATGACCATAAAGCTTCTTTCTTCTAAAGTAGACATTCTTTATATGTTAATAGACAAAGTGTACAAAATGCTGCAATAACAAATAACATCTGTGTCTTCTTTTCAAATGAACAGAATCTCACAAGATAGTTATAACTCTTAGCAAGAACTTGAGCTTTTCTGAAACCTTTGTGCCCATTTGTCACTATTGAAAAGTAGGTAACAGAAGTGCTGTAAGAAATCTTTACATTATCCTTTAACCTCGAATATTGGCATTATATCAAGAGTTCCTTTAGCCATGACATGTGTGTTGAATTCAATACTAGAGGTGATGAAGTAGAAAAGTCATAGCAGCTCAGGTCCCTGAAGCCTGGACCATTACATAACAACTTTGACTTGTTTACCTTCAAATACTTGGAATAAATGAAACAAAAATCTCCATTGTTTCTAAACCTCTTTGATATTCTCATTTGCCCATTGAATTTTATTCTAATAATAGAAAAAACGTCTATCAGAATATAGAAAAAGTGTCTGCTTCCTGTACTTTTAAACTATCATTTAATTATCATTAAATCTACAGCTTTTATGATTACTTGAAAATTCCTTTGGCCTTTGATCTTTCCTTATCCCCATAAGCACATTTATATTTATTTTTTTCTTTGTAGAAAGAACAGATAAGTTACTACTTACAGGAACATTTCTCTGCTTCTCTACTCTGCACACAAGCACCTTGGCAACAATTCCATATTCATGTGAGGTTTGTTAGGTAGTCAAGCTGCTGTTGAACACAGATGTGCATGGCACATTCTGTGTTTGAGATGTCTCTATGCCATAGATTCAGGTGTTAGCTTCCTTACTTCTCTGTTAGAACTGTGATTCCAAATTTTCTGGAAACCCTGGGGAACCTATACTTCAAGAATGTGTACTGGTAATCTCATTATTAAAGCTCCAGCCCATTAGGAATATGCCTACTATGACAAGGACAATGTTTGAGACCCACAAGGGTGTGTGTGTGTGTGTGTGTGTGTGTGTGTGTGTGTGTGTGTGTGTTGGCAACTTGATCCTTAGTATGACAGTGCTGAATGATGAGGTAATTTTTAAGACATGTGGCCTATTTGGAAATTTTAGGTCACTGAAAAGCACACATCATTCTCAATTAGTTATTGTATTTCTCATAATAAACTTTCCCATATATCTAACATATTCTCTTGAATTGAAATGCCACATCCAGAGGGAAGAGTATGCTCATAAGGCTCGGGTAGTAAAAAATGCCACTCATCTGGTTAAGTTGAAACTTGGAAATTTCTTGAAGCTCCCCAATGATTTTCCATGATTCCCCATCCACCATGGTTCCCTTTAGAGATGAATAGGTGTATGTGTGTGTCGGTGTTGTGTCTCCCCAGGATAAAACTTTTAAAAATAGAAAAAGAAGGCTTCCTCTACTCTTTGGCCTCTCATGATAGCTATTGCTCTCTTCTTTTTGTATACTCTCCCTTGATGATGGTGTCTTCTATTTTGTGATCCAGTAAATGTTGCAGGTACCTGTGACTGAAACATAGGATCAGCCTAATCTTGGGCTCTTCCTTACTACAACTGCATCCCCAAATCTTTTTTATTTCCCATATTCAGATATCTCTGTATGGCTGCAAAAATATATCTAATGCAAAACAAAATTTTCAGTTTTGTTAACAACATTTGCTAGTATACCATGGAGGCACTTAGGACTAGATAATTTTGTGAAGTGAGCTCTTTCAAACATTTGTAAATTCATTGAAAGAAAATAAAATCAGGCAAGCCTGCTTATCCTGTGTTGCCATGTGACACCCTCTGTCAGGTTGTAATGCTCAACTAAGGTTCTGAGATGCAGTAGATGCCAAGGACATATCCTTGTGCCTTTCAGTCTCCAGCACCATGTTCCAGACAAACTTCCATTTTTATAAATTGCCTATTTTAGGTACCTAGTTAGAGCAACAGGAAGTTCTTTTTATGACTTTAATGGAAACATTTTTAGTAAGCACATTTCGTTTTAACTCAGAGTAACAAACTTTTTGGGAAAGAGAAGGCTGTAGATTTATTTCGGTCACTGAACTGATTCATTTCTCCTTCATTTCCTAACAAAATTGTGTGATCTTTCCACAAAGATACCAGAGCCTCTGATGACATCTGGTTTCCTGTGATTTTTCACCATTGCTTTCATATCAACTCCTCCACATTCTAAATTGCATTTTGATATCTTTAGCACAGTTGTGAGAATGTGGTATGACAATCATATGCATGTGTATTTATTATTCTTTTTTATAAATGGAGCCACGCATTTAAAAATTATTTGGTTTATGAAATTCATTGCCTACCATATTTCTTAGTAATTATTTGTATTTGCATAGAGAAACTTTTCAAAATATTTTTAAATTTTTCAAGATTTACTATTTAGTAATGAATAAAGTAACTTTCCTCATCATTTTTGTGGGAGACAAGCCTACTAAATACAAATAATTACCATGTTTTCTTATTTCTAAGAATTTTCTTACTGTATGAGGAAAACATTTCCATAACAGGGACAGTTTTCATTCTGTTCCTATTTATGACTTTAATGGAAAGAATAATTCATAGAAATTGAATATCTTAGTGAAAAAATTGAGAAACTGAATTTATCATAGTTTTATATCATATAACAACATCTATATTGTTTTACTTAAAAAGCAATGTGTTTTCAGTATTAGTAAATCATTACTTTTATTGAAAGTCTTACCTGGTAGTCTCAAGAATTTTTTTTATTCCCACATTTCCTAAACATGTGGTTGTATTTTTTATGTTTACAGTGAAAGATTGCTCACACCCATAATTTAGTTATTTTATTCAATGTTTTGTATACTGTGATGAGATTATACTGTTTAGTATCAAACAATATATTATAATCTTCTTTGTCACATATTTTAGGTTAGTGCCTTTTACATAGTGTTTAGTCTATGTGTGTTTGTGATGAAGAGCATGGTAGTTTACTTTTATGAGCTGCAAATAAGTGATCACCATTGTCATAATTTGAAATTATTTATCTCTATGAAGTTAACTTTCTTTGACTCAAAGTTGTTACAAAAAGTTAAGCAAAATAGAACCATGAAAAGACAGAAAGTTCGGGAACTGTTTTAAGATCTGATTCTCTATTGCTAAATACCTTTCAAGAGATGGGAGCATTGGAGTGGAGGAGTATGGATTTTGAGTTCTACATCTCGAGTGTGATTAAAATTAAAAACTCATAATTTTATCTTAGTTTTTTAAAGCTAGTGATACACACACAAATACATTTTGTGCTTTCTTCCTTCCTTCCTTCCTTCCTTCCTTCCTTCCTTTCTTTCTTTCTTTCTTTCTTTCTTTCTTTCTTTCTTTCTTTCTTTCTTCCTTTCCTCCTTTCTTTCAACAAGGTTTCCTGTAGCTTTGGAGCCAGTCCTGGAACTCCCTCTGTAGACCAGGCTGGCTTTGAACTCACAAATATCTGCCTGCCTCTGCCTTCGAAATGCTGGGATTAAACATGTGTGCCACCACACCTGGCTTACATTTTGTATTTTTCTTTATCCATTATTGTCTAAATAGTAAATATAAGAAACTATCTCATAAAGATATAATGCCTTTCATTGTCTGGAGACATTTTTATGTTTTTAGATAAGAAGAATATATTTTCTGGTCTCTGAGAAGCTACTAGTCTTTTGATGTAGAGATTTTAGGTAGTATGTCAAACCTTCTGACAATGTTTTGAGAATGACTATAGAGTGAAATAGTAAGCAACTTACCACTGAATAAATGAGAGTGTGGAGCATGGTTCTTGTCCTTGAGTAAAAGAGTCAGAGGAAAGATGTTGTCAGTACATCCCTAAACTCATTGGATTTGGAAAGAATTGGTAGACTTCCTTGAACTGGCCTACTGTTTTAGATTTATTTTAAAAATGGGTATATTTTACATGTAAGGAATTTAAGACCTCATGAAAAAACATTATCCACAATATGCATTGTGGACTGATACACAGGATGAGCCATGGCTATTACAACCTTTCTTCTGAATACCACTTCTGAGAATTTCTGTAGGGTGAGGTCTATGTGATGCTGATCTTGCTAATCATAGTTGCCATTTGATTAAAAAAAATACATGGATTGTGTCATTGAGTTTTCAAAATCATCCCTCTTTGTCAGATTGATGTGTCCTTTGACAGATTAGAAAATAACTCCAAATACTTTAATGGGAGTTTTAACAGCAACATAGTTACTAAATGGGAAAGCAGGAATTACAAGAAATCAAAGTTCCTTCTGTATTATTAAAGATTTAGTGGTTAAATGTATGTAGAAATTTAAATATTCTTTAATTTTCAAATCTCTCTTGCCTACATAAATATTGAATCAAGCTCTAAAATTATATTACTCTGGAAATGCTGCACTGCATACTTAACTTTATCAAGCATTTGAAGTCAGCAGGAATGGAAAGTTGTTTGGAGTTAATTCTGTGGGAATGCCATTTCTAAATTTACACATGTTGCAGTTGAATGATTATGAGCAGGCAAAGCATGGAAAGACATTCTCTCTCCTCATCGCAAGCACACAGCAACTTTCTAGCATATGGAAGCATTTCTGCACTACCAGTTATTCTGAGAAGGAAATACATGATTTATAAATACTGTCAAATCAAATATGCATTTCCAAATGCTAGTAATATATTGAGATGTGTTCTATGTGCTACAAACATTGCCCTTCTACAGGTCCCATTTCTGACTTACTTCACTCAATGTGGTATTCTCCAGTACTATCCATTTTGTCACAAATGAGAGTAGGCCATTTTATGACAGAGCAGTACTTAGTATGTATTTACTTAGTATGTATAGTGATATTTGTTTCTGTAGTTTTTATTAATCAATTGTTTCCATTTATTTTATATCCCTACCTCAGCTTCTCCTCCTCCTCCCACTATTTCCTCTCACCTCCCCTCTGCTCCCTCTTCCATCTATCCTGCCTCAGCCCCTGTTCATAGAGGGGCAGGCTTCCTATGTGTGCCAACAAAGCATAATTACTCATTTTTGTGTAATTTTAATATTTAGTTATATCTTCTGTAGGTTATATTGCATAGCATAAAGGGCATTGTCATTAGTCTGGCACAGCACTCACTTCAGAAAACTCAAAATATAGCTCAACAAATAAGAAAATGCTGATGTATGACTAAGAAATTTATAAAATGTCATTGGGGGTGTATCAGGAAGACCCACTTATTTAGGACTATTTAATAAACCAACCAGATACATTGTTTTTACAAAATAAATAAATACATACATACCCACCATATTCTGTATGAAGAACAGAACTTTTGAGTTCTCCTACTCAACAAGAAATAACTGTAACATGCAAATATCCAGTTTAATCCCTATGAGTTACAGTTCATTTTGTTAGTCTAAGCCTGTCATATTTTAAATTCCTTTATAACAAACTTCAGCATGAATTGGTACTTAAATGAAACCTATTTTTGGATATTTGGTATATTTGGCTTAGTGACAAGTTGCAAGTAGTTGATTTCCACCTCTCATAGCAACCAGGAGACCACACCATGCTTGGATAATGCCAAGCCATAAGTAGATGAAAGCAGGTACTGTCTGCATTGCTTCACTCTGGGTCTCCAAAGGGCCACTGCAGGCTCTGTCTCTCAGCCTCTTCCAATGGCACCCAATTAACAAATTATTGTTTGGCCAAATAAACTGCTGAATTTGTTTAGAGTACTTCATTTGAAATTTGGTTTTAAGAATTAATTAGAATAAAAAAGTACTATTCTCTAACAGGAGTTTTTATGCTAAAATTCGTAGAAACTGGTATATAATAAAGAGGACTATGCACCTATGTTTACTGACAATTTCTTCAGATGTGTCAGACAGTAATATTTATTTTTGATAAAAATTTTATTTAGAACAACCCCTACTACAGTTACCGATCACAATATTATTTTTCAAACATTAATAAGAGATAAGACTATCATGAGAAACTGTGATACACTATTACTGTGATTCTCATACTACATTTCCTTAACCTTTAGAAAGGCATTTCAGAATCTGGTATTAAGTATTAAGATGGCATTTATGGAACACAAACATATGTCACCATTTACACTTATTAAAACTTCATTCCCTTTTCCCATCACTCTGCCTAAGAGTTGAAGAGTTGTTTTCTTGAAATAGCATCCTAGCTCATATCTTGGTGTGCCTGTGGGGTTATCTCCAGAAAGTTTGGACTATGATGGGAAACCTCACACAGGTCTAAGGGTATTACCATTCCATGGACTATGGTGCCAAATTGATTAAAAATAGAAAGTTAGCTGAGCTCCAACATCACTGATGCTGTTTTAGTATTTTCCTTTATCACAGAATAGGAAAAGTAATCAATGCACTATTTTTCTGTTTGTGCTGTACTCTGAAATGTCGTCCAGAAAAGAATCAGTCAGGGTCTTCTCACTGTATGTAGACACTGAGAAAAGATTAGAGGATAGGACTGACAAAATGTTCATTTAATAGGATACATTTTGTTTCCTGGCACTTTGCTCTTACTTGAAAACACTCTGAGGCATCCATTCTCTTATAGCCATGGTTCTCAGAGATCTTGTGTACAGAGGAGATAATATGAGACAGGAGAGAAAACAGGTTACTGAACAAGAAGAAAGGACTGGGATACATTTTTCACTCATTAACCTCAAGAGCAACTGCTAGCACTTTGATGTACTATTTGCAGTCTCTAGAGCAGGGTGAGCATTTCCTGCTGTTCACCCCCCCACACACACACACTCTGCCCTTTTTATACCCTTGGGTTTGGCTGCACTAGCAAACTAGTTCAGAAGCATCTTCTGCACAGGTGTGAGCTCTGCTTCCTGTGGCTGATGTCCTTAAACCTGCACATAAACTTGTAAGTATTCCTTTCCTTAGACATCATTCAGTTATTTCTTTTCATCATATCATTTCTTCCTGCTGGTGTCCTGGCAGTAATAGAAAATGATTTCGAGGTATTTTCCAGGTCTTCTACAGTGTTTTCAACATCCCATTATCACAGCACTTCATGTTTTCTTTCTGTATTACTAAAATGGTTCTTGGGAAAATATCTAGTGTATGATTCACAGTAGATAGCACTATCAACAAAGCAGTTATTAAGCAGTATCGTAAGTAACAAATAATGGTGTCACAGCATTTAGATGATTTGGATAATTGAATCTTCCTAGAACCACTGATAATAAAACCTCAAGTCTCTTTGCATTTTTCATTTCATTGCTGTGATTTGAAAAGAGCAGTAAATCAACTCAAGAGACAGAAATCAAACAGAGAAATAACCCAAACAAGTAGGGCACAGATCCAGGTAATAGACAATTCTGGAATTTTAATGAGTAAGAACAGGGAGTAAAATGCTCAAATATGTAAAAGTTACACAATTAATTGTAGTGGAACCAAAGATATAAAGAACAAAAGAATGAGAATCCAACTTAGAAATCCTTTATATGGCTTATCTTCATTTTAAAATGGGTCTATAAATCCTGAAGCTAGACTTTGAGATCACGCAAAGACAAAAGAAGAGTGTTGAAATGCTTCTAAACAAATGTGAGCAATTGTTTAGGGAGAATGGATCTTACCTTTTGATAAAAGAAAAATAGCCCTAATACTTCCAAAATAATATGAAAGGGAGTTCTCTGAGGACTATTTAATTATATTTATAAAAACATACAAGAGATAAAACTCTATTATCTCTAAGGGCTGTAAGATAAAAGCAAAATGCCTGTCCTCTTTTTTTGTAAAATAATGTGACAATGCATTATTGAAAGGAAAGATGAGACTGGCTACTAATACCACACAGGCAAGTTGTGAAAAACTGAAACACAGAATGGTGCATATTTCAATGTACTTGAAGATTATATTATAGCCTAAAATTTATCACAGATTTACTACAAGGTTCAAAATGTCTGAGTATATTCATTATAAAAGACTTCAACTTTCTTGTCATTTTTTTTATTAGTTCAAATTAGGAACAAGCTTGCTTCACATGTCAATCCCTCCTCCCTCTTCCTCCCCTCCTCCCAACCCTGTCCCAACCTCCCATCTGCCCCCCACCCCGTCCACCCTCCACTCCGCAGGATGAGTAGGATCCTCCATGGGGGCTCCCCAAAGTCCACCAATTCAGCCTGGGCTGGTCCTAGGCCCTCCCCCATGTGTCAGGCCTAGACGTGGGATCGGCTCTCAAAGTCCCTTCTTACACCAGGGAAAAATACTAATCCACTACCAGGGCCCCCCCTAGAGTGCAGAGGCAAAGATGTTAAATGTATACAATGGAAAAAATGGTGCTGGCACAACTGAATTCAGACATGCAGAAGATTGCAGATAGATCCATATCTGTCACCATGCACAAAACTTAAGTCCAAATGGATCAAAGATCTCAACATAAATCTAGCCCCACTGAATCTTCTAGAAGAGAAAGTGGGATTTACCCTTGAATGAATTGGCACAGGAGACTGATTCCTGAACATTACACCAATAGCACAGACATTGACATCTGAAATTAATAAATGGGACCTCCGGAAACTGAGAAGCTTCTGTAAGGCAAAGGGCACAGTCAGTAAGACAAAATGACAGCCCACAGAATGGGAAAAGATCTTCACTAACCCTACATCTGACAGAGGACTGATCGCCAAAATATACAATGAACTCAAGAAGCTAGCCACCAAAACACCAATGAAATTAAAAAGTCGGGTGCAGAACTAAACAGAGAATTCTCATCAGAGGAATCTGAAATGCCTGAAAGACACTTAATAAATTGCTCAAAATCCTGGGCCATCAGAGAAATGCAACTCAAAACAACTGTGAGATACCGTCTTACACCCACCAGAATGGCTAAAATAAAAAAAAAAAAACTTCAACTTTTAAACCTCACAATTTAAAAAGGCTTTTAAAGTATAAAACCTATTTATTTTTCTTATTTTGATTTTTCAAATTCTGTTCAATACTTCAAGAATTGTTCGCAGCAAGATGCTATATATTTCTTAAAAGTACTATCTGCATAATTTCTACTTTGTGTTGTTCTCCAGTGAATGGGGTCTTCCCAATGCTCAGTTTGGATGGTTCATTCTGCTTAGGATGCTATCATGAGTTACCATAAGCTGTAAGGCTATTAAGCAATAGAACATCATTTCTGGAAACGTGAGAGTGTGGTGCAAGCCTCAATAGCATTTGGTAAGGATTCTCTTCCAGGTTCCAGACTGAATAGTTCTTACTGTCTGTTAGTAGAAGAGACAAGAGTCTCCCTCAGTGTTCTCCATATGAGAACTTGTCACAAGTCATTGTCTGTACCTTCTAATGCTATTGATTTTTGAGTTAAAATTTAAATATGAATTTGGTGGAATGGAGAACAACAACAGGACTCAGAGCATAATAATGAGCAATAAAGTATATAAATGTATAATAAGTATATAAATTATAAAAGTTAAAATGGACAGAAAAAATTTAGAAAAAAATACATAGTAAAAGTACGTGAATGACATCATGAGATCAAGAATTAAAAGATCATTCCCATTGTTTCTTACCACTGAGTAGTAAGTACTCTATTGTGTAAATGTAACACATTTTCTTTATCCATTCTTTGGTTGAAGGGCATCTAGGTTGTTTCCAAGTTCTGACTATTATGAATAATTTTGCTATGAACACAGCTGAGCAAATTTCCCTGTGGTGTGAGTGTGCCTCCTTTGTGTATATGCACAAAAGTTGTATTGCAGGGTCTTGAGGTAGATTGATTCCTAAATTTCTGAGAAATCACCATAATGATTTCCACAGCAGCTGTACAAGTTTACAATCCCACCAGCAGTGCAGGAATGTTAAATGTGAAAATACATGTACCTAACATTTTCATGTAAATAGACAGAACCAGAGAAAACCATCCTGAGTGAGGTAACCAAGACCCAGAAATACATATATAGTATGTACTCACTCATAAATGGATAAAGCAAAAGATACCTGGCCTACAATAGATCCAAGAGAAGCTAGAACCATCTTCAAGAAACATATGGAAGCAAATGCAGAAATCCACAACTAACCATTGGGTCCCGCTCCAGGAGAACAATTGAAGTGTGGTAGGAACAATAATATGAACAAAGAAGTCAAGACCAGGATGGGGAAACCCACAGAGTCAGCTGACCCAAGCTAGTGAGAGATCACTGACTTAGGTCTGACATATGGGGCCTGCATAAGACCAAACTAGACTCCATGAATATAGGTGACAATGCTGCGGCTGGGCCATATATTAGGCCACTGACAGTAGGTCCAATATCTAACTCGATTGCTCATAGTGACTTAGTGAAGCCCATTCTGTATGGAGACATACCTTGTTCAGCCTAGACAGGGCAGGTGGCCTTGGTCCTGCCTCAATGAGATAATGGGAAAGACAGTAGACTTCCTAGTGGTGGGCTTACTCTCTCTGAGGAGCAAAAGGAAGGTGGGGTAGAAAGAATTGGAGGAGAGGAAGGAGGGAGAAGTGGGATTGGAATGTAAAATGTAAATTAATAAATTAAAAATATATTAATATAAAAGATCATTCCCAAACTTCAAACTGGATAATTCAGACAGCATTAATTGTAATTTTCCTAGATAGCAACACAACACATACAACAATATTTATAATATCTGGCTTGTGTTTTTTTTTTATTAATTTTTGAATTTAAATTAAAAACAATCTCATTTTACATAACAACTCATTATTTAGTAAATGCTCTCAAAAAGTGTAGTGTCACAGCCTCAAAATTTTAATGGAATATTTTCTGAATTCTAGACAAGTGTATTTTCACATTTAATAGGCAGTATTCAATTGTGGGGGTATTTTTCTTGATATAATATTTGCCAGATATTATTCATTAAAATTGACCCTCATAAGGTTTCTTCTGCTTTTTATATACAGACCCTGATTCATTGTGTATGTGTGTGTGTGTGTGTGCATGCATGTGTGTTGTATAAGATTAAAAGTTCTTATGACAGTTTACCAACTAAAATTCCCAACATGATTCTCATCAGAATACAAATTTTACTATTGTGCTATGTTCAAGTATCAAATGTTTCATTTTTATTCTGCATACTCATATTAATTTTCTTACTTGGACCTAAATGTTTTGTGGATTTAATTTTTACCTAGTTTTTAAAAATTCAGAATAGATGCTTAAACATGTGTTCTATTAAAGCCTGTCACTTTTGATTCTTTTATTTGGGAACCATGAGTTTCCCATAAATGTCATTCAAAGCAAATGAATGTGAACATGCAGTCAGGTGTGTGTGTGTGTGTGTGTGTGTGTGTGTGTGTGTGTGTGTGTGTGTCTGTGTGTGTGCATATATGTTTCTATGCTTGCCATAGCACAAGTGTGGAAATGAAAGGAAACCTGCATGAACACTTTTGGGAAAGTCAGGAAATACATTTTTTATAATTTTCTACATTTTGTTATGTGTCATGGTTTTATCCATAAGTGTTTGGTTACATGCTTTTGGCAAAAATCAAGCACCTTGGGTCAGTCATTTTGTTTCCTTTTTCAATAATCTAAATTTGATGACTGAAAAACAAGACAGCCATCTTTAATGGCTGTGTGACCATAACAAATCTAGAGATCAGTTTCCTAAAAACTAGGTATAAAAACACAAATGTTTTACTACAGTGCAGATGACAAAGGAAACTGAATTGATGGACAAATACAGAGAGTTTGAAAGTACTACATATAAGAAGCAGTCATCAAGTTCCAAGCATGACAAGATTCAAGTAAAAAGAAAATTGTTAACACTGTTGAGATCTTTAATTGATTTTTCAAACAGATATCTGAAGAACACAAATTATGACGTATATACTATGGAGCTATCTTAGCATATAACACTTGACTCCAAAGATCCACCCAAATATATGAAATGAAATTAACTTGAAGGAGTTAAAGATAATTATTAGAAAATCTGTTGTAATTACTCAAGAGGCATCAAGATGACTCAGCAGGTTAAATGTGCTTTCTGTCAAGACTGACAGCCTGAATTAGATGCCCAGAGCCTAAGTGGAGGAAGGAGAGAACAGACTCCTATTAGTTCCCTAAGACTTCCACACTTGGGACACGGTGAGTATGCCTGTGCATGAGCAGACAGACACTCACACAATCAACTAATAATAAAATGTTAAAAATTCATATAAAAATATATAATTATCCATCATTTAATAAAACCAGGAGTTTCATGCACCCTTTGCAAGTTCTAATAATGATGTTGCTTATGACCTTCATATCTTTCATATGAAGAATCATATGTATTTCATTGTTACAAAGTGCAAACTGTATTTCTCCTATTTTTACTCATTTCTCGAATTAAACCAACTTACTGTAACTATGATAGCTAAAATGACTATACTTATGATTCTATAGTAATTTGCTTTCATATTTATTCAGTGAAGCTGGATAAAAACAAGAAGATAAACATAACTTGAAGAGGTCAATTAGGTCTAGTTGCAAATGAAGTAATGTGATACCTGGGTAGTTAAGGAGTGTGCCTGGCTGAGGGCCCCTGTTTATGTCCATGTCCTCATCTCTGGGGTACAAGAATTCATGCTTTATGTGGAAAAGGCATTTTCTGATGTGATCAAATTAAAGACTTCACTGTGGAGATATAAAGTAGGATAACTTGGCTGCATCCAAAGTGATGATAATAGTGCTGGGAGAATACCAAAAAGAAGGGGATGAGATTGCAGCAGAAGAGCAGAGAAGAACAATTTTTAAAGGTGCCTGGTCACTAGTTTGAAGTCAGAGGAAGCAGGCTGCAAGACCAATGGTATGGGAGGCATCTAGCAGCTAAAGAAGGGAAAATGATCCCCCCAAATGCCTTCAGAAGAGCACTGTCTTTTCAATACTTTAATCCAGAAAAATATTTCTGACTACATTTTTTTAAAATTCAGAATTGAAGCTTAAACATTGTGATCTATTTTAATACTGTCACTTTTGCTTCTTTTATTTTGCCATAGATCTATTAGAGAATCCACCTACTCTATTTTTTATCACTAGGCTATTGTGGTTTGTTGAAATGTCAATATGAAGCTAAAGTAGACAGAATCTGCCAGAAAGCTATGAAGATAATTTATTCTTTAAGTAACATAAAGAGTAAAAATTAAGGTCAGGAGAAGGTAGCAAGTGTAGAGACTCTGTATTCAAGGTGAAGTCATAAGGCCTTCAATTTCGTAACAGTGTGGAAGAGACTCTACTTAGAGTAATGATTGCAAAACTATGCAAAACTTCTACGAGTACTTTTTAAAATCATTCGTGGTGTCTCAGTGTAGACCTAGTCAAACAGTATTTGGGGAGATATTCCTTTGGGCAATCTAGGGGTGAGCATTTAGGTTCACTGTGCAGAGTTTTGTTCATCTTACTAATTTTCAGGTACTTTGTGCAATTTGAAATGTCATCTATGGAAATTTTTTATTATGTCTGTGGGTGAAAATTCAAACAGTCCTCCTGTCACATTTCTTTTGTTGATTATATCTGTAATGCCACATTCTTTATGATTCTTCAATTCCAAGTACCTTGGAAATCACACCCAGTGATTCTAGAAAGTTAATACTGGGAATTATGGAACAATACTCTATAGTGTGGGAGCAGTTGTGTACATATTAGAAAGTGTTATTGTGTCCTGTTCCTATGATACATGCAAGGTCTACTGAAACAAAGACCACCCAAGGCTGATAATCCACCTAGATGCAGAAATTGTTGCTTGTTTTGATTTGCCAGTTATGAGTGCTGGGAACTAAATTTTTACTGTGGCCTCACACCTCTATAACACATGCAGAGATGTGTTGGATATACGATATATAAATACAAATAACACTTGTTCTGATCACACACAAGAACCTGAAGCTTGAGCAATTTATATATATGATAATTATATATTAATAATATATAAATAATGAAATATTAAATAATGAAATATATGATTTATATATAATCTATGATTATATATATATATATATATATAATATATATTATAAAATACTTCTTGAGTAACAATATTAAAATTCAATACTCTGTCTACCAGAGGCAAAAATCAGCTCAAAGCCTGATACTTTCATTTAACATCTTTCTCAAAAGATGTATGAAATATTATATTTATCATTTATTTTGCTATTCTCAGTATTGAAAGATATGTTCTCTTACCTACACTGTTCATTAATTTGTTTATATGTTGTTTTTCTTTTAAAAAATTGAGCTTCTTGGTTATATAAAGAGTGAGAGAGAGAGAGAGAGATAAAAAAAGCCAGAGGAAGGAAAGAGGGAAAGATGATTCCATGATTAGGTATTAGGTAGATCTAATAATTTAGACAGAGAAAGAAACACATAGTATGTGATTATGTAACAGAGAGAAACAAAAATTTTGCCAAGGTAAATGTAGTCTATGCTGCCTAAAGATGCATTAGGGTCAAACAGACCAAATGCAAATATATCCCCACAATAACAGTTTGAGGCACTTTCTGTGAGGAACATTTCTTACGTTATCTCTATTGATTTTAGAATGCATTCCAAGTCAACTGGGCTAACTACCTTCTGTATATTTTATGGGCTCTTGTCATTAAGGTTTCCTACAAAATCATTGAAAGGTTTTTCCTAAGTGACCTTATCTTTATTGTGTTTATAATATAGACGTTAGAAGGAAAGTAAAAGTTGTGGGGGTGTTACTGTATACTTAAATTATCATAACTGATTGCATTTTGTGGTGATTGCTTGTTAAACACTTGTACATTGAGTTCTATTTTTGAGATCTTGCTATCTGTATCAGATTCTAAGAAGTGTTCATTTTTGTAAACTGGTATAGAATGGATGTGCCACTTTGAAAACTACACTGCTTAAGATTGTATAATTTCTTCATGTGATTGGAACAGTGTTTTGAAGAAGGCATGGAGAGAAAATTTCCATCTCAAGTCTTCCAGGAGTGTAAAGGTCATTATTTTATCCAGTGTTAAAAATACGATGCATTAAGGTTTAACTCTGCTGAGAGTTGGATGCTTGGGGCTCAGTCATGAGCATGAATATATGAATTGAGGTGTTATACAGAGGGCAAGGCATTAATTCAGATTCTTGAGGATCTTTTAGAGCAGTAGTCAATACTGGTTTTGCTGGAAGAAGCTCATTGGGATTTCTCATACATAAACTAACAGGCTGCCTGTTTGTGTTTGTAGTACAACAAATCTTTATTTGAATCCAATGACACACTCAGTGCTGAGTATGTTCTAAGGTTTTGTCAAAGTTGTAAACCCAAAGATTGTAAATTGTGGAAAGATTTAAATTAGTAAAAATACTCTGACCTGTCTATGTCCTTGATGTTCTAAAATAAGGAAAGAATTGTCTTTGAGCAAAAGTATGTTCTTTTTTATATACCTATTTATTAATTGTTATTTAGCTTGTAAATTCTACCATCTCCAAATCCTCATGGGTCAATGGCTACTTATCTGTCTGTGAATTCTGAAGAAGGGATTGGGGGAAGCAAAGTGCTAGATTCACTTTATCAGCTAAATGACAGGGCCGAGCAGATGTGAGGAGATGGGGCCTTGCTAGAGAAGGTTCAGGTGTTCCTTTGAAAGTATGTCTTATTCCAGATTCCTTTATGTCTTTCTTATTTCTGATTTCTGATCACCATCAGGTAAGAAGCCTCTAAGGTCACAGATTCCTGTCATCATGATGTTATGTCTCACTACAGGCTGGTGGTACTAGAGCCAGCTGATAACTACTAAGTACTTTGAGACTACAAGCCAAAACAAAACTTCCTATTTTTAAATCATTTTTATCAGTTACTTTTTCAGAGCAAATAAAAGCTAACATATATGTTGATATATATATATATATATATATATATATATATATATATATAATCTATATATGCTCATGTCATAAATTTAATGTTTGATTTACAAAACTCAATGCTTTTTTTTACAGTCATAAAGCTGGGGAAATATCACCCTAAGTTAGATTGCTGTACATCTTTCCAAAAGAAACCTTGCTCACACTAAAATTTCCTTATGTCCACATTTCCCTCATCCACAGTAAGCTTCCCATGTTTATTCTGCCCTGTGGATGTGTTGTTAATTCTTGAAATTTTGTATAACTGAAGTTACGTATTCATGATCAGGAGTAACCTGCTTTTGGATTGTGTATGTCATTGTTGTATAACTTTCTGTAGGAAAATATGAATAAAAACCTTCATTACGAACCAAGAGAGATGAAATCAGAGGGCCAGGCTGAGCCGGCCATGCCCTTCACTCTCTCTGGGACTGCTGGCTTTACCTCCCACTGAACACCACAGCAAGGGAGCTTGTCTGAGCATGCTGGAGAGATGGCCCCTACCCTTTACCACTGGCTAGGGTGAACTGATCCTGACGGCATTCATGCAGGGGAGCTGACTCCAGCAACTTATCTCAGGTTGATGGCCCCAAGGGCCCAGACTAACCAACTTGGTTATTATCCATGGCCACAGCCAGACCTTGGGTGGACCCACCCTCTACCCCATCTAGGACCTGCTGGAGCTGGTGAAGAGACTGATCCTGTGGAACAATACCCCTAATATCTTCAAGACTCACGGCAGCCACAGATATCCCAGTAGAGTTCCAGTGAGGATCTGGTGTTGACGGTATACCAGAAACCAGAGGCCTTAAACCAGACCAGGGACTCATTGCAGTAGACATTTTCAAGCAAAACTGATGGGACAAAGAATTATACTATATGGCACACTGAAGCTTCCATTGACACAGGATGAATGAAGAGGTGTTGGAGAGGCAGGAAAGAAGGAGAAACAAAGAGATGTTTCTGTTGTGGATTTGTTTCATTTTTGTTTGGAGTTTTTATTCTTTTGTTTTATTTTCCTTTTGCTTTTGTTTGCTTGCTAGCTTACTTTTGATTTGTTTCCTTATGTGAGAGGGTGTGTCAGGGATGAGGGGGAGGATGGGGAAATGGAGGTGAACAGATTCGGGGTGTATGATGTGAAATTACCAAACAGCCAATAAAGAAGTAATGTTTTTAAACAAGTGATTTAAAAAAAAAAGAAAATAGGGTTCTATGAAAAACCACAGAAATGATTTCACCCAATTCTAAAAAGGTAAACAAATGATATTATTAACATTATTTAGAGTAACTTGTGTTATTCAAAGACAGCAACACCAATGGAAAATCTACTCCAGCATGGGTGAGGACTCAAAGAGCTGATGATCTGGACTCCCTGATCATATTGTAGGCAGCTCCATTTTGGACTCTGTTCTCTATAGACATTGCCACAGTGTATGCAATCTGTTTATGAGACTTATGGAACTTTCTTGTGAAGCTGGTAAGGTTAGTAAGCTTCTTGAGGCTGATAAGCTTTCTAGCTTCCCAATGAACTTCTTTTCCCCTCCCTTGGGAAATGTTTTAATTCAGAGAAAATAGCAGCACATCAAGCACATCTAAGCATAAAATGCATTATTTTATGTGTCAGGACACTATTACCTTTTATTGCTAAGTTGTAATCTATTATGTTGTATGCATCCTTTTGTTTAAGTCTTCAGCAGTGGGTAGGCACGTTGATTTTTCCCATGATTTGACCCTTTAAAGTAATGGTTTTCTGAAGAGTTACATATGACTTTTTGTGGAGACATGTGTAAATATGTCATGTAGCAAAGGATAGAACTGCTTGATCATAGGCCACTCTGTTCAATGTATGAGGCATTTTCAAACTCTTTTCCAATGGGCTTAAATGGAAAAAGGAAAACAGAGCACAAATAGTCAAAAATATCTCTGCAGTCTCTAAGGTAAGTCAGTAGAATGTAGTGGAATTTAAAGGTGGGGGACTGAAGAGTCTGGATCTGATCCCAGATCCACTGCTAATTAGTTGTTTGACCTTAAGCAACTCATTTGCATTCTTCTAAGCTGAAGTGTCTTCATTGGTAAAAGTAGCATGTGTTTCTTCAAATGAGAACAATTTTTAATATAATTACTTTTATTTTACTTTTGCCTTACAATTGTTTCCTTAAAAACTGTGCTGAAGATAAATTTTTCTTTGGTTCAGAATAAAACTGTTTAGACCTAAAAGCACCTCAATTACTTGGTTCTTAATGTTATTATAGAAGAGTCTTGTGGTCATTTGAAAACAGCCTTTCATAACAGACTTGTCCATCTTGTAGAGTAATCACAACCCTAAATCTGACTTCAATTCTAGGCTTCCTTAAGCCCAGATTCAAGAAGGGATGCTGATATATTGACACTAGAAGGGGTGGGACATCTGCAATCATGAGATGATCAGACTCTTCCTTTTTATTTTAGAAAGATAAATTGATCTGATTTGGACCTTTCCCATAGTTGTTTGATATAAAAGCTGATGTTTTTCAGGGTAATTAACAATTAGTGATATTATTCTGGTAGTAGTTTACTGGATCTGTTGTAATGAAGCAGCGAAAATTGTAGCTTAGAAATCAAGTTTGTTTTCAGAACTGAAAAGTAGCGGGCTAAAATATTTATTGGCAGTCTTAATACCTCATATGCCCTAAAAGGGAAAATGTGTTCCCATCTCCTGCCCACCTTTCTAGAAGTTCTTAGGACATGCTAAGAACTTGTGCTCTGGACATGTCAACTTGATATCAGCAAAAGGAAATCTTTGTTTTCATCCTATATGTAAACTGCTATGCCTGAATTTGCTCTTTGAATAATGATATAAGTTATATTCAGTAAGAGTGATCACTCTAGAATTCATTTTAATCCCATATTAATAAACTCTATTTCTATAGAATTGGGTTCTTATAGTTAGGACTCCAACCAATTCTTAATATTTGGGAGATGGGCATATGACTCAGTCTATGGAATTCTAAAGTAGCTGTTTCTTTAATGGCATAGGGCCATTCAGCCATGATCTTTGACTTTTGATGTCCCAGTGACTCCTAAATTGGTTCTTCATTCACATTGCTTGTGTTTGGCCACATGGCTAGCCTTAAAGATTGGGAAGGATACAAGTGGTAGTATTAATCTAAGCTCCACCAAGCAAATGTGCTTCAGCTTGCTTGCTTAGTCTTTTTTGTTAGAACAACATACTTTCAACATGTTCAATTTTCCAGTCTGCATTGTGCAATAAGACACATGTGCAGAGAATCTGGAACACAGAGCAGAGCTACTTTGCTGGCACAACACCTGTGCAACATCAAGCCAGCCAACATTCTTACATGGATAGGAAAGGGATTGCCTGGCTCGACATCAAGCCTTGGAGCTGATATTAACCAATAGCCATTGGTGGAACTATCAGTTTTCTTCAGGAGTGTATTCTCTAGTAGGTTGCTTGTGCTTCAGGAGATGGCAAACTCTCATTGATTGACACACAGGTTTCTCTATTTGGAACCATGGGTTATTACAAAAAAAGTTTACATGCTGTTGGGAGGGAGGTGTAGATGTGCGGATCTTGGAGGAGGCATGGTGGTCATTATCTAAATAAGCTGTATTTAGACATGGAATTACAAAAAACATAAAAATATTAAGAAAACACAGTTCTTAGTTTCATTGAGTGTAAAATGACAAGGCACTGTATAACACAAATAATGAATGTGTCTTATCATCATAAACTGATTTGATTTGAAGTCTGTTTGTTTTTCTTCTACAGGTTTTGGAGACACCTCATTACTGGGAAGTCTTAAATGTACTGACTTAAGTGAGGTGTCTCTGGCTTGTTGCCTGTGCCTTACCTCACCTCTTATCCATGTTATTGTTACACATAGTACTACTTACTAATTGGACTAATTGTCACTACTAATCTCTGATCCATGTCTAGTCATTGCATCATTTTATTGACAGTTTAAAAGTTCATGAACATGTCATCTTAGTCTCTATCTGCCCTGCTTCTGGTACTAGGAATAGGTCCAATGTTACTACATAGTTTTTCTACACATTTGCTTCTTTTCACTTTACCCATCAACACCTAGCTTGTTCATCATCTGGCCTCTGTTTCTCAGCTAAGGCTGAGGCACTAGACCACTAAGTATCTCCAGATTTTAGGAAATGCATATCAGGAGTCACATATTTCCTTTATGGGTTGTCTAGGATGTTTGGTGTTCACATCTCCTTCAAGATCACCTACTGTGAGAAGCAAAGTTGACTGACAGTCCCATCTGCTGTCTCTTCAATTATAGTATTGACATCAGTCCTCCACTTACTCATTTCCAAGCAATGATTAAAGAGAGAGGCATACTAGTGCCAGTCCATTCTTAATTGCCAGGGAATTCTTGTAACTTTGGTTGTCAAATGAAATATAGGACAGCCAATTAAATTTGAATTTCAGATTAACAATTAGATATTTGAAGAATGTGTAGAAAACACTTGGGGAATATATACTAAATATTGCTTGTTGATTTGAAATTCAAATTTTGCTGGGCATCCTCGATTTTCATTTATTAATTCTACCTGTAGTGACAAGGATTGCTTAGGGACACCCTAACATCCTGATTGAATTTACTTAGAAATATTTCATTCCATGGGAGTTTCCTTGTCCAGTTTGCTTTACCTTAATGGTCTCATTTGTCCTACATACTCTTGTTTCTTCCCTTTATCCATAACAAACATTTTCCTCTATGTATGCTTTTATTCTTATCCAGTTTTTGTATCTACCTTTTAGAGGGTCATAACTCCTACATAGTACATAAAAAAACTGATGAAATGTCTATTTTGATCTCTACAGAATTTTTTTTTCTTTGTTCTTTGGCTATCAGACTGAATAATTGTTGAATTCCTCCCTGGTATCTATATACTATCTTGAAATTTCTCTATGAGGTAGGAATATGCCATCTTTTAAACCTTAGTTTTACCATATGAAAATAAACATAAAACTTAACTAGTTTAAAACTGATTGCCTAATCTACACCTAATATAACATTCTAGGTAAAGTAGCCACAGCAAAATACCACAAATGTCTAAAAATGATGTGATGTACCAAGTCACATTTCCACTCTATAATAAAGTTCAAACCTCCAGCCAACTTGCCCCCAACTACAAATATCCAGTGATAGAATCAGGCCAGATTACACAGCCTGTTATATTCTGCCTTACTCTACTGAATTGAACATCAAACTGCTAATTGAGCCAGATGAGGAACAAGCTCTTCAGTAGTAAATCTATCAAATCTTTGTTACTCCTTTGTTTCTGCAATTTATATCAAGTCCTACTCTGTATGGAGTACTAGGTCATGCTGAGGTGAGTGATAGGGTAGGGGCAATTATGTATCCAGTGTGAACCTGGTTTCCTTAATAATGGCTGCTTGGTTGACAAAATACATTCTTTTCAACATTGCTTTTGTGTTATTAAAATATAAAACATAACCAGGGCATTGTCTTAGCATCCAACATAGAGTAGTAGAAACAAAGCCAGGGACAAGAAAATAGTCTCCTTCAGGAATGCTCAAGGTTTGCCAGCAGTGTGTAGTGTGGCTGAGATGGCATGCTGTCAACTAAATGGGAACCAAGAGTAAAGAATACTAAACTCTTTAAGGTGCATGGCATGCACTACCCTGCAGCCCCTAATAAAGCACTTAGCCTCACTAAAAAGAGGAAATTAGTAAGCAACACTACCACTTTGTACTGGCTTATTAAGTTGTTGTTGTAGGAAACATGATGAAAAGGATTATGTTCCCATTTCTGTGGAAATCAGACTATTGAGTGTGTAAGGTAGAAGTATTAGGGAAAATATAGGATTTTCCAAATAGAGATGACTAGACCACAAAAGTGTGACATATACTTGCTCTATTAAGAAGCAAAGAATGACACTAGGACAGCCTCTATCAGGTTCCCTCTCCAAAGTTGGTTTTCTGGGAAAGCAAGAGTGTCATAGAGCCTTGTGTTTTTATTTCATCCAGATATCCATCCATCTGGTGCTGGAGTGCTCATCATTCACATTTTTTTAAATTCACCTTACTCTTTTTTTTTCAGATTTTTAAATTTGAATTAGAAACAAGATTGTTTTACACGACAATCCCAGTTCCCTTCTCCCTCCCATCCTCCCCTACCACTCCCCCCAACTAAAACCCTACCTATCACATATCCATTCTGCTTCCCCTGGATGGAGAGGTCTTCCATAGGGTGTCATCAGAGACTATCATAATCTTTGGGATAGGGCCTAGCCCCACCCCGTGTGTCTTGGCTCGGGGAGTATTCCTCTATGGGAAAAGGGCTCCCAAATTCCACACCTATGCTAGGGATAAGTACTGAAATACTTACTACAGGAGGTCCTGTAGATTTCTGAGGTTTCCTCAATGAAATCCATATTCCTAGGGTCTGGATCAGTCCCATGCTGGTATCACTGCTCTGAGTCTGGGGAGCAAGAGTTCCCTGTTGTTCAGGTCAGTTGTTTATGTGGGTTTCACCAGCCTAGTCTGGACCCCTTTGCTCTTCACTCGTCCTGCTCTGCATCTGGATTCCAGTTCAGTTCAGTTATTAGTTGTGGGTGTCACCAGCTGCTGGATGAAGGCTATCGAGTGGCATATTACCCAGTCATCAATCTCATTATCAGGGGAGGGCATTTAAGGTAGCTTCTCCCCTGTTGCTTAGATTGTTAGCTGGTGTCATCTTTGTAGATCTCCAGACATTTCCCTAGTGCCTGATTTCTCTGTAAACCTAAAGTGTCTCCCTCTATTATGGTATCTCCATTCTTCTTTTCTTCTATTCTTCCCCTGACTCAACCTTTCTGCTCCCTCATGTCCTCTTCATGCCTCCTCTTCTTCCCTTCTCATTCTCCTAGATCCCTCCCCCTCTTCCCAAGCTCTCATATTGTTCATGGGATCTTGACCCTTTCCCCTTCTCCATGGGACGATATATGTCTCTCTTAGGGTCCTCCTTGTTTACTAGCTTCTCTGGCAGTATGGATTGTAGGCTGGTAATCTTTATGTCTAAAATCTACATATGAGTGAGTACATATTATATTTGTCTTTTTGTGATTGGTTTACCTCACTCAGAATGGTTTCTTCTACTTCCATCCATTTTCCTGCAAATTTCAAGATTCCATTTTTTTTTCTGAGTAGTACTCCATTGTGTACATGTACCAGATTTTATTTATTGCTTCTTCGGGTGAGGGACATCTAGGCTGCTTCCAGTTTCTGGCTATTACAAATAGTGCTGCTATGAACATCGTTGAACAGATGTCCATGTTGTATGAATGTGCTTCCTTTGGGTAAATGCCTAGGAGTGGAATTGCTGGATCTTGTAGATTGAGTCCCATTTCCCTGATGAGTCACCAAACTGATTTCCAAAGTGGCTGTAAAAGTTGGCACTCCCACCAGCAGTGGAGGAGTGTTCCCCTTTCTCCACATCCTCTCCAGCATAAACTATCATTGGTGTTTTTGATTTTTAACCATTCTAATAGAAGTAAGATGGTATCTCAGAGTTGTTTTGATTTGCATTTCCCTGATGGCTAAGGATGTTGAACACTTTCTTAGGTGTCTTTCAGCCATTTTAGATTCCTATATTGAGAATTTTCTATTTAGTTCTGCACCCACTTTTTAATTTTATTGTTTGGTATTATGGTGGCTAGGTTCTTGAGTTCATTGTGTATTTTGGAAATCAGCCCTCTGTCAGATGTAGGATTGGTGAATATCTTTTCCCACTCTTCGGGCTGCTGTTTTGTCTTGTTGACTGTGTCCTTTGCCTTACAGAAGCTTCAGTCTCAGGAGGTCCCATTTATCAACTGTTGATCTCAGTATCTGTGCTACTGGTGTAATGTTCAGGGAGTAGTCTCCTGTACTGATTAATTCAGGGGTATTTCCCACTTTGTCTTCTAATAGGGTTAGTGTGGCGGGATTTATGTTGAAGTCTTTGATCCATTTTGATTTAAGTTTTGTGCATGGCAATAGACTTGGGTCTATCTGCAGTCTTCTACATGTCTACATTCCAGTTATGCCATCACCATTTGTTGAAGATATTCTCTTTGTTCCATTGTATGAATTTGGATTGTTTGTCAAAAATCAGGTGTTCATGGGTGTGTGGGTTAATAGCAGGGTTTTCAAGTCTATTCCATTGTTCTACCTCTCTATTTTTGTGCCAATAACAAGCTGTTTTCAGGACTATAGCTGTGTAATAGAGCTTGAAATCTGGGATGGTGATAACTCCAGAAGTTCCTTTATTGTACTGGGTTTTTTGGCTCTTCTGGGTGTTTGTTTCTCCATATAAAGTTGAGAATTATTCCTTCAAGGTCTGTGAAGAATTGTGGTGTGATTTTGATGGGGATTTCATTGAATCTGTAGATTACTTTTGCAAGGTTGCTATTTTTACTATGTTAATCCTACCTATCGAAGAACATAGGAGATCCTTCCATTTTCTAGTATCTTCTTTAATTTCTTTCTTTAGAGACTCAAAATTCTTACAGTACAGTTCTTTCACTTTTTTTGTTAGTGTTACCACAGGGTATTTTATGTTTTTTGAGGCAATTGTAATGGGTGATGTTTCTCTGATTTCTTTCTCCACCAATGTGTCATTTGTATATATTAGGGCTACCTTTTTTTGAGTTATTGTATCTTGCCACTTTGATGAAGGTGTTTATTAGCTGTAGGAGTTCCCTGGTAGAGACATAAGATAGTCACTTATGTAGACTATCATATCATCTGCAAATAGTGAGAGTTTGACTTCTGCATTTCTGATTTGTATTCCCTTGATCTCCTTTTGTTGTCTTATTTCTTTAGCTAGAACTTCAAGGACAATATTGAAGAGGTATGTAGAGAGTGGATAGCCTTGCATTGAGTTTGTCTCCATTTAATTTGATGTTGACTTTTGGCTTGCTGTATATTGATTTTATTATGCTAAGGTATGTTCCTGTTATCCCTGATTTCTCCAAGACCTTTATCATGAAGGGGTGTTGGATTTTGTCAAAGGATTTTTCTGCATCTAGTGAGATGATCATATTTTTTTTTCTTCAGTCTGTTTATATGGTGGATTACATTGATGGATTTTCATATGTTGAACCATCTTTGCATCCCTGGGATGAAGCCTACTTGATCATGGTGGATGATTTCTCTGATGTGTTCTTGGATTCGATTGCCAGTATTTTATTGAGAATTTTTCATCAATGTTCATGAGGGATATTGGTCTGTAGTTATCTTTTTTAGTTGTGTCTTTGTGTGTCTTGGGTATCAAGGTTGTTGTAGACTCATAAAAAGAGTTTGGAAATGGCCCTTCTGCTTCTGTTGTGTGGAATACTTTGAGGAGAATTGGTACTAGCTGTTCCTTGAATTTCTGGTAGAATTCTGCACTGAAGCCATCTGGCCCTGGGATTTTTTTGGTTGGGAGATTTCTGATGACTGCTTCTATTTCATTAGGGGTTATAGGTCTATTTAAGTTGCTTATGTGTTCTTTATTTAATTTTGCAAAGTGAAATCTGTACAGAAAATTGTCCATTTCCTTTAGATTTTTGATTTTGAGGAATATAGGTTTTCAAAGTATGACCTGATGATTCTCTGGATTTCCTCTGTGTCTGTTGTTATGTCCCCCTTTTCATTCCTGATTTTATTATTTTGCATGTTCACTCTCTGCTGTTTGGTAAGTTTGGATAAAGGTTTGTCTATCTTGCTGCTTTTATAGAAGAACCAACTCTTAGTTATATTGATTCTTTGTATTGTTCTCCTAATTTCCATTTTATTGATTTCAGCCCTCAATTTGATTATTTCCTGGTGTTTGCTCCTCCGGGATGTATTGGCTTCTTTGTGTTCTAAAGCTTTCAGTTGTGCTGTTAATTCTCTAGTGTGATTATTCCCATTTCTTCATGTGGGCACTTAATGCTATGAACTTTCCTATTAGCACTGCTTTCAAAGTGTCCCATATGTTTGTGTATGTTGTGTCTGCATTCCCATTGAATTCTAGGAAATCTTTAATTTCTTTTTTGATTTCTTCCTGGACCCAGGAATTGTGCAATTTGGTGTTACTTAATTTCCATGAGTTTGTAGGTTTTCTGTAATTCATGTTATTGTTGAGTGGGGTGTTGAAGTCTCTTACTATAAGTGTGTGGGGTTTTATGTGTGACTCTAGTTTTAGTAATATTTCTTTTACAAACATAAATGCCTTTGTATTTGTTGCATCAATGTTCAGAATTGAGATGTCATCCTGATGAATTTCTCCTGTGATGAGGAGGAAGTGACCCCATTCTTCACTTTTGATTGATTTTAGTTTAATGTCCAATTTGTTGGATATTAAGATTGCTACCCCTGCTTTGTTCTTGGGTCCATTTGATTGGAAAACCTTTCCCCACCTTTAATTCTTAGGTACCATCTGTCTTTGAAGTTGAGGTGTGTTTCTTTTATGCAGCAGAGAGATGGATTCTGTCTCCTTATCCATTCTGATAATCTGTGTCTTTTTATAGGCGAGTTAAGACCATTAATGTTGATGGATATTAGTGACCATTGAACATTCATTCTTGTTTGTTTTTGATTTGGTGATGGTGTCGAAATTATGTGTGGGATTCTATATCTTTTTCCTTTTGGCTGTTGGTCAAGTGGGATTATCTACTGCCTATATTTTTCTGGTTGTAGTTAACGTCATTGGGTTGCAGATTCCCTTCCAGAACTTTCTGTGGGGTGGATTGGTGGATATGTATTGTTTGAATATGGTTTTGTCATGAAATATCTTGTTTTTCCATCTATATTGATTGAAAGCTTTGCTGGGTATAGTAGCCTGGGCTGGCATCCATGGTCTCTTATTGTAGGTAGAATATCTATCCAGGACCTTCTGGCTTTCAGAGTTTCCATGGAAAAGTCAGGTGTAATTCTGATAGGTTTGCCTTTATAAGTTACTGGACCTTTTCTTTTTATTCTGCATGTTTGGTGTTTTGATGGTTATGTTTTGATGGTTTATGGTTATTATGCTTCATTCTATTTGGTGTTCTGTAAGATTCTTCTATTTTTATTGGCATGTCTTTCTTTAGGTTGGGAAAGTTTTCTTCTATGATTTTGTTGAATATGATTTCTGTGCCTTTGAGTTGTATTTCACCTTCTCTATACCTATTATTCTTAGGTTTGGTCTTTTCACTGTATCCCATATTTCCTGGATATTTTCTGTTAGGGATTTGTTGGACTTAAGATTTTCTTTGGTTGATGAGTCTATTTCCTCTAGTGTGTCTTCAATTCCTGAGATTCTCTCTTCCATCTCTTGTATTCTGTTGGTTATGCTTACTTTTGTAGTTCCTGACCGTTTACCCAGCTTTTCTATTTCCAGCATTCCCTCAGATTATGCTTTCTTTATTGTCTCTATTTCAGTTTTTAGGTCTTGAACTGTTTCCTTGAGAGATTTTTGATACCTTGTAATTTTTGGTTTGTTTTTTCTTCCATTTCTTCAAGGGATTTTCTCATGCCTTCTTTGAGGACCTCTATCATTTTCATGAAGATGTTTTTAAGGTCATTCTTTTCTGGTTCATCTGCATTGTGATGTTCAGGTCTTGCTATTGTATGGTTCCTAGTCTCAGGTGGTGTCATATTGTTTTTTCTATTGTTAAATGTGCTTTTACATTGTCCTCTTCTCATCCTTTCTTCTAGTGGGTTTTTCATCCTCTCCTGGTGGGTATGGGACCAATGTTCCCTTCTGGTAGATGCAAACAGAACCAATACTCTGATGTATGTTTTTTCTCGTGGGTGGGGGTGGCAGGCACTGTTACAGGGCCTCAGCAGTGTCCAGGTGTGTTGGATCTTGCTGCTGAGTTCTGATCTTGTGAGCCGACACCTGGTGTCAGAGTCTCTGAACATGGCCTCTGAACAGGAACCGGAAAGAGCCCCTGACCTACCTGGGCCGATGGATGGAGGTGGAATTGTTACAGGTGCTCGGCAGTGTAGGGGTGTGTTGGGTGCAGTTTCCAAGTTCATATCCAGTGAGCAGATTCCTGGAGTCAGATGTCTCTGAGCAGGGCCACAGAACCAGAACCTGAAACAGCCCCTGGCCTACCTGGGCCAGTGGATGGAGGCAGAACTGTTACCAGGGCCACAGCAGTGTCCAGGTGTATTGGTCTTGCTGCAGAGTTCAGATCAGGTGAGCAGATCCTGGCATCAGATGTCTCTTAACTTTACCTAATTCTTGAGAATTGTTTTTCTGCTAAAGGGCACAAGTCATCTATAAATTCCAAGAGATAAATGTCTTTCAATATAAGCTAATAACTCTACTTGCTGCAGAGTAGGTACTATTGTCTCACAATGGGAATCTTTCACTGACATTCTGTCTCCCAAAATGGTGTTTTAGATCAGGCTACCCTTAGACATCAAACATTCTCTTTCTTTGCCTTGCTACTTCTCACTTCTCTACTGTATTCAGATGGATTCTTGTAAATAATTTAGTCATTAATCCTTATTTCTGACTCTTCTAGAAGAACTGAACTGGGAAGGGCCTTATGTTTTCATAGCTACACTATGAAGCTTACATAACAACAAGGCAGAAGTTCAGGGATTTATCAAATCCTATTGCCTTTATATCTTGTCCCATATTCTCTCCAAGATGGGGCTTGTAGTTTTCCAATTGCAGTACTTAATTACCTATTGTTGAAGGGCTATAGTTCCTCTTCATGAATAAAAGTCATTCTAATTCCTCTTGCTGCATTACAATGTATTTTTAAAATTAATTAATTTATTTTACATCCTGAATGCAGTTTTTCTTCCCTTTCTCCTTCCAGTCCCTCCTCTCATTTCCCTGCTCTCCCCTTCCCCCATCTATTCTTCCTCTGTATCTGGAAAAGGACAAGTCTCCCATGTGTATTAGCAAAATATGACATATCAATGTGCAGTAATACTAACAACCTCACCTTGTATTAAGGCTGGGCAAGGCAATCTAATGTGAGGAATATGATGCCAAAAGCCATCAAAAGTTCAAAGTACCTGCTCCCACTGTTAGGAGTCTCACAAAAGACTAAACAACTCATTCATTTAAAAGGAGGACCAAATACTATGATCACTCTTAGATCTATAATTTTTCACCCATAAATAATGAAACCAAATGCCTAATGAGAACAATGTCTTGCATTTCTACTTGATTAACATACCTTTTATAGCCACTAAAGAAAGAATAGGTTCTGGAAAAATTATTTATAGTACTTACAGTGTTTGTGCATCCATGTTCTTTAAGGGAATGCAAACTTATACAACCACTTTGGAAATCAGTATGGCGATTTCTCAGGAAAATGGGAATCAGTCTACTCCAAGATCCAGCAATTCCTATCTTGGGCATATACCCAAAGTTTGTGCACTCATACATAAGAACACATGTTCAACTATGTTATAGCCAGAACCTGGAAGCAACCTAGATGCCCCTCAACTGAAGAATGGATACAGAAAATGTGTACATTCACACAAGGGAGTATTACTCAGCAGGGAAAAAAATGGGATCTTGAAATTCACAGGCAAATGGATGGAACTAGAAGAAACCATCCTGAGTGAGATAACGCAATCACAAAAAGGTAAACATGGTAGATACTCACTCATTTTTGATTTTTAGACATAGAGCAAAGGATCACTAGTCTACAATCCGCATTACCAAAGGAGCTAGTGTCCTGCGCGCTATGTTCTCGCCAGCAAGAAACACACAGGACACTCTGATCCTTCTGCAGGAAAGCTTTAATGCATCTTTGAGAGGGGAGAGCATAAGCTTACCAGAGCGGAGACCCCGAGCCAAGAATCCCATCCCCTAATAAAGGCTGGCAGCGGCTGTCTGGGAAGTGTCACCCTATGAATGGCTTTAGCTCCTCAGGCCAAATGAGCTACGGGAGAGGCAGAGATCAAAGGAATGGAAATTACCAAGCGCCTGTGAAATAATTTACATTTGGTGCCTGCAGGCACCATCATTGTAATGGAGAATGCAGGAATGGCTCCCTACATATCCCCCTTTTTTTATTAATTAATGATAAGGCTTTATATTTTTACAAGCAAATAGGTCACCCATATGTTGAGGGATAGAGGCAGAGGTTGTACCTTCCCAATCAAACATTAAGACTGTGTACAAGAGTCGCCATCAGGCTGTTAGCTTGACCCGAAGCGCTCTCGACCTGTCCTCTGCCGTTTTTCTGGGAAAGGGAGACTAGGCAGGCAACCCTTATGCAGGACAACATGCCTCCCAGAGAAGCCTGCATACTGGGCAACTCTGTGCGATGCCTCATGGGCTGCTCAAACCAGACACTCTACCCTGTGCAATGAGCCTAGGCTCCGGGTGTGCAAGAGCTGTCTGGCCGGCGGCCTATTGCTTAAGCATAGTTAGTCAAATATCAGTGGAAGCCCCTTATTTTAAAATTATAAGCGCTTGGCATATGCCAAGTAGTAGTATTTCTGAGTTGTATGTTTATTTTTTTTAGATTTTTGAGAATTCTATACACTGATTTTCACTATGGCTGGACCAATTCAAAATAATAAACATGAATGAGGATTTCCTTCCTCATACCCTCCAGCATTAATGGCGATTGTTCTGTTGAAATTTTGTCATTTTCCTAATGCTTAAGGATGCTGAATATTTTTTGAAAATTTTCTTGGCCATTTTTGTTTATTCCTTTGAGAACTCTTTGTTCAAATCCCAAAGACATTTACTGAATGGATAATTTGACTCTATTGACTCTTCTTTCTAAATTTTGCATATTAATCCTTTGTCAGATGTCCAGCTGGCACAGAATCTCCCTCATTCTATGAGACTCCTCTTCACTCATTGAATTGTTTTTAGCTGTGCAGAAGATTTTTAATTTTAAGAGGGTCCACTTGTTAATTATTAGAGTAAATTCCTGGGCAAATGGGGTCCTATTCAGAAAGTCATTTCCTACAGCTCTATCATCTAGGTTATTGTTCATATTTTTAGAACTTCCAGCTTCACATTTAGATTCTCATACTTGATTCATCAATTTTAATCTGATTGTCTGCAAACCTGTTCTTGTGTGGTACCATCTTTTTTTTTTAATACAATTTTCTTTAATATATCTTGAAATCTAAAAAGCTAATCCCTACAATATTATTCTTATTTTAATCAACATTTCCTTGACTATCTAGGGTATTTTGACTATCTGCTTTGACTTCTGGGGTAATTTATATGATTTTTAAAGGATTTTTCTTTTCTCTGAAGCATGAGATGGAAATTTTTGTTGGAATTTTATTGAACCTATACATAGCTTTTGGATGGCCATTTTCACAATATTAACTCTACCAAGCCATAAGCATAAGATGCCTTTAAGTTTTCTAGTACCTTTGTCTATTTTTTTTCTTTGGAAGTTTAACATTTTCATTGTACAGGCCTTTAACTATCTTAGGTTGAGTCATAAAAAAAATTTTTTTGAGGCTGTTGTGAGTAGAAGTGTGTTGTTTTTCTCTGTATGTTTGTTTTTTTGGTATAAAAAGGCTACTAATTTTTACAAGTTGATTTTATATTTTGCCACATTGCTAAATTTACTCATCATTTCTAGTTTTGGGGCAGGATTTGGGGGACCTATAATGTGTAGTATCATATCTTCTGCAAATTGGAATGTTTGATTTCTTCTTTCCCTATTTATATTCCTTTAATTATTCTTCTCTTGCCTTATTGTTCCATGCAGTATTTCAATCTTAATATTGAAATGGGGGATAATAAACTTCCATGTCTCATTCCTGACTTCAGTGGGATTAATTCAATCTTTTTTTTTTTCCGCATAAGAGTCATAGTAGCTGTGTTATGTTAAAGTATATTTTGGCTAGTGCTATTCTCTGTTTTTATCAAAAAGGCACATTAGATTTTGTCAATGATATTTTCTGCATCTTTTGAGATAATCAATTTTTGTCTTTATGTCCATTTGTGTAGTTTATTACTTATTGACTTGTGTATATTGAATCATTCCTGCATTACATGGATAATGCTAATTATCCATATAATTGACAATGTGGATAATCTTTTTTGATGTACATCTGTATTCTGTTTGTAAATATCTTGAATACTTGTTTATTCTTTTTTCATTAGAGATATTATCACATAGTTTTCTCATTCTTTTTGAGTGTGTACATTTAACTGCTTATGATACTGGCTTCATAGAAATTTGGAAATGCCACTTTTGTCTTCCTTACTCTCTCCCTCCCTCCTTATTTCCCTCCTTTTCTGTCTCCCTTTCTGTTTTTCTTTTCCTCATCATCTTCTTCTGTCTTCTTCTAATAGTATTACATTTATTTCCTTTGAAATTTGGATGTAAGAATATTATTGTGATTTTATTACTTTTTAAAATTTTTTTTTTAGGTCTGGGTGAGTCCTTAATGCCTGATCCCCTACGTAATTGGTGTCTCCATTAAATTCTCCTCCACTGAGTATCTTTTGCTGCTTTCTATGAATCTGACTTATATTGGCAGTGTTGTTTTTTCCCAGTTAGAGACAAGGAAGATTTGTGATAGCTTTTCCTAGTACTTTATGTTAAAACATGGTACTCCCCCCTTTTTTTCTGAGTGTTGACACCATGGACAAATAGAGGCCACAGTTCAGCGAACAGAAAAGTGTGGTGGACAGAGAATTATCATTACAATATTCACAGTTTTAGAACTCTTTTACTGAAACCAATGGAGAATATATTAATTTCACTGGACATTATACCACAGTACTGAGGTTCAGGATATATGAGAAATAAGATCATGTCAGCAAGATTCATCAACAAGGACCTTTTGACACAGCAGGGCAGCTATACATATGAACTCACAGCAGTTTTGACAGAATGCCTAAGGGTCTTATAAGCTATAGACAAAATAGTAGCATAGATTGGGGTGGTGAACCTGAAATCCCAACCCTTGCCAAGAAACATTGACAATTGACAGCTACTAGAAAAAGGACAGTCAGTTTCCTTTAACACTGTTGGTACTGTTATGTAGAACAAGCTCCAGTTGAAGACTACACATTCAAGAATATGTGGTTAGCACAAATTAGACTTCACTAATGAAGAATAAAAGGAAACAAAATGAATTGGTTAAGGGGACATTGATCTAGAAGGAGTTTTGGGGTATGGGTAACAAGGATCCAAATACATTTTACAAAATTCTCAAAGAACTAATTAAAAAGACAAATAATAGCAGAAAGGCTTATTCTTGTCCTAAAATGAAATTTTGTGATTAGAATCATGAAAAATATTTTTCATTGGTTACCTAGTATTATGTAACCAAACCACACAAACAGTGATGCTCAGAACTGGGACAGCCCTTCCATTGGTACTGCTTGAGATTCTGCTGTCATCTACAATTACATTCTAAATCAGGCCTAGAGTAGCTCCAGAGAGCATTTTTTATTTCTATTGTGAAGGTACCTGTTTGAGGGATGAGGAGAGTTAAATTCAGCTATTATAACTGTTGTAGTCAGTCCAGTGGCAGAAAAGAGATAGCTAATGGCCACTGTGTGCCCTCCCACCTATGACAAGACATCCTTATGACTGGAAAAAAAAACATGAGTAGCATCCAAACAACAACAGAGTAACACTGACACATATTGAGAAATTATTTGCTAATGCTATTTAGTCACTAAATTTAGGGAACCTTTAAAGTATAGAATAGTAAGCTGGAGGTTGAATTTGATGTTGATGATAATGAGAATGATGAGACAAATAAATGACAATGAAGATAATGTTTAAAAACCTAAAACATATACAGGTAGATTTAGGACTTGGCAATGGTAGGTACTGATACACATGGCAAGGATTATACTGCTGGAGGCCAGAAAGACCATAAAAAACATTAGAAGCTAGAGAAAGGCAATCTGTGTTATACAGTGGCAGAAAATTTGACCAAAACAGCCTCTGGTAATTTGGAAACTAGAAGCTAGGAAATGCTGTTGGATCTGTCAGATGAGGCTTTCAGAAAGAGTGGGGAAATGCCAATTGGCTTCTCATTTGTTGAGATGGGAGAAGAAAGAAATGGTCTAAAAATAAAGCCATATAGTTTTCAAAGAAATTTTAGAAAATAATGAACACCAGTGTTTGGGGAGTTAGAAAATAGAATCATTTCTTATCTATATTCTAGTTATCCAGGAAAGTTCGATCAAAATAAATTGAAACGTAACCGTTTATAAGATCTTGCATTAAGATTTCTGATGTGTAAAGCAGTTTTAATTAAATACTCATATGCAGACATGTGGGAAAGCGCCATCACATGTCCCACAATATAAATAGCATTTATGTCCCTCAACCCTGGGTGAGGATACAATAACAATGATAGGCAGCATCTCAGTGTTACCAGTTTGAAGCATCACCCATTTGTATGGTTTTCTATATATTAGTAGGTAACTGAAGTGAGTGATTCTTCACAATATTGTATAGCTGGTAGTTTAAACCCAGTTTATTCAATTTTTTCAAATAGTAATTTCTCTTAAATGTGATACTGCATTTCAGTGCTAGAACAAACCACGCTATCAATAATGACTTTAAGTTACCCTGATATGATTGTGTTGTTCCAAAAGCTTACAACATCCTTTCTCTCAGCAATGTAACATGAAGCCTCAGGCAATTAGTAGATTCATCATCAGTATCCGAAATTGGGGACCAGAAATATTGAGAATTTAACTTCCAATGTGGGGGACAATTTTCTTGACCCAAACTGTATACTGATATCTTCCCCTATAATGAAAGCTATTATCTGGCTACTGATTCAAAGGCACCAAACAGCTGGTTTCCTCCTTGTCTATTATGTTTATTTTTTATTTAGGCAAAGCTTTTCATGGATCCAATGTTGTCTTACACTCTGTCTGTCCATTACATGATTATGGCCCAATGTGGACTTGGAATCATATTTGACCAGCAGTCTGCCAGTTTTTGTATTAGCATTTTAAATGTTCTGAAAATGGTGATATCTACTGAACACAGATGTCTGCTTTTCTCATGTAGTACCTGACCACAGATGTCAAAATGACATTACTGGTTTAGAAGTGTTCTAACATTGCAGAAGGAAAACAGCAGATAGAGCTTAAAAAGTGAAGTTAATTTATTTTTGCATATATATATTACATCCCAACCACAGTATCTCCTCCCTTCTCTCCTCCCAGACCTCCCTCCATCCTTCTCTGTCCCCAGCCCATCTACTCCTCCATTTTTTGTTCAGAAAATGACAGGCCTCCCATGCATATCAAGAAAACATAGCATATAAAATTGCAGTAAGACTAAACACCTCCTCTTGTATTAAGCCTGGGCAACGTGACACAGTATGGGGAATATGTTCCCAAAACATAGCAAAAGAGTTAAAAACAGCCCCCACTGACACTGTTAGGAGTTCCACAAGTAGATTAAGCTACATAACTCTCTCATATATGAAGAGGACCTAGATCAATCCCATGTGGGCTCTATGGTTGTCAATTCAGACTATGTGAGCTCCTATGAGCCCAGTTTAGTTGATTCTATGGGTTTTCTTGTGATGTTTTTGACCCATCTGGCTCCTACAATCCTTTCCACCTCTCTTTAGCACGATTCCCTGAGCACAGACTAATGTTTGGCTGTAGGTCTCTGTCTCTTTTTCCATCAGTTGCTGGATGAAGCTGCTCTGAAACAATTGGTCTAGGCACCAATCTAGCAGAATGGCAAGCTATCGTTAGGTGTTGTGGAATATTATTTTATCTAGGCAAGTATGTGTTATATTTGTTTATGCTGCAGGATGATATTTAACTGTGTAAATGTGTGTTAGTTTTATTTATGCTAAATTTGTCTAACAATGTAAAGATGTATTGCATTTGTTTCCCCTTGCTTCTCTAAGGCACCTGATGATAAAGAGCTGAACATCCAATAGGAGAAGGTATAGGCAGGGCTGGCATTTAGAGAGAATAATTAGGAGAAATCTACACTCAAGAGAAGGAAAAATGATGAGAGAAGGAGAGAACGAGGAAGACACCCAGGGCCAGAAGCCAGCTAGTCAGCCGTCCATAGACACAGAGTGAGACATAAAGAAAGAAAATAAGTAAAGGTAAAAAGCCCCAAGGCAAAAGGTCAATAAAGAAAAATAGGATCAATTAAAAGAACTAGTCAGAAAGGAACCTAATCTAGGCTGAGCATTCAAAACTAATAATAAGTCTCCTTGTCATAATTTGGGAGGTGGTTGGTAGCCCAAAAGCAAAAAGCCCGATGCAGTTAGGCATTATCACAGTAAATATTTTTTCTCCAGTCTTGTTTTATTCTATGGTAGTTGTCTGGGTCATCAACTATCTTTTGAGTCTTGATGCTCTAGGCAGTGCTGGGGTGGGCTGACTCTCATGGCATGGGTCTTAGGATGTACTACACATTTGTTGGCCATTCGCTCACTCTCTAGGCCACTCTTACCCCAGAACATCCCATAGGCAGGACAGACTGTAGGTTGAAGGTTATGTGCTTGGTTGGTGTCCTAATCACTCTACTGGAAGTCTTGCCTGGTCACAGGACATGACCAGTACAGGGTATTACAATTCATCTACAGTATCTGTTATTGCTAAGAGTCTTAACTGGGTTCATCCCTGTAGATTCCTGGGAAGTTCCCTTTTCCAAGTTTCTACCTGACCCCAAAATATCCCCTCCTTTTCCAGTTGTCTCCTCCAGTTGTCTCCATCCCCTTCAACATGATTCTTCATGTACCCAACCCCAACTGCTCTCAGTCTACCCACAATCTCAAAAAGTAAAGTTTATAAATGGTTGCCTTTCATTTAGTCATGTCTCTCATGACTTTCATGAATTTCAAAATGATTCATTTATGGTATAAACACAAATGTGTTAGGTAAACAGAAAAACAGTATTAGAATATTCAAATATTTCAGACCCCTTTCACAAATAAACCATTGTTTATGCAGCAGATGTGGAGTAATAATTAGCTTAACTCTAGAGCCATGAGCAGCCAAAAAAAGACACCTTTCTCTGAACTGGTCCCTCACTGCCTGGCTTTGAGCAAGTGCAGGTTCCACCTACTATGTGTAAATTCCTGCTTAGGGACTGATGGAATTTAGTTTTAATAGTAGACATAGGCTGTGGTGTTTTCTAACCTTGTATATAGTTATAATGACATTGAAACTTAAAAGGGAAAAAGCAGTTACCTGTTTTCCTCAGGTAGAGTTTAGGTCTCTGTTGAAATCTGTTCCTCCTAGAAACACTAGGATTCTAGTTCTAACAAAAACAAAAATAATGTGAGTGTGAAGGAAATGAAAAGTGAAGAAAATTATTTCCAGCAGATGGGCTGTCAGTATCAAAATTGATTTGTTATTTTGGAAAAGCCAGAGAGGACATGAAGCCCCACTTAAGTGTTTTATGCTCTATATAGGCTTAAGATGTTCTGTCTATGTCCAAAGTACAAGTGAAAGTGATCCTTAAAGGCTGTTTAAAGATGAAAAGGAAGCTGTAAGGATTTCCTGTCATAAAGCCTAGAAAGCACTGCTATGTTCCGAACTGTCAATCTAACATCCTCTCAAATATTTTGGCAGCCATTTCCTTCAGAGTTGTCAAGTGTGTCACTGATAATAGGTCTGCATCATAGAGGGGAAAGGGGATATTAAAAACTTAATTCTCAGCACTTGTCACTTAGTGTGTCATGGGCAGTTTAATGCAAGTGTTCTTCTTCATGTATATCCAGTTTTGCAAAGCGGTAACATGTGATGTAGGAATTGGGAATTAATGGGAGTCTCTATTGTGCTTCATATTTCCATATTGCAAATGTTTCATAATCATGAGGTGCCAAATTTTATTACCTTCCATTTCCTCGATACAGAGTTGGTGCCCACAAAGTCCACCTACATTTAGTGTGCCTACCTGACAGTAATTCTTGGCACAGGGGCTCAGATTGATAGGGTTCTAGAAGCTGTGTTCTTCTCAACCATTCATGCTACTTACTTTATGTTTGATGACATGTTGGCATTCAGGAGGCCTGGTAAACTAGTCCCTTTCATAACTTTGTGGGTAAATAACATGATCATCTATCTGGATTTCCAGAAAAATAAAGTGGCAGCCAGCATTGCTAGAGGCAATGCTCTTATAAAGCTTTCAGATGAATTATAGGGGGGCCTATCCTGAGCAGGGACAGTGCTGCTTCTAAACTTCCATTTAATGCTCAACAGAAAATTAATTTAAAAAATGTTATGTATGTATTTTAAAGCCCTTGGGCATGTGTACAGGAACACAAATGGCATTTACATATCTATTGTCTGTTACTGACACTGCATTTGCCAGGCATTTGACACAATTAAGCAAATGCTTGACTGAACAGATGGGTCTTGTAGGGATCCCTAAGGGCATACCTACATTAACTGTGCCAAGGGGGGTTAATGCACCCATTTGGCATCTGTGTGCCTTTTCTCAGCATATATATATATATATATATATATATATATATATATATATATATATGCTTGGTAGGGTTGCAAATGGATCCATTTTTGTCCCAGAGGACTGAGTGTTGAGTGTGAAAGGATTGTGTTTATTGCCTGTTTGTTTACTTTTCTATTTTATGTCAGATGTTTCCCCAATCTTGGGATTGTTTCTGTTATACATCTACTTGAACCAGACTATGCAAATTTGGTGTATTTATAGTATCAAATAGGATACTTTTCTTAAGTAAAAGACATAGTCTTTGAATTTTATGTCTCCTTTTATGTTGTTTCCAATACTAGGCTTACACAGCTAGAGGAAGAAAATACAAGAAACCCACATTCAATAATTGCAACAAGAAGCACATTAAAATACTTGAGAAAGAGAGTGTGTGTTCTTCACCAGAGTCTTCCATGACCTTTGGCAGACAGTGACAGTTCCAGACACTGACATTTAACTGGGGCGAGTAGACTTCCTTTGCATCTATTGGGTGTACATACCTGTCTTTGGAATATGAACATCTAACATGCCCAAACGTTTTTCCCCATGTCTAAGTCTTCAGATTTTCTTAAAAACTTCTCTTAACATGAGCATAACCCAAGACCTAGGCTGGGAGAATGGATGTTTGGAAGGATACATGTTACAGTATCAAAATGTTATGCAGTGAAACAAAATATGTATGGTGAAATTCTTGGGATTAACACTGTTTGATACATCAGGAACTTTATTTTTGTATATTTTATTGGTCTATAGATTTGACAAACATTGTCCACATAGGTTTCAAATTAGTGCAACATAAAAATACGCCATTCATTATGTAGTAATATATACTTTAAAAATAGATCAATAGTATTCCTGTCATACAGGCAAGAAAATGAATTCAACAAATGCAATTGTTCTATAGACTTGTCAAATTAGGCATGAGGCACAGAAATTAGTTGACTTCTATTTTCTTCTTTAAGAAGACTTTTTCAATGTGTAGTATAAAAATCTATAATTTACATGGTAATTGGGAAAACTTTCACAATAGATTAATCTTTTAAACTTCCTTTTGCAAACTGTATTTTCTTTACTAAGGAAAAAAAACAAGAATAAAGGAAAGAATCCTTTTAAAGAATCTGCAAATAACTATGCTGCTAAACAATCATGGAATTGCATTGCCAGTGTTCTTACTTGTCAGTGTACAATGATTTAATGAAGTGGCCATGACATGTACTTTGTTTTAAAAGTATATTAAAATCACTTAGCATATCATCAGTAGAATGTGCAGCATTAATCCATGGTTACCTTTATTGTTTCTTTTTGCCATTTATACAGAGTACCTGAGAAGAGTGTTTCAATTCAAAATTATTTATATCAGATTTGCTTGTGGTCATGTATAAGTGTGTGTGTGTCTTGACTGTTAATTGATGTAGGAAGACTTGGTCCACTGTAAGTGACATTATTTCCTGGACAATGTTTTCCAAACTATATAGGAAAGTGAAAATCTCACTGGAGCAGAAGCAGGCAGCCTGAGTGTATTCATCTCTCTGTCCTTGACTGTGAATTTGATGTCATTATGTGAGCTAGCTCCTGCCTTGACTCTTGATATCAATGGCTGGCTTCAGCCTGTAATTGTAGGGTAAATGAACTCTTTCCTAATACAAGTTGTTTTTGGTTAGGTTGTTTGCCACAGCAACAAGAACAAAAATAGAACAGTTACCATGTAATAAATACTGCTTTTGCTTTTGCTTTTCTAATTAAAGCTATATTTAAAAACTTCTAATTTTATGCTTTCATTTATATAGTTTCCAATTAAGAACTGTAATACTTAGAGGAAGAGAATAAAAGCAGCTCATATCTTAATAGCAATAATAAGGACTTGAACATTAAAATACTCAATAAAATAGGTATGTGTTCTTAAGCACACACATGCAGGCATGCTTCTATGCATGTGCTCATGCGTGCGCACGCGCACACACACACACACACACACACACACACACACACACACACACACACACACACACACACACTTTTCTGTAAGCCTCTGTTAACTAGCATTAAATTCTTTCATTGGATGGCTCAAATCCAGCCTTTACTACATTAGACCCAGCATCATGCTTAATCATTAGATGATAACAGGAATATTAACTCTTCTTCACTTTTATGAAAATTGTGCTATGTGGTTTACCCTGAGAAATATCTAAGACTATACTTGTGCTAAGGTACATTGTACACTTTATGCTATAATACTGCATGTAGTTACTCTTTTGTAGAAGATCCAAATAGCTGATTTCATGAAAAAAAGAATAGTGATCACTACAGGTCGGAACAGGTAAGGGAGTGAGGAAATGACTAGAAATTAGATATTAAGAACTAATGCAATGGGTGAGGATTAATAGATACTAGGGATCTTGGTACAGCAGGTAATTCACCTCACAACAAACTATAAAGCATTTTGAAATTACTGGAATAGTCCTTGGTTTCCAGGACCTACAAGTAACAAATACTTGAAGACAAAAGGTAAACTGCCTTAATTTGATTGTAATATATGCATGAATTTAATGAATTATATTATACCACCATCATAGATGCATAGTACGTAACAAGTAAAAGGCACAAATGTGAAAAATAAAACTCATTCCCAAATTAATTAAACCAAACTACATATCTTTTAAAAAGCCACTTTGTTTCTGGATATTAAGTCTGGGTTTCAAAAAAATGTTCCCCTGGAGTCTCAGGAGCCAGTCCAGGCAGAGCTGTCAGTGCAAACGCCCAGCATAGACAGAGATTGTGGCCCCAAATACCCAGAGATCACAGCTTTCTGTTATCTGACCTTCAGCATGCCCAGAAAATACATCAGTGTCAGTCATGGCTAGGGAGGTAAAAACAGGGCATCCTTTAACTTAGCCTCCCATGTTGCTCTCCACAGATAAAAGCTGGCCACTTGAGAATCCAGTGATTGTCTTAGGCCACCTTCTGCTGTTCTCTGTGCTCTCTCCTTTACATGGTCACATATTTTATACTTGATATGGTCTGGGCAGAAATAAAAGAATATACTTGTATTTTCTTTTAGTACTTCTCTAAGTTAATAACATAATGTGTGAACTTAATCTATTTTCATTAATTTACTTCAATTAATTTACTTTGTTATTCTGTGGCAAAAGAGATCACATGTAAACCACAGACCAGGGTAGCTATAGACTAATTAATTATACCTGTTGTCTCTTTTGCTGGAGAAATACAATTTTAGTTTGCACTTTAACTATTACAAAGAAACCACTTTCCTCCTTTGGCTAAGAAAATGACCATTATGAGTAATCAATTTGTACAGCCTGATATATATATATATATATATATATATATATATATATGCTGACAACTCACTATTGATTATCATTCATGGATAGTTATGCAAATCTTGGGAGGAATTTGGCAGCATTAGAACAGTTTCTCAAATAAATAACTAACCCTGTGAAGTGTACCAGAAGAGTTTCTCTGGTGGTCAACAATGTAACTATCTTTAATAAATCATTTTGTATCACAAACCTGGAATAGAGAAATAGTGATAACGAGAATGGAAAAGTCGTCATTTAATAGTTCATGGACATATTCTCAACTGATGGAGTAGATACATGATAAACACTTAAAATAATTTCTTTCTAATAAACTTTGTACATTTTCTAAGATGAAATTTGAGAAGAAAATCATATTGTTGAGATGGAAAAGAATGCTCAATTTTTAGTGGAAATTCATGTTCTACTACTGCATAGTCATTATTACTAATATGTTCTGTAAATGTAATTAACTTTAATAAAAGAGATTAAACATTGGCCACAATGTACTGGTTGATAGCAGTACACTAGGAAGTTAGGGTCTTGGTCTTGGTTGGTTATTGTAGGTTATCATCAAATATAAAATGGTGGGTTAAGCCAACAAATGATTTAGAATGGTTGTTTTGGAAACAAGTAGAAGGAATAACTTCAGAATTCATTTTCACGAAAGTCTCAGGCAGTGAGATCATTTGTTTTCAAGAGTTATGTGCCATTCTTTATTCATTGTAGGTAATCCAAGGAGAAACATTTTGTCTTTGGTTAAATTACAATCAGATAGACATAATTTATGTGTATTTTCTGCAAAAGTCTGTGGAACCTAAATACTCAAACCAGTGGTTCTCAACCTTCTTAATGGTGTGATCATTTAACACAATTCTGTTGACCCTCCCAACCATTAAATTACTGTTGTTGCCACTTCATAACTGTTACTTTACTATTTTGAATTGTAATATAAATATCTGATATGGAGGATATCTGATATATGACCCCTTTGAGAGGGTCAATTGACCCATAAATAAGTAGCAATCCATAGTCAGAGAATCACTGTCTTTGAGGAAGCCAGAGTATTTATGAAGGAATAAAAGCCCAGGTCTCAAACTATAACAAATATTAGTTAGGAATCAGCATCATGGGAACCCTCATAATTGATGTGGGGAGTTGAAATGGTATAGCTAGCCTGGACAATATCCTGCAAGGTACTCAAATAATCAGTTACCAATTGATCCAGTAATGCCACTTCTAGATCCATATCCAGGTCAGTAAAAGCAAATATCTATACAAAAATCCTGATGTGAGTGTTAACAGCATAGCTGACAATAGCTTCTAGGAAGAAAGAGAACAAATGCTGGGAGACCAATGAGTGGATAAATGAAATGTGTTTATCTGTATAGCAGGGTTGCTGCTATTATTGTTGTGGTTATTATTGCTCTCCTACTGCAAAATATTGTCTCACTGTTTTGGTTTGTAAAGATTTGAAAACTAGTGTTCCAGAGTGTATCTTCATTTGCTTGTTAGTCATTTTTAGCTCACCTTTGGACAGATATCTAATTGAATGTTTTGCTTGCTTTTAAAATTAAAAGTTTGGAATTTGCATTGTTGAAATGTATGAGTTATTGGATTCATTAATTTTCAGTGCAAAGCCCCCTTCATAGTGATATTGTCTGTGAAGATGTTCTCTTGTTTGTGTGCTATAGACCATTTTGGTATTGTCTTTCCTCTTATTATAAATGGTGATCTGACTGTGACAGGTGACACAAGACTCATACACAAGAACTAAATAAGTCTAGTGGATTAGCATGCAAGTTCATATCTATTTTGGTAGTAGCAAAATCATATGCATACATGTAAGCTACATTAACAATTATGTCTTACCCAGCACTGGTCAGTTGCAGGGCTTTTGTGCTTTCTCAAAAAGTCTCAGCTTGGCTCTGTGGTTAGATAGGGGTATTTTACATGAGCTCTAAAACAGACCTCAAGTGCCCTTACTTGGCCTTCCTTGTAATTAGGTAGTATTCAAACTCTAGTGGAGGCGGATGGAATTCATCACTGTCAGTGTTGACAGAGTCCTCAATTAATAATGGCTTCCCTGTTTATCATGCACCTTCCTATTTTTCATTACTATGTAGTATATAGCTCAGACTGCCCAAATGTCCGAAAGACTTGGGGGTAAACTCAGTAACAACTATGTATCAAATAGGGTAACAGCTACTACTTTTTGCAAATTATTTAAGATGATTTTTCAAAAATATTATATATGAAGACATTGCCCTATAAGCAAGAGCAGTATAAGAAATACTTGTACCTTCCATAAGGAAAAAATGGTGCAAGTTCTGCTTAACAACAAATACTTGTACCCTCCACAAGGAAAAATGGTGAAACTCTACTTAATAGTCCTGTCATCATAGTTTGAGAGGGAAAGGCTTGAAAGTTCATACTTACAAGGTGTGAATATACTCATGCTAGTCACAGCTATGAGCTGAATCAAAAAAGCAGTTTAGTTTGACTTGCCAATGACTTGTTTCAGGAATGTATACAAGTGGCTTACCTATGTGTATCGGTCTTTTCTGGCATTTAGCAATGATGTTTCTACTAACCAATGCTACTCTTTGTCATAAGTAGCTGAAAAGCCAGAATACTAGATAATGGGGTGTCTTTGGTCTGAAACCAGGAGTAGCTTTTTCTATATGTATTATGTGATTTCCAGTTTTGGACTCAATCTCAATTCTCAATGAATTCTACTGATACTATTATAGTAAGACCTTTTGAGCTATGTTTACTCAAATTATTTTGAGTCCATCTCAAAATTAGTTAGTATGATTCTATTACATCCTATCATTTACCCATATACAAGGATTTAGGAATATAGAAATACTATAATCGTTGGAAATACTATAATAGTTAGTTACAATCCTTTAATCTCTTACAGATTTTTCAATGTGAGTACTGTGTTACCTCTCTGAACTAGAAATCTGGGCATGTCAAATTTTAATTTCACACCATAGGTTTTAGTGGTTCATGCAATCCTGCATAACAGGATAAACTGGAGCTTCTGAAGTCTCCCTGTCTCCATTTTTATCTATATTTGCTGATACTACAAAACTAACTCATGAACAATATAAAATTATTACTGAGGCATTTTAAAATTCCCCCCTCTCTCTCTGCATCCCCATGTATATATCCATGTAGTGCCCTTTCTTTGTGGCTCATTGACTGTTAATATTTTAAGACTCAACTAAAGAGTTATTTCCCCCTGGGCCACATCAGAGCAAAGCATGCTGAGTTTGATTACCTGCTTTATGTTCTCATCAGTCCTTATATATACTTCTAACTTCCTGCTTACCCAGTTTTGTCAAACTTGCCTCTCCATGCATCTAAGCCCCCCATTTCATTGAGATTTCTTTCAGAGACAGTCTTCCTTGCTTTGATTTCTTAGCTCCAAACGTTATGTCATGGTTTCAAGCTCTCTAGGATTCTTGCTCAACATAGTGGGTTTAGACAAAAGCCAAAATACTTAGGCCTTTAAATGTTTTAAGGAAGACAATAAAAGAGTAAATAGTTGTCCTTATCCATGGTATTACAGCCTACCTGAGCCTGCTATTATCTGTTTCTTTCCTGTCCCAAGCTCTTATCTTTGTCTTTGTTTGATGTTTGCTTTCTTATAATTTACAATTAAGTATCCTAGTCAAGGCTCATTAATTGCATTTGTTCTATCTATAAAGATGCTCATTCCAATTGCAAATGTCTTTTTAAATGCTGTTTTAACTTGAAACTGATGAGAATTCTTAATTCTATTTTTTCATGAAAATCAGGATTGCATCTCTCCTTTGTTTTCTTATGTAATTGACAAAATGTATTAACGGTTCAGAGGATCATATGTCATAGAGTTTTTGAAGAACAAATCTGAATATGGATGTGTTGGTACTTCTGCTAGTAGTATCTTCCTTTTTCCCTTCCTGAGGAAAATGATTACTCAACTTAAACACTATCTTTTTCATAAAACTTTTCAGATTATCTCACAGACTTCTCGATAATTTATAATTTCATCCTACACTGATGACATTTACCTATATTTTCAGGATTTAAATAGGAGGACACTGCATTCTTGGTTTAATTTATTTCTTGCTATGGCTAAAGTTTTAGAACGTACAAAGTATTCAATTTATTGTAGAAAAATAGCTATAAATTTAGTGATTGTTTTATTGTGTCTAAAATATGAAAAGCTATTGATAGTATTTATTCTTTATCATTGCTATGATACTTAACATAAATACATATCTCATAACTATATAGGAACCATCTATCTCTAAGTATAAGTAGTTTATTCAATGATATTTCTTTCCTATTATCTTAAGCTTGAGTTTAAACTCTTTAAGGAAATGACTGTGTTGTTGATATGTTCTAGTCACATTTATTTACAGAGGTAATGCATTTAAATGTCATAGGACTTTTAGATGATGAAAAGAAAATTTGTTGACATTTGAATCTGTATTTCCTCTGTAAAGTCTAGTCTGCTTTTCCCAAACAAAACCCCATAGTTTTCGTAACTATCAGAGCAGTTTAATTGTATATTGTTTAGTTTAGAGTTGACTATTACAAAATTAGACTACATTGAATTCACAGCAATTGAAAAAAATGACCATTGAAATTTTTGAAACAAGATCACTCAAAATACAGTTGCAAATGAAGTACTGGTTGACAGAATGCCAATGTTTCTGCAAAGAAGGCTACAATATTTGGTAGTTTTTGAGTGATGCGTTTTGTTTTATATGGCACATTTATCTATAAATTGCTGGTTTAAGCTGTTTTTAGTATTATCATGGAATTCTTTAATTAGAGAAATATGGTCTCAGAGCACTGACTGCAGTGTACACTTATGTATTGCCTATTAATAGGGCTATGTTATAAGAAGTACATATTAGATGATGTCACTATGCAAACACCATACAGTGAAATTACATGCATTTAAGTGATATAGCCTACCACATTATGACACACAAATGTAAATGAGAAAAAGAATATGGTTATGAAACATTATAAACTTGAAATGCATGAGGCAACTACTAAATGCACTGAAACATACCTAATATATTTTGATGGTTATAAATAAGAGCATAGTTTAAGACAAAATGGTAAATATAGTAAAAACTAAAAGCAGAAACATGGTGTTATATTATGTCATAAATTTTATTGTATTTGTTATTTGATAATTTCATCCAGCTGTATAATATATTGTAATTTTTCTCTCCACCTACTTTCTCTTATCTGTGCATGCTGTATTTTTATACTCCTGGATTACAGTAGACTCATACAAGCCTCATAATATAAACAAAACAGTGAAGCCCCATACAATGATACCAAGATGACTATAGGGGCAGTAAGTGACAGGACTGGAACCTCTATTATAATATATGGTAGCACAGTGTATATGGAGTATGACATTGTGTGAAACATTGTTTCATGACTCATGGCTGAATGCTAATGCCTTTTGCTCTAACACACCACTGCTTCTATTACAGTTTACAGTAGAGTTCCAAAGCAACTCAACTTTTGGAGTTTTGGATTGTTGTAGGTCCTAGGAAGTTTTGGGATATTATATGAAAAAATAATAATTGTGAAAAGATAGACTCAACATCTACCTGCATTTCTACAAGTTTGCATTGTGATGGTGATTCCCTTGGGAAGTTTAGCCATCTTATTTTTCTCGAACTCTACAGACTTTACTTGAACTACATTGATTATAGGGTATAAACATATTTATAATATTTTATAAATATCATCAGATTTATAAAAATATGAACTAGGAAAATGCTTCTTAGAAAATCTGTAATTGAACAATGATTGCATACTCAGACAGATACTTCTTTATGAAAACTCTTCAGTGTTTGATTTCAAATTATATACTGTTTAAATTTTGGAACTTGGTTCAGGGTGTCCCACAGTCACATTGTGGTTGATCCAATAAATCTGTGATAACTTGGATAAAATATATCATATTCCTGATCCTCAGGTTCATCTTCTCTTAACTCAGAATCATACACTGCTGTGGTGATTAAATGACCAAATGCATACTTGTGGAATGTAGATCACTATGAAGTATCCAGTAAGTGTCAGTAAGTGTAGGCATTATCTTTGTGATAGGATAATATGATGTTTAAGAAATCATCTTACTCAAATTTATCCTCTAAAAGAGGATTCTAATTACTACAATTAAATCAAATTGAATCTTTTAATTTAAGATAATTGAACATGGAAATATAGACTTGGAATCATTGCCATAACAATACTGTGTCATCCAATCAACTTTCTCAATCTGCTGCTAGGAATTTATGAACAAAATTTAGAAAAATGTTATAATGGACAACATTTAAAAAATATGTGCAATACAGCTTGAAGTCAGGGATGGCCATACCTCCAGAAGTTGCTTTATTGTACAGGGTTGTTTTGGCTATCCTAGGTCATTTGTTTTTTCATATAAAGTTGAGTATTATTCTTTCAAGGTTTTGTGAAGAATTATGTTGGGATTTTGATGAGGATTGCATTGAATCTGAAGTTTGCATTTGGAAAGAGTGCCATTTTTACTATTTGATCCTACCTATCCAAAAGCATGGGAGATTTTTCCATTTTCGGGTATCTGCTTTAATCTCTTTATTTAAAGACTCAAAATTCGTATAATACAGGTCTTTCATTTGTTTAGTTAGCATTACCCCAAGATATTTTATGATGTTTGTGGCTATTGTAAAGGGTGATGTTTCTCTGACTTTTTCTCTGCCCATTTATCTCTGTATATGGTAGGGCTAGTGATTTTTTTTAGTTAATTTTGTATCCTGCCACTTTGCTGAAGGTGTTTATTAGCTGTAGGAGTTCCCTGGTAGAGTTTTTCAGGTCACTTATGTAAACAATCACATAATCTGCAAACAGTGAAAGTTTGACTTCTTCTTTTCCAATTTGTATCCCTTTGATCTCCTTTTGTTGTCTTATTGCTGTAGCTAGAATTTCAAGTACAATATTGAAGAGATATGAAGAGAGTGGACAGCCTTGTCTTATTCCTGATTTTAGAGGAATCATGTTGAGTTTCTCTCCATTTAGTTTGATGTTGGCTGTTTGTTTGCTATATATTGCTTTTATTATGTTTAGGAATGTTCCAGTTTTTCCTGATCTCTCCAAGACCTTTATCATGAAGTAGTGTTGGATTTTGCCAAAGGCTTTTTCAGTATCTAATGAGACGATCATGAGGTTTTGCTTTTTCAGTTTGTTTATATGGTAGATTACACTGAACCATCCCCGCACCCCTGGGATGAAGCCTATTTGATTGTGGTGGATGATTTTTTCTGATGTGTTCTTGGATTTGATTTGCCAGTAATTTGTTGAGTATTTTTGCATCAATGTCCATGAGGAATATTGCTTTGTAGTGTTTTTGTGTGGCAGCCCAGACACAAGAAAGAGGGCCTATACCCTCCCCCAACTGATGTGACAGACTTTGATGGTCCCCATGCAGGGCCTCACTATCCTTCTGGAGTGGTTGAAGGGTTCAATTGGGAGCATGGGAAGATGAAAGGGAGATAGTATGGGGGGATTGATATGTAAATAAGAGTGCTTCTAAAATAAAATTAAAATAAAAAATGAAAGAAGACAAGGGAAAAATGTGTGCAAACATTATCCGTTTTTATAGCAAACCAAGCTACTTAAAATCACAATCATTGCAATATAGAACTATATATAAAATAATAGATATCAAGTGACTATCTGGTTATTGGCTGTTATCTTTAATTAATTTGATACAAGTTAAAAATGTAAATTGTCTAAAAAGGCAAGAATAAAATAATTTCTCATTGAAGCAATTCACTTTCACCATAAAACAAGATAGGCTACAGAAATAGACCATGAATATTGTATAAATAATTCAACTCTATTTAGAATAGTAACATAAAAAAATGTGAAGTTACTGCAAGTCAAATAATACCGGGTAAATGTTTTTTTTTCAATGACACACAAATAGGGTCGAGGTAATGGTCAATAATGACATTGTATAATCTAGATTTTAAAGAAACAGATGTGTATTGATTTTTTATCTTTTTAAATCTTTTTAAATTTTACCTTGGAATTACAACATGCTTCTGAGAAGATTATTTTGCATAAAAATCAAGAGGAATGAGCCAGGTGATGTGTGGTGTGATAGGCAGACTTCACTGCCTGGATGCATTTATAACATTCCTATCTCTGTATTTCTGTCTCTGTGATTATTAGTTCTTCATATTGAAACCTTTTATCCAGTTGTGGAGAAGGCCTCCTACAAATCATCGTTTTACATTTCTTCATTCTTTATTTCTTCTATGCTCTTATATCACTACATTACTATAAAGTATCATAGTATTTAAATTTGTTTACATTTTCTTTATCAATGAATTTCTTGTTTAAATTATTTCTTCACAATTTCAATGGATTTTTTAGTGTGTTCATATTGATTTAAAATTACTCCATATTGGATATAGCAATTCAGTATTAATTATTAAATGTTGCACATATAATTTTCAGCTTTTGTTTTTATTTCTTTAGGGAACAGTTTAATCAATGTATTCTTCATTGTATTGTGGAAAAATATTGGTCTTCCCTTAATTCATTGCACTAAAGGGGATTATTAAGTTCTTTTTTTAATTAGGAAATCTCATTCTGTTATCATCCCACAAATGAATACATTCTGTATTTTGTTTTAGCAATAGTGCCTTTTTTCTCATTTAAAGGACTAATTTATCTGAGATTGATTTCTGTGAGGGTGTTAGCAGTCTAATTCCACTTTTTTCCATATGGATAGCCAATAGTTTCAGCACCATTTACTTAAAAATTCAAAGACTGCCAAAGTGCAACAGTGCAAGCTCAGCCATAAATCAAGCTTCTATCAATGTGCACATTTGACCAACACTTTTTTTAACATCATAGGGTATTTCTGATTTTCTTTTCCTGACTCAATGTTATATTACCTTTATCCTAGTTTTAAACATTTTTTGTTTGGGGGGAGATCTTGATTTTCTTATCAGCTATCTTGGATATCTCTGCTTGTTAGTTACTATCAATTTTGGAGTCACATTCCTTGTATGTTCTATCACAGAAACACATTATTTTCTGTAGTAATTGCCATTGCACCCTTTACCATAAGGAGAGTTGTAATGTTTGAAGCACTGGACATTAATATAAGTTGACTTTTATATATTTCATCATATTTTATCATACTGGTTTCAGAAATACAGAATTTTGAACTGCTAGTATTTTAACCAGAAAGATGCTAAACTGTTCAGTAATTTCAGTTTTGCTTGATAATATGCTACACCCCATTTTATAGGCATAAACAAAAGCAAGATTCTACCATCCCTTTTTTTGTTTCTGGTGATTTCTCTTTACTTTTATCTTCATTTTTCTCATATTTTTTGGTTATTTGAGAATTTATATAATGTGTCTTGTTCACATTTACGTCCTGCCCCAAATCATGCCAACCTCACTTTTCTAATGATATACTTGGTTGATTTTTGTCTTCTTGAAATGTCTTTTTTGTTTCAAGAAAAGACTGTGTCAACTTTATATTCTTATGTATGTGGCCCCCACTGAAGTGTGGTGAATGTACTGGAGGCTGCACCCTCAAAGAAAACTGACCACTTGCTCTCCTGTCAGCTGTTACTTACCATTAGCTATGGTAGAACTGTGTGCCCATATTCCCCCTCCATGCTGCCATTGTGTATGTCTTGAGCTTGCACAGGTCTTTTACATGCTGTCACAAATTCTGTGAGATCATATGTACAGCTTTCCAGCAGTATACAAAATCACTATTTCTTTGTAACCATCTACTACCCTGGCTCCTATAATTTTTCTGCTCCCTTTTCCAAAACCATCTCTGTGCATTGGGAGGAAAAGTGTGATATAGGTATCTAGTTTATGGCTGATCACTCCGTGAAGTTTCCTATTCTTAGTACACTAACCAGTTATAGGATATTGTATTAATCAATACATCCTGCCTTTTCATATAAATGCTAGTGTCCTTTGCTGAATTGAAGCTCAATGCTTTGGTTATTGGGATCTTTTTCAGAAAATTATTTCCGGTGTCTGTAAGTTGAAGAATTTATTTTATTTCCTCATCTATTAGATTTATGGTATCAGGTATTATGTTGAGGTTCTTGATCCACTTGGATTTGAATAGTGTGCAAGGTGAGAAATAAGGATCAAATTTCATTCTTTTACACGTATATATGCAATATAACCAACACCATTTATTGAAGATGCTTTTTTCCCTAATGTGTTTTGGATTCTTTGTTAAAAAAACATCTGTTGGCTATAGGAGTATAGGTTTACACATGGGTTCCAAATTTTATTTTTTTGATCAATGTGTCTGTTTTTGTGCCATTACCAAATTTAATTTTATCCATGCACCTCTCCTTGAAACTTGATACCCAGGATGGTAATACCGCCTGAATATTTTTGTTGTTATTTTTCAGGTATGTTTTGTCTAGTTTAGGTCTTTTATATTTCCTTATGAAATATAAGTCTGAGTTCAATTTCTATGAAGAACTGCATTGGAATTTCCATAGTGCTTGTGTTGAATCTGTAGTTTCCTTTTGTTATGGTGATCATTTTAACAATATTAATCTTCCCAAATCAAGCCTGGAAAGTCTCTATATTTTCTGGTATAGTCTTCAAAATCCCTTTTAAGCATCTCAAAGTTATGTACCAAAAGATGACATATGTTTTCTTATCTAATGTATTATTATGTGTCTCTCTATTGGGCAGTTGAAACCATTAATATTAAAAAATCATTATTAAATAATTCATATTAAGTCTTGGTATTTCATTGATTTTGTGGTATTCTTTTTGATTCAGTATTCTGAAATTATTATTTTTGTGCATGATTGATGTGTTTATGTTTTTTTCTTTTTTTCCATTCATTTATTTAGCTCATAAATAAAGTTATGCACAATTATGATATATAATACAGTATGTTCACAATGGTATGGCTAAATTAAACCAATTAACATGTTATATCACACATATCTCATCATTTTTGTTTTGAGAACACTTAAAGTATACTATCTCACAACTTTTAAAATATAGCATATTGTTATCAACCATATTTATCATGCTCTCAGAAGACCTCAAGACATCACATAGTCCATGCCTCTTGTCTAACTGCAGTTTTATATCATTAAACCAATCGTTTCCTCATTGTTAAAAGACCGACATTGAAGCCTAATAGCCACAATTCTGCTCTCTGTTCCCATAAGTACATCATTTCTAGGTTACACATAAAATTGAAATTGTGTGACATTTGTTTTCCAGTGTGTCACTTATTGGTTTTGGCAAGCATATAACTTTACTACTTACTAAAGATGAAATCAAATTTGCATGCACAGGTGAGCACTCACTGAAACACCTTGGATTCATCACATATTTGAGTTTCAATTAGCATATATATATATATATATATATATATATATATATCAATAATGGCAATATGTTATGCATCAATAGCAGCAACAGCTTTTCCAGGTTCTGCAGTCATTTGAACAAAATTGTAGAGACATCCAGCACACTCCATTAAAAACAAAAACAAAAACAAAAACAACAAAAAAGTAAAAAAACAAAATCCCAGAAAACAGCACAGTTTTGTTACTCTTGTGGTACTTGGCACCATTTTTTTAAATTAGCTTCTCAATCATCATCTGGGAGGAAACCATTCTGAGCAACATCATTAAAAACAGCTCTGATAAAGCATGGTCACTACTAGGTATCATAAAGCAGATCCACATTGAGTGAATACATATCATGTTTGTCTTTTTGTGATTGGGTTACCTCACTCAGAATGGTTTTTTCAAGTTCCATCCATTTTCCTGCAAATTTCAAGATTCCATTTTTTTTTTCTGCTGAGTAGTACTCCATTGTGTAAATGTACCACAATTTCTCTATCCATTCTATGGGTGAGGGGCATCTAGGCTGCTTCTAGTTTCTGGCTATTACACATAATGCTTCTATGAACATGGTTGAACATATGTCCTTGTTATATGGATGTGCTTTTTTGGGTATATGCCTAGAAGTGGAATTGCTGGATCTTGTAGTAGACTCATTCCCATTTTCTTGAGGAGTCACCATACTGATTTCCAAAGTTGGCACTCCCACCAGCAGTGGAGGAGTGTTCCTCTTTCTCCGCATCCTCTCCAGCATAAACTGTCATTGGTATTTTTGATTTTAGACATTCTGACAGAAGTAAGATGGTATCTCAGAGTTGTTTTTATTTGCATTTCCCTGATGACTAAGGATGTTGAACACTTTCTCATATGTCTTTCAGCCATTTTAGATTCCTCTATTGAGAATTGTCTATTTAGTTCTGTACCCCACTTTTTAATTGGATTGTTTGGTGTTTTCGAGAATAGCTTCTTGAGTTCTTTTTATATTTTGGAGATCAGCCCTCTGTCAGATGTGGGGTTGGTGAATATCTTTTCCCAGTCTGTGGGCTGTCGTTTTGTCTTGCTCACTATGTCCTCTGCCTTACAGAAGCTTCTCAGTTTCAGGAGGTCCAATTTATTAATTGGTTATCTCAGTGTCTATGCTACTGGTATTGTTCAGGAAGCAGTCTCCTGTACCGATTAATTCAAGGGTATTTCCCACTTTATCTTCTAGTAGTTCAGTGTGGCTGGGTCTATGTTGAGGTCTTTGATCCATTTTGACTTAAGTTTTGTTCAAGGCAAAAGTCTTGGGTCTATCTGTAATCTTCTACATGTTTGCATCCAGTTATGCCAGCACCATTTGTTGAAGATGTTCTCTTTGTTCCAGTGTATATATTTGGATTGTTTGTCAAAAATCAGGTGTTCATAGGTGTGTGGGCTAATATCAGGGTTTTCAATTCTATTACATTGGTCTACCTGTCTATTTTTGTGCCAATACCAAGCTGTTTTCAGGACTATAGCTCTGTAATAGAGCTGAAATTTAGGGATGGTGATGCCTCCAGAAGTTCCTCTATTGCACAGAGTTGTTTTGGCTATCCTAGGTCTTTTGTTTCTCCATATATAGTTGAGAATTGTTTTTTCAAGGTCAGTGAAGAATTGTGTTGGGATTTTGATGGGGACTGCATTGAATCTGTAGATTGCTTTTGGTAAGATTACCATTTTTACTATGTTGATCCTGCCTATCCACGAGCATGGGAGATCTCTCCATTTTTTTTGGTATCTTCTTTAATTTCTTTCTTTAGAGACTCAAAATTCTTACAGTACATGTCTTTCACTTTTTTGTTTAGTTCTACCCCAAGGTATTTTTTGTTGTTTGTGGCAATCGTAAAGGGTGATGCTTCTTTGATTTCTTTCTCCACCAATGTGTCATCTGTATATAGTAGGGCTACAGATTTTTTTGAGTTAATCTTGTATCCTGCCACTTTGCTGAAGGTGTTTATCAGCTGTAGGAGTTCCCTTGTTGAGTTTTTCGGGTCACTTATGTAGACTATCCTATCATCTGCAAATAGAATTTGACTTCTTCCTTTCTGATTTGTATTCCCTTAATCTCCTTTTTTTGTCTTATTGCTCTAGCTAGAACTTCAAGGACAATTATAGTGGGAAATTACCAATACGGAGTCAGGTAGAAATATAAGGGTATTTAATAGGGAAAAGCCTTACTTACAGAGCGAACCAGCCAGCCAGTGGTAGCAGTCTGTACAGCAAGCAGCAAAGAGAAACCGAAACCGAAAACGCAGTCCCACTATGTCACTCTGACCACGGCCTCACATGGTCAGGCACACCTGTAGCCAGCCCCTAAGAAGGCGTGGCTACAGCTTTCCCTACAGACAATATTGAAGAGGTATGGAGAGAGTGGACAGCCTTGCCTTGTTCCTGATTTTAGAGGAAGTACATTGAGTTTCTCACCATTTAATTTGATGTTGGCTGTTGGCTTGCTGTATATTGCTTTTATTATATTGGGGTATGTTTCTGATATCCCTGGTTTCTCCAGGACCTTTATCATGAAGGGATTTTGTCAAAGGCCTTTTCAGCATCTAGTGAGATGATCATGTGATTTTTTTCCCTCAGTCTATTTATATGGTGGATTACATTGATGGATTTTTGTATGTTGAAACATCCTTGCATTCCTGGGATATAGCCTACTTGATCGGAATGGATGATTTCTCGGATGTGTTCTTGGATTCGATTTGCCAATTTTTTTTTGAGAATTTTTGCATCAATGTTCATGAGGGATATTGGTCTGTAGTTCTCTTTCTTAGTGTGTCTTTGAGTGGCTTTGGTATCAAGGTTATTGTGGCCTCATAAAAAGAGTGTTTATGTTTTTTTAATCTTGAATATTCCTGCTATTATCTTCTATAGAGCTGGTTTAGTTGTCATACAGCACTTTAGTCTGTTTTCATTATTAAATCTGATAAAATTATTCAGTAGTTTGGACTGGTATCTGAGCTCACTCATCATTTGGAGATCACAGGTCCCATCCCTTTTAGTTTTCATGGTCTCCTGTAACACAAATCATAAAAACCCAGAGACAGATATCGAGGCTCAAGTTGAAGATCAGAAAAGCAAAGCAGTCAGTCAGTAGGACTTATCTCTACCAAGGCTGAAATTGAGATCTTGTCTTCCCTGTAACTGGAAACCGAATTTCACATGAGAACCTTTGCTTCTTCCTTATATACTTCTCTAGTTCTAGGATTAAAGGTGTGAGCTCTGTTATTCTTTTAGACAGATTCACTCTTATGTAGCCCTGGATGGCATTGAACTTCAGAGATCCCCCTGCCTCTGTCTCCTGAAACCTAGGATTAAAGCTGTGTGCCACCACTGCCAAGTTTCTATGGCTGTGGCTAGCTTTGCATTATGATCTCCAGGCAAGCTTTATTAGATCATAAACCGTATATCACCACAGTCTCTGTTGAAACATCTGCTCTGACCCTGGCAGTTCTGCCTTTGTATGTGATTTGATCATTTTCTGCTTTGTACATTTAGTGTTTTGACTGCAATATTATGGAGGGAGACTCTTTTCTGGTCCTGTCTATTTTATGTTCTCTATGTCCATTTGACACTGATAGGCCTTTCTTACCTTAGATTGGGGAAGGTTTCTTCTGTGATTTGGTTGAAAATATGTTTTGTGCCCTTGACGTAGAATATCTTCTTTTATTTTTATTATTTTTAGATTTTGTCTTCTTATAGTGTCCAGAGTTTTTGAATATTGTGTTCTTGGGCTTTTCTGGATTTGATAATTTCCTTGGCTGAGAGATTCATTTTCTCTAACTTGTTTTCAAGACCTAATATTCATCCTTGCCTTGTATCTAGTACCTCTGAATATTGTTTGAATCCCTCCCATAATCTTCCGTTTTAAGTTTTACATCATTTTGTCATCTGAGTGTCTTTTATGTAATTATTTTAATGTACTTAATTATTTCATATTTAATCAATTGTTTGCAGTCTTTATGACATTATTTATTCATGTCTTAGAGTTTGTGTTTATTAGTGCTATTTTGATACATTTTTCTAACATATCATCTAATTCACTTTTCTTAAGGGACATTAATATGGGAATGCTGACATATGGCATGAATTTACTGTTTTGGTTATTCATGTTTGAGTATTTGTCGTGGAGCCTAGACATATAGAATTATCTTTTTGGTAGTGTTTCTTGACCTAAAAACTTGTGTCTGCTTTGTTAAGTGTGCATTTGAATGTTTGTTGACTATTTTTTCAGCTTGTTGGGGGATTGGCCAGGTTTATGGGGCCTTAGTTTCAATTTGTGAGCCATCTAATGTTGATGTTTTAATGTGGTACCAGAAGCCATCCCATCTCAATTGGGGAATTAAGTGAGATTCAATTTGAAGTCCAGGAGTAGACCTTTTGAGGATTTAGAAGGTTTTGACAGCCAATCTTCAGAAGCCTGAGGTAAGTCCTCCCAATTTCCTTCAAGTGAAGGAGGCTTGTGGAGTTGTCAATGCCCATATAGGATCTCTACTTTAAGAGCAGAGGTAGAAGGCTGGGGACTACAGATGTGTGTGTTTCTCCATTGTGTCACAGGGGTAGGAGGAGTTGATAGCCACAGTTTGATTTCTAGCTAGTGAGGGTGTCAAGTGTGCACAGTGGGGATGGCTATCAAGCCCACCACATCTTTATTTCTTATTTTGTTTTGTTGTAATATTTAATTAGTATAGAAATTATGACTTCGTAAAGATTGTTATTTTGCTTTTATCTATAAATGGCTTATACTTGTCTAATGATAATACAGTGTGGGTAAATTCAAATTGTTTCTGGTTAATTGATCTTTACATATATTGACATATTTTGTTTATTTCAATATTTATATTTTTATCTATTTGGGGAATGATGAATTGATCATTTTAATTATATAATTTCTATCTGTTGGTTTTGGTTTCAAAGTTAGTTTGAATCCCTGAAAATAAATGTACATTTCCATTCCTGCTCTGAACCGGTTTATAAATTTTGAATTACTTCTTGGGATGTTTGACAGACACTCTGTATAAAAAAAAATTGGCTTAATTTTAATTGTTGAAGCTTTGAACAATAAGTCACTTTCAAAGCAATAATACTATCCAATATAAAATTATCAATCCCAAAATCATAAACACAAGTAAAATCATTGAGAATAAGAAGGTTGTATTTGCATGTTTATGGACATGTATGTTTTAATATATACAACTAAGTCTTAACAACATGTAATGAAGAAAGGGACCATGAATTTGAAGAGAGCCAAGTGGACTATATGGGAAGATTTGGAGATTGGCAAAAGAATAGAGAAATAATATAACTATATTATAATCTCAAAAATAAGAGAAATAATTTAAAAATAATAGGATGTTGGAATAATTTTTTATACATTTTATATTTTATCAATCATAATTATAACAATCATGAAATTGGTTCACTAAAGGATTTTAAAAAACATAGTTTACTTCCAGAAGCAAGGGAACCACAATGTTGTTATGTTTCATACAAGAAATGACAACATTTCTATGCTAGACAACATATAGTAAAATATCATCAGATTTGTCTTAAAATTTTAAGTTTCTCATTGCTGTTACAAATAACTAAAGCTTGGGAATATGTATTTTGGAGGAGTGAAAATGGGCATTAGAGAAGCTATTATCATGACAGTAAAAAAGTAGAACAGAAGATAATTGACTGGCTCTGCTTATTTCTCATGACTGTCCTTGGCAAGTGTTTCAAATTCCTGGCATCTAACTCCTCTTTCAATTTGGTCAGTCTGAAATTCAAGAGTAAGGCTAACACATTTGCAATCAAAAACTGTATTTTAATATTTAAGTTGTTGCCATTGAACTCCCATGAATGGAACAACATTGGTTAACATTACAGCTAGATCTTTAATTTTCATGACATGTGTGTAAAAATAAAATCTTTAAGACATGTACATAAACAGTAATACAAATACTAAATATGATAGAATGCTTTTAATTTTCTATAGTAGCTAAGGGAATCCTCATTGTCATCAGTATCAGGTGAGAGTTCTAGTCACTGTACATGCTCAGCAATGCTTAATTTTCAAATTTAGAAGACATTGATACAAAACCAATTGATGTATGCCTACTTTATGCCCCGAGAGTACACTGGCTTGTTTTTCCTTGTCCTAGGTTTCACTGTTCCTATGTAGCTCACACTTTTCTTATGCCAGGCTGAATTATGATTTCTTTTATAGTTTTCTAAAACTCATTTATAGCAGAAAATCAGTTTTTTTTCTACTGCAATTGAACTTGATATCCAGGTTTCAACTTGCTGCAAATATGATAGCAGAGTCTTGCTGCCCGTCCTAGTAACTGTGAAATACTTTTCTCTCTTATCTCCAACTTCATTAAGCTGGTGCGTTGGTCATTGCTTCTTCCTTTTGGAAGCATTTTGTTTCTGATTATTCATTACTCACTCATTTGCAAGGACTATTTCTTGTCAGCCTCTTTATTGCTCACTTTGGAAGTTTGTCATGTCTCATTCACTCCTGAGTTTTAAAGTCATCTGTAAAATAATGATCACAAAATTCATATCAAGCAAAGATGTCCCTGAATTCCAGAATTTTATCCCACTGTTTCCAACACCCTGAACTAGATAATTCATAAATTTGCACATTTTGAACATTATCTAGAAGTGACCTCTTTTTCTGTTGTATCTATTTCAGCAAAAGGCTTGGCTCTTTCATATTCCCAAGTTTTCTTTAAGAGTATTATGTACACAGATTGGCTGTGCTTTAATATGGTACTGTGCACTACTGGTAGTAATTTGTCCTTTGAGTTTCCTTTGGACTTGACAATGTACTGGTAGTATGTGCATGCTTGCAAGTATATATTCTTATGAGGAAACATTATCATTATCTGTTTCTACTAAAAGTGAATTCCAAATTTCACTGTGCGCCAAACATAATACGTATAATGCTAGGTCACAGACAAATTAAAAATAACCTTTCCTTATTTTCATCATGAGAGAATTTTATTAAATTTCAGCATTTATTCAGCCTTGAACTTTACTCTTTAGTAGCACATTTTAAATGTACTTCAGTGTTTTAAGGCGTAGCTATTTTTGTATAATAAAGATAATAAACCTTTTAAAGCTTTGGTAAAAATATACATTGATTTCAATGAAGTTATTATTTCAATAGTATTTTATTCTATGGAGAGGTAAATAAAAGGAAAGAAAAGAAGTAGAGATTAGGTGCATGGGAGCAATTTTTGCTTTAGGGGGATGGTTATAAACATCTGCCAATCAAATAACAAAGGGATATAAGTTATAATAAATTACTTTCAGTGTGTTTAGTATGATTTCATTATTATTTTACAATACCTTTGCTCATTTTTCACCTTCAAATATTATACATATTCAGTTATTCAGTGTCTGAGTCCTTGAAGATTAACAGAATAGTTCTTCTTTCACATACTTCTAGAGTCAGAGTTGCTAAGTTCACAACAGTTAAAACAGTCTCTAGGATCAGTTGTAGTCCCATGGTTTAAAAGGAAAATTTGCCCAAATATTCAAGTGTTGCCATTTTGGAAGGTTGTGGAACATATAGGATATTTATTTTTAATTTTGTGTATTATGAAATTGTGTCTGGGTGGATACAATTTCATATTGTGCATATTAATTAATAATATTTTTAATATTTACAAAAGACTGTTAATTTACTCACTTAAATAAAACAATAACTTCATATGCATGTGCACGCACACATACACACACACAAGTGTTGTCTTGGGCCTTACTGGTTTTTTGTTTGTTTGATTTTGGATGTGATATTAATGAGATAATTTGATGACTATATACACATATAATTTTCATCATGCAAGCAAATTATATGACTAAGAAATCCTGAAACTTAATCTTTATTACTAGAATGTTTTTCCCAAAGCCATATAGTCTACAGTATATTTGTCAAAGACTAGACTGTACTTACACACACTTCCATTCACATATTGAATTTCTTTAAGGAATAGGAACATGAACAATAGTGACAATGTCTTGTGCAATGTTTATATATTGTTTTATGCAGACAATATTAATATATGATAATATCAATAGAAATATACTTTAAAAATAGATTTATGCAATACTTAATGTTAACAAAAGTGAGACCAGTTTATTTGAACAACTTGAAATATGGTGCTGAACAAAGAGAGAAAAAGTAGTATCTTTTGAAAGTGTAGAATATGATGTATTGTCATGAAACTCCAAATTTTAGAATGGAGCAGATCAACACTGATATTGGAGACCAGTTTTTTTCCTTTCCAGAAATAATAAGATATAGAACATATAGCTAACTAAAGGGCATCCCCTTTCCATTCCAAGTTATTTTGTTGTTTCTCTTTCACTTAATTCTTTCTTTTGTGAAATGAGATGTTTAATTTGACGTGTAAACTTGATTGTATTTTGGAATATCCATTGTGTTGGTTTAGAGATTGGTCCCCATTAGCTTTTATATTGACATATCTATTTCTGAGTTGATAGACTATTTAGGAAGTATGAGGAGGTGTAGCCTTTTTGGAAGAGGTGGTGTATCACTAGAGGGTGATAAAAAAAACACTGGAAAAAAGAAAACTTTAAGGACAGTTAATCCTTAGTAGGAATATGGAAGACAGTTGTGCTGATAACAACTTGAACTATGCAGGCCCAGCTCCAAAAGATTCAGAAGGGAAGAATGTTACCAGCTGGCCTAGAGCTTGTAGTCTGTTTCTTGTGATATTTTGGCAAAGACTATGGCTGATTTCTGCCCTTGTCCAGAGAATCTTCCTGAGATGATACTGAAGAGTTTTGAGTATTTGCCTTTGAAAGAAAGAATTCCAAGACAGACTAGTGTGGACTATGTCACAAGGGCTCTTAAGCAGATCTATACTGAAAGTGATCAAGTAGGACAAAGAGAAATGCAAAATGTATAGCTTATGGAGAAAATATGTGAGACTTAGCTGGTTCATCTGTCCTAATGCAAAAAATAGTAATTATAATATATAAAGATATACATACTTGTAAAGCCATTGCTTAAATGCAAAGCACATTAAATATTGTAAAGTATTGTACTCCATAAGAGCACTAGGGGAGTTACTGCTGAGGCCAAGTCTTGTGCTCAAGAAGATGATAGATTTAAAGAAAGGCCTGATGCTGGAGTAAAGGGAGTTCTAACTCAGGGCAAGACAATAGCCAGCTAATTTTGCTAACTGTGAAAGCAAAAAGGCCTCATTGTTTTCCTATACCTAAACAACATATGAAAGTTTATGTAAATATAATTGAAGGAAAAATGAATTTTCCTACCCAAGCAAGCATAAAAAGTTGACAGCTTTGGCCACTGGATTCAGCACTTAAAATAAAAAAAAAGAATGTAGGATATGGCTTGTGTATAAAAGGGAGGGAGAGTATTTGTAGTCTGTTTCTATATGAATTTCTTCACATTTTTCTTTGGCAGTTTTTCTTGTGGTTGTTTCAATTTATTTTGCTTTGTTTTTTACTGACCATTTACATTATAGTTTATTGTTATTCCTTAGATGCCTGTTTTTTTTTTTCTAAGAAGAAAGAGGAAGGGTGCAGATATTGATGGGAGGGGAGATCGAGAGGAACTGGCATAGTGAGAGGTGGGGAAACACTAATAAGAATATCTTGTATAAAATATTTTTAATCAAACAAAAAAAGACCAATATAGGAAAAGGGTTGTGGAATCATAATTAAAGAAAGCCACTGATGCAATGTATATGGGAGGAGAAGGACTGTAAAAGCCATTGCAAGAAGCTATTAAAATGAACCCCAGATTGCATTGATGATCCCAAGATGCTGGTGATGCCAAAGCCATGTGATACCCATCAAGAAAGGCTACAGACTTGATATAGAAACAGTCCCAAAGAGAGAATTGTATTGCAATAAGCAAAGCTGGAAGGTTTGGGAGAACTGAAGTGTGCTTTGACATCAGATGTAGAGATACAGAATTTAGAGTTTGGGCTGCTAGGTTTTGGTCTTGCTTTTATCAATTATTTCAATGACTATGTACTCAATCCTAGCATAGTGTTCAGAAAAAAATATATGCAATAAATAGTGACTGAATTGATTCATGACTGTCTCCCAGGCTCTTTTTAAAGCTCTGTCCTAAGCCGGGCATTGGTGGCGCACACGTTTAATCCCAGCAGTCGGGAGGCAGAGGCAGGCGGATCTCTGTGAGTTCGAGGCCAGCCTGGTCTCCAGACAAAGTGCCAGGATAGACTCCAAAGCTACACAGAGTAAACCTATCTCGAAAAACCAAAAAAAAAAAAAAAAGCTCTGTCCTAACTTCAACTTTCAGATAAAAATCATTCTATATGCAGAACTCTGAAAAAGTTATACTTGAGTTTTATTTGAAATGTTGATATATTTATTTCCACGAGTTAATCTTTGCATTGTTTATTGTGAATTACAATTTATATCAATACCACTTTTTTATTATTTCTATAACCTCATAACTACATCCATAATTGCAGAGACTTAAGTACGCCATACTTTTGCTCACTTCTGTATTATTTTCCAGCCACACATATCAGAGATAACCACAACTGGGACTTAGAAAAAATATGAGCTTGAAAATATCTTCCTGGAATTTGAAGTATTTTATCAAATGAATATTTGTTGGGCTTCGATACAGCATATTTTCCTCCAGTCATTCTTTTTTCTTTCTAATCTATTAACAGGCATCATTTCTGCATCTATTCAACTTCTTTGCTTATTGTGTTAGTAGATAACTGGTAATTTGAGCTTTCCATCATGTTGGTTAAAACTACCATGAACCTCTTTTCTTTTAAATCCTTTATTGTGTACATTTCCAGTTTAGAACAAGTTTAAGAGTGAATTGCTGATCTGTAATGTTGTCTTATATTTCAGTATAAATGCTTCACAAAATTTTCTAAATAGATTTATAGACAAAACCTTATATTGTTCTAAGCAGTAGTATTATTCTATTCCAACTTATTATATTCATTTTGATTTTCACTAAATGTTTGTAACACTGTTAACTTTGTTACTGTTGTTAACAAATGAACTATTTTTTCTTTATTTGTACTGTTGATCCTCATTTTTCCGTCTTTGGCATACACCCTGTATTTTCTTCCAAGTTATGTAAAAAATCACTATATATGTGTTTAGCAATACTACTATCTATCTGTTGTCTCTCATCTGTAGTAGCACTTTCTTGTCAGAATTGCCAGCTCAAAAATAACAACACAGAGACTTATTAGTAATTATGAAATCTTGGCTTTAGCTTAGGCTTTTCCCCAACTAGCTCTTACAGCTTAAACTAACTCCTTTGTATTAATCTACATTGCGCCATGTGGCTCGGTTATCTCTTTTCTATACTGTATGTCTGACTCCTCTGTAACGTATATTGTCTCACTGGCATCTATCTCTCTTCTTCCCAGAGTTCTCTCCCCATAAGTTCTGTTTATTCTCTCCTGCCTAGCTATTGTCCAATCAGGTCTTTATTAAACCAATTACCCAATTACAAGGTGCTTTAGACAAAGACACATGTTTACAGTGCACACAAATATTTTGCAACACCCATCTTAACCTTATACATATCATGACAAACATCCCCTCTGTATCTTTGTTATATTTATGTCCCTCAGATTCCTCATTTTCTCTGAGTCCAAATTCATGCTCCCATGGTAAGAAAACTTGACTTTATTTCTTGAATTTGGAAATGCAGTTCTTTATTACTCAGGATGGCCAGTGCATATCTCAAAACCTTTATAGCGTACTGAGGAAATTGTAGATTTGAAGGTGTGAGGAAGTTTGTTTCTCTCATAGCAGTGTCTAAGGCTGTGACTTCATTACTGAATTCTGTTTTAGTTTTGTTTTCCCTGAGAACATGAAATTCCAGACTCCAGAATACACAGGGAATTGAAAAATTTTAGGTAAATCATTTTTGCTCTTATTGGACCTCTGATTTCTCTCAGTAATCCATTTTATACATACATTCCAGAATCCTATCTCTTTAACAACCTTCATTAAACATCTGTTGTTACATTCATCTCTGTAATGTTTCCTGTAGTAGTTTTTAAATATGTATTTTTGAATAAATTATCCTATTCAATAATTTATACATTATGAATGCACAAAAATTGTGTCATACTGACACATAATACAAAGTTTTATAATATTTAATGTGATTTGTATTTAAGCAATGAATTTAAAGTGATGTATATCTTGATACACTATCATAACTAATTTTTCTTAGTTCAAATGAATCAGCTAAGTCTAATATAGTTTGCATCACACATTTGATGATGATAAATAGTAGTGGTGATTGGAACAACCCATGATTGGCAAACAAACATATTTCATTCCTAATGTAAGGAAAACTGAGACTTTAAAACTTAGTAAAACTTGTTTAACACAAGATCATTTGTTATGATGGCTTATATTTTTGTTTAATTAATATACACAATGGTACCTTTCATTATGACATTTCCTTGTTTTCTATTTTTGTTTAAATTAAAAACAAGCTTCTTTTACATGTCAATCCCAGTTCCCTCTCCCTCCCCTCCTTCCTTACCTCTATCCTATCCCCTTTTCTGCTTCCCAGGGATGCTGATGCCTTCCATGGGGGATCTTCAAAGTCTGTCATATCATTTAGAGCAGGTCCTAGGTCCTCCCCCGTGTGTCTATGCTGAGAGAGTATCACTCCATGTGTAATGGGCTCCCAAAGTCCCTTCCTATACTAGGGATAAATACTGATCCACTACCAGAGGCCCTGTAGACTGCCCAGGCCTCCTCACTGGCACCTACTTTCAGGGGTCTGGATCAGTTCTATGCTGGTTTCCCAGCTATCAGTCTGGGGTCCATGAGCTCCTCCTTATTCAGGGCAGTTGTTTCTGTTGGTTGCTGCACCCTGGTCTTGACCCCTTTTCTCATCACTCCTCCCTCTCTGTAATTTTCATTTGTAATTTAATTTTGTTTATTCTCCTTTCTCACACTTTTCTCCATCCTTCTATCCCACTCTTTATTCCTCCATCCTAGTATTTTTCTTTCTACCTTTGAGTCACATGTGTTCTATTTTTATGACAAATAAATAGTTTTATTATTTTTTCATTTATTTTACATACTAACCACATTTCCTTTTTCTCCTCTCCTTCTGTTCCCTCTCCCCACTTACTGTCTATCTACCCATCCACTCCTCCTCCATTCAGAAAAAGGAAGACCTCCCATGGGAGTCAACAAAGCATGTCATATCAGGTTGAGGCAGGACCAAGCTCCTCCCCCTGCATCAAGACTTGGGAGGCATCCCTGCATAGAAAATAGGTTCCAAAAAGCCAGGTCATTGGCCAGGGAAAGGTCCTGATCCCACTGCTAGGGGCCCTCTGTTCTGTGAAGTTTGTTAAATGTAATGAAAAATGAAATTCTTGTATCTTTAAAGAAGAAACCTTATTTAACTCATTGTGCCTAGATTGACTTACAAGCATAGCCTAGAGCTTAGTTTTAGTTTAATTTGTTGAAAAGAATCAAACCAATTGTACAGGGTGGGGAAAAAAAGCACAGGTGGTTCAGTGGGAGACTTCTTGCCCACCACATGTGGGCTTCCTGTCTTCTTCAAAATCACTTTTTCCACTGTCATGGACCTATTTCTAGTTTCATTATCTATACACACACAAACATAAATATATACATGAACAATAAATGCTAAAGGCTTCATTTGAGAAGGAAGATGCAGTATTTGACTTCTTCAGCTAAATTACTTTATTATAATTTCCAAATACATCTGTTTCTGATAATTTCAGTTTTTCCCTTTATTTCACAGAAATTTCAGTATGTCTATGTACCGTATTTTTATTTTCCACTCTTCTTTTTGAACACCTATGCTGATTTCATTTTCTTGTTATTGTGAGTAGAACAGCATTGAACCTAGATGTACAAATCTGCCTTTCGTAAGATACATCATCTTTTGTATATATGCCCAGGAATGGCATAGCTGAGTCTTAGGTTAGTTATAATTTCCAGCATTTTATGAAACTACCAAGATGATTTCTATAGTGGCTTTACCAATCTATACTCCTGCAAGCAACAGATAAAGGTTCCTTATTTCCTAAATCCTTTCCAACATTTACAGTCATTTATTATTTTGATAATAGCCAACATGACTGGGATGAAGTCAAATCTCAAAAATATTTTTAACTTGTAATTTTGGAGGATATACACACTAACACTTTTTAAATGTATTTACTGGTCACCCATGATTCTGCTTTTCAGAAATATCCATCAGGTTCACTACTCCTTGTATTGTTTGGCAGGTTTTCACTATTTTTTTTTGCAGTTCTTTGTCTCTTGTAGAAATTAACACTCTGCCTCAAGTATATATGGCTAATATGGCCCTTTTATCTATTCTTAGACCTATTTTCCAAGCTACTACAGTATTGCTCAGAAAATTTTAGTGTAGTGTACATTTTAGTGATAGTTTACCTAACTGTTATCCAATATTTTAAAATATTTAGTAGATTCAGTCATTGAAAATAGATTATTATCTATTCTCATAATGCATAGTATCTCTAGCCAGGAAAATGTGTAATATAAACAAATCAAAATGGCAAATGGAAATCCCCATTCTAAATACTATACTGTGCAAAGCTATCTTCCATTATGATCAAAAAGTCACTTTTGTTACCAGATCCGAAAAAGTGGAAATATAAGTATGGGAAGAAATCACTCAGGTACAACTAGTTCATTCAGTTTGGTGACCAATGAATTTAAACCTAGTCTAATGCTATAGTCCTTATAAAATTCCCAACAAGTGTCAGCTTTGCCATGCATGGGCAGTGTTCTGTAAGTTATATAGATGTCCCCATGGTTTTAATCTTGCCCATTATATGGCCTTAACCACTTATTTTCCTTCACTTTATACTTATATTTTTCATTATGATTTTACCTACTTTGTATCTTATTAATAATACAGTAGACTGGTTAGCTTACAACTTTTTCATTTCTTAAAATTTATTTTATTGTGTTGATTTATATTTCACAAATGATACTTATGAGATACTAAAAGTAAATGGTAGTTTTCTTCAACATGTATTTTATGTAATCTCAAGCTCTTTGGTTTTAATCCACATCAGAAGACAGTATCACCTCTCAATATCTGCTACTAAGTTTGAAATAGAAAAGAATAGCCCAATGTTCATCTGTCTTCCAGTCCCGCATTTCATTGTAATACGTTTCCATTTGTTTCATGAGTCATCCCATGCATTCATTTTTAAATTGCAATTTGAATCCCTCATACTGAATCATCCTGATAGTATTTTTCTTTGGATATTAAAGAATATAACCCTTGACTTAGTTTGAAGCAAATAATTCTTTTAATGAGAAGATGAACTCAGCCACAGTGTTTCTTTGATTTTTTTCCTTCGGGTACAAGTGTGTTAATTAGAAATGAGTCAATGGTAGCAAGAAGACTTGATACCTAATTTAATTAAACTTCCTTGAAATAACAGAGGTGGAAAGCTAAATCTGTGCCCTCCTGATTGTGTATTAAGAACAGTTTTGTATTATTACTGAGAATTTAAGATCGCTCAAGTGGTAGCTTAACTTGCATTAGATACATTTTTTTTCAAACTTGTTTCTAATTGAAGCATAAAAAATAACATCCTTTCACAATGTCTCATGTATTTGAAAATTTTTCTGAGTAATTAAAATACTCTGATAAAACCAGAACAATTTAACACCAAAAAATGGATTAGTAAAAATAGAAACTTATTTTTCACTACCTAAAAAAATAATTTTCAAATATTTTAAAAGTCTCAATGTGACCAATTAAAGGGATCTTTATACATAGATCAAGTATGTTAATATACTAATGTTCTCTTTTAATCCAAATATGTAATGCGAATTCTATGAGGATTGTATTTGAGAAAATAACTTAAGGTTTAGGATCATCTTTCAGACCTTTTACATATTTAACTATTGGTATGAGTAGCATTTGATTTATATTTTCAAAATTTATAAGCCATTTATTCTTTTAATTTAGTAGAAAATTTGTGAGGCAACTTATTTCTTCTCTATAATACCCTTGCCCCCTTCTAGATTCATTCACTTACCTTTGTAATAAAGATTTCTTGATTTGCCTTTCTTGAAATCTGTTGTGTCCTTACATTCAGTGCTCTTTTCCTACAAGAAATATTCTTATTGTAAACTGGAGAGAGCAATGTGAGGCTTAAAGCTCCAGTGTATGGATCCACATTCCAGTAAGACTTAGTTTTAAAAAAGACTACATCTTTAAATTTGTAAAGAACCTAAACAGAATAAATTCTAGAGATAAACAGAAAAATCACTTAGTCCAGCACTTAAGAGTATATTTTAAAACATATATTGCATGAAAATAACTGTAATTTTGCAAATGGAAACAAGAATATAATATGTTAACATTTTAATGATTTTTCCCATAAATAATGGATCATTTTTTTGGTACATAGGCTCAAATATTTTCCCCAAATGATATATACTGAATGAGTTCTCTGCATTTAACATTGTTACTCATGTTGCTTTATTTTTATTTCACAGTAACACTTGAGAAATTCATCTTAAATTACATATGACTCTTGAAGGACAGAAAATTGAGGAGGTATATTTACCTGCATTTCCTTCTCCAGTAGAATAAAACTAGGACAGATGCAGCTAGTCAATACTCAACTGACTGACACATTGTTTAAGTTGTGTTACCTTTTCTTGCAAGGAATGCTGATTCACAACAAATATTCAAGTTTAAATGAAAATGTTGAAAAATGATGAATTTCCCCTTATTCTTTAATGATGCTTTCATTCAATATGGTTTACATATTCTCATGTCAATTGATTGTACCAAGAAATCACTATGATTAAATACAAGTCTGTAATTAAACCTCAGGATATAAGTCAGAAGAAATGGAAGTTGCTGTCCTTTGTGTTGTTTTAGATTATTATCTCAAAGAAACACTAAATTTGAGTACTCAATTTCTCTTTTCTCATTTCTGTTTGTGTATAATCTCAAAATAAATGGATTTACTTATTTTAAGTAGCATTTAATGTAAATTTAATATTTCATACCATTACAGACCATGTACTTGTATATTTAGGAGCCACAGTGGTTGTGGAAAAAATCAGGAACCAAAGTAAATACTTCTCCTTTTGAAGGCCTATCTCCTGTTTCAAACCCAAGGATCCCCAGTCATTGTCATTACTTTCACACCCAAATTTTTGCCTTCTTTTCTTGTGTAAAGAAAGGGTAAATGAGTTTTTTTCCAGCATTTTTTGTTTTTGTTTTGTTTTGTTTTGTTTTTTCCAAGACGGCATTTCTGTGTGTAACAGTCCTGGCTAATCTGGAACTCACTTTGTATAACAGGCGGCCTTGAACTCACTGAGATTTGATTGCCTCCCAAGCACTAGGATCAAAGGTGTGCACCACCACCTCCTGGCTTTTTCCAGCATTTTATGGCTAGAAATGATTCTAATATTATATTAAAATAACAGCAACATAAATATTGTTTTTATTTTCAAATGTGATAGCTAACAAAAATTTGAAAGTCTTGGGACCTGGAGATGGCTCAGCTGATAAATGTATTTAGCGTTAAATCTGAAGACATGAGTGCAATCTCTGGAGGCTACATGTTAGGATATAGTCCTCTGACTTCCACATGTTCACCATAGAAGAGGTGTTGCCACACACACACACACACACACACACACACACACACACACATACACACACACACACTGAGGAAACAAATGTAAAATTAAATTTAATTTTTGTATGTATGTATACAAATGTCAGGGAAATGAGTATTTCTAGAAAATGAAAGCTTGATATAATATGACTTTTTGCAACTTTTTTGTTAATTTGTATCATTCACTCAGGCAATGATGACATGAGAGAAGCCACATATCCATACCTTCTCACTGACTTAAAATTATTCCTTTAAGCATTCTTTACTACCCACACCATATTATTGAAAGGATTCCCTTTCTAGTTGGAAGCCTAAGGAATTTGGCAAGGTCACACATTCAGAAACCATTCAGCTAAGAGGTATCAGTTGAACAAAGCATAATCTTAGATAACTGGTTTTCTCAATAAAATGAAGTCCTTTGTCCTTAGATCGAGCCTGCTAAGAAAATAAGCATCCTTTGGGATTTTAGAGGATTCTCTTATACCAGTTGTATATTTCCTTCAGCCAACACAGAAGTTTAGTCACTATATACATAGAGGTGAAGTTGTTTTCATATATGTTGTTCTGAGCAGAAGTTTCTTCAGACTGCTTTTTCAGAAATGTATTGTCAGTATGTGGGAAAATGTTCACATTTTGTTGATTAATAGTGAATATCTGATAATGCACACTTGCTTGTATGGCCACATTTCCTCTTATATCATGATTTTTTAAAAACTGTTCTCTTTCTATGAGATTCCTTACTGACCAAGAGCTTAAGCACTCAAGGATTTTCACCCTGGACAGTCTAAACCATAGCCACTCCTTTCAATTATACAAGTAGCGGAGCTAGTAAATTAGTTGACAGCTAGATGGGAAACAGATTGATGATTCTCACAGCCAAATATTTATGCTATTCTATTTAAAGTCAATATAAAACTAACAGTTAAGTCAGTATTTCTGCCAAGCAACTAATATCATGCAACAAAATTCTTACTAACTGAAATGAAAGTAATTTATTTTATTTTGAAACTCCCATTTTTGTACTCACCTAATTTTGGTAGAAATTGTTATTCTACTTTAGCCTAGACTGAGGACAAAATGGACATTTGCTGAGATTTAATGATGATGTCATATTTCATGTTGAATAAGACTGTAGAGTTGAAACAAGTGGTGTGTGCATTTGTTAGTTCTAAGCATTGTCATAAGAATGACATTACCTCAATGTAGAAGATGACATTTTCAACAAATATAGCATGCTTAAAAGTAAATATTGTATTCTGGAAATTTTTTCTGGTATTTATTATCATATTAGCTTTTTTCATTAAAGAAGTAAACTTTCTTTAAATTGTAAAGCATTTGTGTACCTTCAAGGTGTTCCTAGATTGTTATCTGATAGTCTGAGATGGTAGTTTCACTTTTGTAAATTATGCTTTTTTTGTCTGACTTAATATGAAATTATCCTGATTGATTTTGGAAATTATTATAATCCTAACAAACATCATGATGGGTCAATGTTCAGTATGAGATGATGGACCATCAGCTATAAAACGTGTAATACTTGCTCAATATTATTGGATATGTGAATAACGGCTACGGTGATAGGCAGAGAGGTAACCATGCCATTATTTCCTTGCACTGTTATCTAGATTCTTCCATGACTACCTCAATTGACAATACACATTATCATTTTTAAGGAAAAACATGGCTATTTAAATGAATGTAAAATAAACAATTGACAAATCTTCACAAAATGAAATAAAATCTGTCAAGATGGTCTCAAAAGATTTAAATATTATCTAACAATTGGTAACCATGTTCCAAATAAAGTAGCCTACATAAAGTAATTTCAGAATGCTTACCACTAAATGCACTGCCTGGGATTTTTCAACTGAAAATGAAATGGCTAGTACAATATAAGAAATGATAAAAAATATCAGAAGGATTGTTTGGGAAAATGAATTAGATTTCTAATGAAGCATTATTATGTGCAAGAATCTTTCAAAATCTACAGGTAGAAGCATGACTTGAAAATGAATTGATGATCAATGTTGCAGAATAAGGCATCAACATGCAAAAGTCGTTTTTATTTTCACTGATTAATGGAAAGAACATTTTTAAATTAAAATATTTAAATTAATATTGAGAAATATAAAGTATTATGGGTTTAACTTTATTATATGCTATTTCTCTGTTGAAATAGTCATGGTGATAGTATTTTAGTGAAAAAAATCTTTAAACTTACATCAATGTAAATACTATATTTGTGTGTTGGAAAAATGTTTATTTTGGCAAAATTTTGGGAAGGAGTTTAATAGAAATTATCAAGATTATTCTGAAATGTTTATGAAAATGCTGAAATCCCATAATAGTGAAATAATCTTGAGTCAGAATTATATTTAAAGATTATACTACCAATCTTATGATTTACTTAAAACTTCAATAATCAATCAGTGGAATGAGACAAGAGGAACAATCATGGACCACATATTATATTATGCACAATAAATAATCTAACCTTGGTAACATATTAGTACTATAGTATAAGTGGAAATTGCTATATGAAACACTTTCACTAAGTTTTAGTAGTCAATATTTTCTTAGATGGTAAGACACATTTATTAGTTATAATAAAAAAGGATAATTTAATTTTTGATACTTATTCTTGGATTAGCAAGATAGACTAGTGATTTAAGATGCTTGCTAACAAGCCTGAAGATCTGGGTTCAATCTCAGGATCCACATGGAAAAAGAACAGAATGTACTCTGACTGAGCTATGTTGTCTTCTGATTTTTACTCTCACACCCTCACATGTGTATAAAAATACACACTAAGTAAATAAAACTTAAAAACATTAACATATTATCAGAGACATTAATTAGAAAATAGGGTGCACCTAATAGAATAAAATATCTATGAAGCACATAAAAGAGAATTTGTATCTAGAATACAAAATACTTATTTTACATTCAGAGAAATGAGTGAAACTCATAGACAAACGTGTTAAGAGAATTCCAGAGACACATAGAAGTTAATACATTATGTAAATGTTGAAAGAAATGCCTCCTTTTATTAAAGTAAGTAAAAATTGAATCCACTATGTAATACTAGAATAGATTATTCACTAGGATATTGAACAAAAAGGGATGACTGTCATGCCAGCAGAGGTACTCAACCATTCTACTATCAATAATGTTCATCAAAGTTTAAATATATATAATATACATTAATGTATATTGAATGCATGTAAATCAAATGTAAAATTATGTAAGGTAAAAGAAAAATGTGTGTTTTCTATTGCAATAATATATAGCTCATTAGCACAAATGATCTACACAATTATATGCATTTCTATGAATGGTCAATAATTATATTAAGCAGCATTGTAACCATCAGGCAGAGGAGATATTATTTCACATATTCTGTCACAGCAAAACAAGTGTGTCCATTGTGACTAATTGTATATAAATTTAGGTCTATCATTTCTGGATGCGACCACAGGACAACGTTGGAACTGTTAACACTCTTTCTGTACATACATGTCAGCCTCAATTTTCATTCACTCTCAAAGTTGACTTTGCTGTGTGAATATGGCTATTTCTGTTTGTGTTTATGATTTAATAAATAGTTAAAGTTTATTGTAACCTCTCAAATCTTTGCTAATATGACTTGCATTTGATATGCCCTTGCTGGTACTGTAACTGAAGCCTCAACACCACTCCTCTAAGTACTAAGAAGAGCTACCTATTCATATTTATGTTTCAAAATTCCCCCTCTTCTTGTTGCATATCCAAGTATATTCCAGTTTTATTCTGATTAGAAACTTTAGTTCATGACTATCTTGCAAAACTATCAAATCTTGTAAATACTCATATTTATGTCATCACATAATTATTAAAATGGATAATTAACCCATTTCCATTTCAAATTACACTGTCTCCCTACATTATCTTTTTTCTTTTTATTTAAATTACAATCTATTTTAAAATCAATCCTAATGCCCTCTCCCTCCCATCCTCCAATGCCCCCCCTAATGTCACCCCCCTCCCTTTCACACTCCCCATCCACCTCCCAGGGAGAGTGAGGCCTTCCAAGGGGGATCATCAAAGTCTGTCACATCATTTGGGGCAGGGCCTAGGCCTTCCCCCAATGTGTTTAGGCTGAGAGAGTATCCCCCATGGGGAAACCTGGATCCCAAAGTCCATTCGTTCACTAGGAATAGATACTGGTTCCACTGCAAGAGGTCCCATAGACTGTCTAGGCCTCCTAGATGTCACCCACCTTTAGGGGGCCTGGTTTGGTCCTATGCTGGTTCCCCATCTATCTAGCTGGGATCCTTGAGGTCCCACTTGCTCAGGTCAACTGTTTCTATGGGTTTCCCCAGCATGGGCTTGACCGCTTTTCTCATCACTCTTCCCTCTCTACAACTGTATTTCAGGAGTTTGTCTCGGTGCTTAGCTGTGCATCTCTCTGCTTCCATCAATTACTGGATGAAGACTCTAGGATGACATTTAAGGTAGTCATCAATCTCATTATAGGGGAAGTAGAGAAAGGGCATTTAAGGTAGCCTCTCCACTATTGCTTAGATTCTTAGTTGGGGTCATCCTTGTGGATTTCTGGACATTTCCCTAGTGCCAGATTTCCCTTTAAGACTATAATGGCTCCCTCCATTAAGGTTATGTCTTTTCTTGCTCTCCTCTATTCATCCCCTGACTCAATCTTCCTGATCCCTAATGTTCTCCTCTCCCCTCCTCTTTGATCTATATTCCTCCACCCTCCCACCCACCCACTCCTGGGCCAGTGGACACAATTTGTTCAGGAGCCACCATTAGCTATTTATTTCATGAAAAATGCTTTACTTTGACAGAGCAGTGGTTGATCAGCACTTTGTGTCTTAATATATCAATAGAGTACATGAGATTGGACATTCCTCAACAGAAATGGGAAGGGATACTCTTTGGATTTTTGAGGTTTTGTTTCAGGACAAATAGTTGTGTGCCTGTTTCATTTAGAATGCTGTTGTTACTTTTTATAATTATACACCAATTAGCTATGTTGTCTTTATCATTCTGCCAAATTTCTTATTTTAAAAGTGGAAAAGCAATTTGTAGGTCCTGTCTCTATTGCTGTTTCTGTAGGAAAGGGTTTTGAATTTATAGGGTTGTAATATGAGCTTTGTCTTTGAAGTTTCATTGTGTGAAAGATGCCTCATGAGTGAGTGTCACTCTTCTCCTCCTTCTTGTACTAAAGGCACACCACCCATTCAGACTTTTTTATGTAGGGAGCACAATGCTTCATTTTGTTCATCCCATTCCTTATCAGTTCTTCCAGGCTGACATTAGGCAAAGCTCATTAAGTAGGATTCCATTTCATAAAACAGTGTTAAGAATTTAAGGAAAGTCATTACATAAACATTGCTGGCCAAGTTTACTAACTTCCATAGGCTCTGTTTCCACAGTTCTCAATTATCTAGGATGCCTGTAAGTCTAATAAATTTTTAAAGGATTTAGAAATATTTACTGAATACCCTTAGGTGAGTTCCTCAAATATGACTTATTAATTTAACACTAATTCATACTGTGTGTAATAATTCAAATATGTTTTAGACTTTTTACTTTTTTGAGAAAATATATCATTTCTTCCTTCTATTTCCTGCCTCCAAATCCTCCTGTCTATTGTTCCCTGCTATCTGTCAAGTTCATGGCCCGTTTTTGCATTACTTGTTATTATACACCCCCTCTGTCTCTGTGTCTGTCTGTCCATCCATCCATCCATCCATCCATCCATCCATCCATCCATCTCTCCAGCCCTCCTCCTCTCCCCTCTCTCCTCTCCTAAGTACAACCTGCTGCTTGGTCCGTATAATGTTACTTGTATATTTTCAGGACTGATTGTTTGGTATTAGATAACCAATTGTTATGCTCATGTCTTGAAGAAAACTATTTCTCCCACTCTCAAGCATTCCTTAATTGCCTGCAGTTCTCTGTGTACTTTCCCTGTCTACTTTGACATGAATATTGTTGTTGTTCCTGTTCAGCTCACATGTAGGCAGTCATTTGGTGAGGGTTATGGTTGTAGCATTTGATATCACTAGGAGTCACAATTTCAGACAAACTCCCATTCTTATGACTCCTACAACCTTTCTGCCTCCTCTTCCACAATGTTTCCTGGCCCTTAATTGCTGGAGTTGTTGCTGGAGATATAGTTATTGGGACTGGGCAGGACAACCGTGCATTTTGATTGGTTGTAGTTTTATCTAATGATCTCTATTATTAAGATGTTTCCTTGATGGGGGTGTGAGGACTTATAAAGACAAGTATTTGATGTGTAGTTAGGAATTATACTGGTTTAGAACATTAATAGTTAAATGTTCTTCTCCAAGATCCATGACCGCATTAGCCCTGGGGTGTTGTTTAGGTTTTCAGTACCAGTCATGATTTTATTTCTGGTGAGCAGCTCTGTGGTGAGACTATATTTTGTCTTTTTAAGGATGCCATCATTTGAGAAAATAAGTATTATTAAATAGGTTATGTAGGGAGAAACCCTGATTAGAGGTCCCTCTAATCAGGGCATGGTCAGAGTTACATAACAAGGGTTTAAGAAGGAGGTAGGCGCACATGCGGCTTTTTTTTTTTTTTTTTCCTGCCTGAGCTGACTGGGAAGCATTTCTGGGTCTGTCCTGCATAGGTGCAAACCTGGTAACTGGCTCCCTTGTGTGAATACTTTTCCCCAATAAACTGCTGGTTATCAACCTGTTTCTGACTCCACTTTGAAATCATCAATAGAGTTATTTACAGTCTGGAACAAATTTGTCATTTATGTGATGTTCTTTAAATTCATGCTTAGTTTACCTTTTAACATTTTATTTAAATTTAATGACATTTTTGAATTTTAATGTTCCTAAAATATTTACTAATTGTAATATGGAAATACAAACTAAAACTACATTGAGATTGTATCCTTCCTCAGAATGCTTATTATCCAAGAAAGAAACAAGTGATCATACAGGTGTGGAAAATGAACCTGCTGTTTATGTTCATAGAGATAATAGTGTTGCTTTGGAAATCAATGAGGATTTCCCTCAAACATTTCAAAATATGATCTTTATCCAGCCATGAAAAAAGAAATCATGCTTTTAAATAACACATGTTTTTTAGCCACACAAATCTTATTGTGAGTAGGCTGGGATCTTGTGGATTGTTCAAGAATGTGTTGCATTTCTCTTTTACAGCCTCAAAAGGAAACTGCCCCCATGCAACACCTGAGTCTTGTTTTTTTTTTTTTTTTTTTTTTTTTTTTTTTTTTTTTTTTTTTTGAGACAAGGTTTCTCTGTGGCTTTGGAGGCTGTCCTGGAACTAGCTCTTGTAGACCAGGCTGGTCTCAAACTCACAAAGATCCGCCTGCCTCTGCCTCTCAAGTGCTGGGATTAAAGGCTTGCACCACCAACGCCCAGCTTAACACCTGAGTCTTGGACTGCTAAGATTTACCACAGAGCCACGAAGACAACAGATTTCTAAAGCCATGCCTAGCTAACTAGAAGAGTGGAAGAAGGACTTGGCCATTTCAGGTCTCAGGTACTCTGTGTTTACACAAGGCATGTGTAGCTAACACACATGGGCTTGTTAACCGGTATATTCTTTTGTCATCTCTTGGCTTTCCTCCATATATTCTGAGCTATCCTGGCTTTCTGTGATGTTCTCTTTGATATTCCCATACTACAGTATTAGCTGTCTGTGTCCTAATATGTAGCTGCTGTTTGTCCAAGGTTCAGTTAGAGTCATAGGGGAGAAGAATGAGCAGAAAACTGGAAACTCAACTGTCACTTTTTTTTTTTCCTGTGGTGAGTTGGGTGGTCCATTCCATTTGCTTTCTTTTTCAGGGTTTCCACGCAGTTTTTTGCCTGTTTTCATTTGTAATTTATCCAAATTTTGGGTTGTAATCAGTAAGAGATATGAGTCCTACAGGGCTTGTACTCCCATGTGCAGAAGCAATTTTCTCACATGGTATATTTTGGGGAAAGTACCTATCCCCTTTCCACAGTGAGATATTGTGAGAGTTTCCAGTTGAACCATGAAACCCAGTGTCTGTAACACTCTGTGTTGTGTATTTGATTAGACTTGCTATGGTGTATGTTGTCATACTATATTCAGCACTGACCCAAATCCACATGGCAATTATTTGGCACTGATCAAGTTAGTGTGCCTCATAGCTGCCCAGCTGCTTGGCAGAATGTAAGGTGAAGAAGTCAACTTTTGTGTTTTCCTGTTTGGATTACTCATATTTACTATTTTTAATTTGTGCAGCTGCTTTTCTTCTGGAGATTGGACAAACACATCTGTCTAAGAAAGCTGCAAGATTTAAAAGAAAAGGTTTCTGTTAAAGTAAACCTTTATAAACAGACTTAATACCACATGTCTGTCAGGAATTCTTTTCATATTTATTATCCCTTTGATTAAAAACTGTTTCATTCAAATTAGCATTCCATTTAATAACTTGTTAGCAGAGAACAGGACTGAAGAATTAGCTATTAAAATGACATGTGATCTGTAAACAGTGACTCTATGGTCAAAGAGGAAAAAATGTTTATTTTCCATAAAATACATTTTCTGGTTTACTTGCTGATGATGGTGATCTGGGTCCCTATCTATAGACCCTGTTGCTATAAACTCTGTGAGCCAGCAAAATATTTTAAAACACACAGCAGTCATGGTTAGCATTAATTGAATTATTCATGTTCATTTCCAGGCTGAAGTAGGGGGAAAATGATGACTTCAATAAATACAGGAAATGGTTCTATTTGAGTCAGTCTCTAAAGATCATGCTGGGAGTCTTGTAATGGTTTTCTCACCAAGTCTCTCTTATTTATACTTTTATATTCCCTGTGCTGGGTAAGAGAGCTTAGAATTGATTGTAGCTTAACATTATAAAACCATGCATTTCTCATTGGGAGAACTTTCATCTTCAATCCCTAAAAAGGGATTCATCATGTGCATGATCTAAAACTGATTTTCCCATGAACAAAGATTTATAAGTTCTTACCCAAAAAAATGCCTGAAATGCTTTGGTGAAATTAAGATATTAACTTTTTTCTGTGAAGCAATATATTTTCACTAAAGACTTTATCATATCAACAGCTTAATAATCCCAAAGTCATATCTATGGTGATTGGGATACTTTTAAAATTTGAAATATTCTTATTTCCTAACAGATACTCATTTATGCTATAATACTTCAACCATGTAAAAAAAGAAAAATTTTAGCAGCTATGTTTCCTTTCATAGAAAAGTAACTGTGTCCTTTTTCTCCTCTGCCAGTTTACTAGGCATGGCTTTAGAAATATGTTGTCATAGTGGCTCTGTGGCAAAGCTTGGAAGACCCAGACCCAGGTGTTTCATGGGGCAATTTCCTTTTAAAGCTGTAAGGGAGAAAAGCCACACATTCTTTCTCAACACCCATTGATTTGTTGGCTATGAGGGTCAATTTTTGCCAAGTAGTTCCATCACCCTCAACCCTGCAGTCACTTTCAGGCATTCACCCTATGTGTATGTATCCAAATTCACAGTCTCTTTCATAAGAAACTGTTTATCGTGGCTGTAGTCCTATATCATGGATATCTGTTTAACTTGATCAACTCTGTAAAGAGATTCTACTGTAAATAAAGTCACACTTAAAATTTGTGGGGATTAGCACTTTTGTCTTTCAAGAAATGTGACTCTACCTGTAAAATTAATTAGATTTTAAAATAGTACTCTAAATAAAAATCATGACCTAGACATTTACACCTTAATAATTTTCATGCTCTTGTATTATTATGTAATTTCTAAGACTATAGTAATCACTCTTTGTTATTCTAGTTTTTAAGAAAAAAGAAATGACTTCTCAGAAATTAATAAAGCAAATTATTTAGTATCATAAGGGTTAGTTAGAGTATGACAATGATTTATTTATTTTCCCTTTCATTCAGATAACAAATAGAAAACAGAAAACAGACTGTGGTTGGATTAATTAAGAATTCAATGTCCTCTTGGCAAAATAGATATTTTGAATGGTTGAGATTATTCAATAACACAATCTCTTTAAATTGAAGTAATTAAAAGGAATCAATGAAATGGCTGCTGTGAAAACAGTAAAACACATGGCCAGAAAGCTGGATTTTTGCTGTGGTTTGAGCCAACTGTTATCCTTATTCTCACTTGGAAATGTCTTGTGGTAAAGAATGACTTGAAGGTCTGTTGCTCAGTACAGCATGGCTTATCAGGATCTTCACAGGAAAAGATGGAACATTTTATAGTGCTGAGAAGGTCATCCTTGTTCATATGTGACTTCTATCTTTAGATCTTTTAGAAACCACCACAATGTTTTCTTTGGTTCCATCACTAACTTATATCCCCATCATTAGTGTGCAAGACTTTGCTCTTATTAACATTTTGAACAGGGTATTTTACAATAACAACTTATTTTAACCATATGAATAATTCTACTTTTAAACTTCTGCTTTCCTTGTGTGTATTTTATTCATGCTACAAATTTTCCCTAGTAAGTGATATGCCCTTTTCAAAATTGTTACAGATAGAGGTACGGCTTATATTTTATCATTTTAACTTTTGTGCTATTTTTAAAGTGACTTGCATACCATCAATGTGATAGAATATTCTCATTCGAATATATTATTTTTGTAGTGAGTTTACTTTTTATCTAGTCACATTATTACTTATTTGTGTTTCTGCTTCAGGAAGTATCTTTTGCATTTCCTGGATGGCAGATTCCAATAGCTGGCTCAGCAAAGTGCTTTCCTGATTCTCTCTTTCCTTCCAGAGTGAAAATAAAAGATATGTTGCTATTATATTTAAATGTGTTATTATTGTGTTAGCATATAAGGTAATGATTTTTGTTATGGAGTTTTCACCCATATATATTACTATATTCATCCTTATTCACCCTCTTTCTACCTCCCTCCTGCATTTCCCTGAACCCCCTTTTTGTCTTCTTCCCCTTGAATCATTCTCCCTTCCACTTTCTTGTTAATGTATTTTATTACTCTTTCCCAGACCTTCTACCTCACTTAAAAGTCTTTTCCTACCCTCTCAAGATCACCTTTCTATTTTCATGAAACATGTGCACTTACATCTAGATTGTACATGTGAGAGACTTACATTGTCTTTGTAAATCTGACTCATGGCACTTCAGATAATCGACTCCGGTTCTGTCCATTTGTTCACAGATGTCCTGATTGTAGTTTTATTTTTGTCTGAATAAAATTTGCTTCCTGTATTTTCCTTGTTCATCTGTCGATGGACTTCCTGACTTGTTCTATTTCTTAGCTGTTTTGAGGAGAACATCGGTAGACCAGTATGCCCAGCCCTGTTTAGACAGATCATGTGATACATAGGTAGTTTTCTGAGGAATCTTGTGACTTCCTTTTAGCTGCACCACTTTACATTCCCATCAGAGTATATGAGGTGTCTTCTTCCCCTTGTCCTCACAAGATTCCTTCTGTGATCTCTTCTTGTTTGGGCTGCCTTTCAACATTTGGCGTATTTCCTTCCATTCTCTTGTCTGAAATACACATTCTAAGAAATTGACCTATAGAGGATCTTCTCCTCTATGTCTGTTTTTTATTTACTCTTTTTGTTTTCAAAAAACTATTTTCTATGACTTTTGAGAATTTAATTATTATATAATTAATAAATATGTTTTTATTATAATGTATTTGCTTGGTTTTTATGTTATCTATTATATGTTTTATATCTGATATTACATGTGATATATAACATAGAAAGCACATGATACATAAAGATGTATTGTTTCTCACTCACCTGTCAGGTTTTTCATCACTTACTCTAGGTCTGACATGATTCTCATTTTGTCCATTTTATAGCCCAATTATTCTGTTCTGGAACTATAGATCGATTTCTTTGCATAGATTGTCTTTACGGAACTTCTAATTTTCTGTGCAGTATTTTTTCTCATTTTAAAGTGTTTTTTATTTAAATTAGAAACAAGATTTTTCTACATGTCAATCCCAGTTCACTTTCCCTCCCCTCCTCCCTTGCCCCCATTAACACCCTCCCTATCCCATACCCTTTCTGCTCACCAGGGAGGGTGAGGCCTTCGATGGGGGGGGTCTTCAGAGTCTCTCAGACCCTTTGGGATAGGGCCTACACCCTCCCCTGTTTGTCTAGGCTGACAGAGTATCCCTCTATGTGGAATGGGCTCCCAAAGTCCATTCCTATGCTAGGAATAGGTACTGATCTACTACCAGAGGCCCCATAGATTTCTGAGGCCTCCTCTCTGACACCACATTCATGGGGTCTGGATCAGCCCTATGTTGGTTTCCCAGTGATCAGTCTGGGGACCAAGAGCTCCCCCTTGTTCAGTCAGCTGTTTCTGTGGGTTTCACCAGCCTGGTCTTGACCCCTTTGCTCATCACTCCTCCCTTTCGGCAATTGGGTTCAGTTCCAGGTTTAGCTGTGTCTGTCTGCTTCTACTTCCATCAGTTGCTGGATGAAGGCTCTAGGATGGCATGTAAGTTAGTCATCAGTTTCATTATCAGGGGAGGGCATTTAAGGTAGCCTCTCCACTATTGCTTAGATTTTCAGGTGGTTCCTTCCTTGTAGATCTCTGGACATTTCCTATGTGCCTCATTTCTCTTTAAACATATAATGGCTCCCTCTATTATGATATCTTTTATCTTGCTCTTCTCTATTCTTCCCCAGAGTCAACCTTCCTGCTCCCTCATGTCTTCCTCACCCCTCCTCTTCTCCCCTTTTCATTCTCCTAGCTCTGTCTTCCCTAGAGCCTAGGGCTGTGTGGACCATCCTAGATTTCCTTCTTTCCATGTCATTAGGTTAAACTTGGAACTTCCACACATGAAAACAATTCAAGGGCCAGAAACAAAATGTCACCTAGGCCAATGATGGACAGGCCTTATGCTTTTGTTTATAAAGTTCATAATGTATATGTAAATACATACAAGTCTGTTAAAAAACAAAGGCCTAAAATATTCTATATCAGGAAACAATAGTAAGACAGCTAGAATAGCTATTGATAACACTAACTGTTTCTGAAGAAACTTTTAAGAAAAAGTATTAGTCAATAGAAAAGGAAAAGTACATGTATTGTGATACATGGCTATGAACTTAATAGCAAAACTTGAACATCCAGATAATTCAGTTATAAAAATTTTATACTCTAATAATCTGGAGGGACTAATAAATTGTTCATAACTTAGGGTTTTTAAATGTCATATTTGTCTATTAGGAATGCATTCTCTTTTCAAATTTCAGTTTGCATTTAAAGATGGAGACTATATTTGGCCTTAAATTAAGTCCATATTAATTTTAGATTATTTAAATGCTGTGGGTTACTTTTTGTATTACAAAATACTAGAATTCAAAAGTAATATAATATTTTAAAGAGTCTATGCAAATTTAAATGAACACATATTTAAGCAATAAATCAATGATAAAATCTCTTGATTTTATGAAGTGTTTTAAAATGAATGACAAAAAATACATGAACAACACTATCAAAACATCCTGGATATAAGAAAAACGTAGTTCAATGAAAAAGAATGCAAATGATACACTTAACATGTCTATAAAGGGTGACATAAAGTTCTATATTAAGAAATCAAGAAAACAATAGCAAAGTGAACTCAAATAGGTGGGAGGAAGGAAACAATAAAGGTAAAGGAAGAAATCAATGAGGCAAAAACAGATGGATTTAGTGAAGCCAAAAATGGTTTAGCTGAAAAAGAACCAACAAAATTTACACATCACTCAGAAAAACTGACCAAATAATAAAGGGAGAGGACACAAATCAATAATATCATAAATAAAAAACCAAGGTTATCACAACAGGGAGAATGCCTCTAATATCCTTATAAAAATAGTTTAGACTTCAAGGGTAGTGTATTTTTAGGTATATTGAGCTTTTGTTTATCATTCAGTTTGTCATAGTGTTGGCTATAGTATTTAGGTTTTAATCTAGTTTATTTTTTAAAAATTTTATTTGCCTAGCAAGGCAACCAAGTAGTCCCTGTGGTATTCCAAAGGTTTTTCATCAACTGTCATTATGCAGGCATATTAAATACATTTGAAGACTCACTTATTTTAGAACTCTCAACTGTTTACTTTAAAAAATGTGCTTGTTTGTTGCTAAAATTTATATCCATGTAATTTCATTTTAACCTCAATATTAAGGGTACTTATTTTGGAGAGATAACAACACTAAAATATAATATAAGCCATTAGAATGTCTCATGTCCTCCTGGTAGCTACCACGTCCCATTGGTAAAGCTAAGCTTCATCCAAAGCCCTAACATATCCAGTTTCCTCCTCTTTTCTAACTATGCAGAACTGTGATTAACTTTGGGGAGATAACTATGATTTTATGTGTTTTTTGTGGCAGTACAGAATACCTTTCCATAGCTAGGCTGTGCTTGAACCTGTAGCAATCTTCCTTCAGCCTTCCTTCATATTTTGCATAGTCTTTGATTCATTTTAATCATTTGAAATTAAAATATTAATGAAAAACTTTAATTCTGGAAGCCTATGGAAAAATAGATCAATAGAATAACTTTAATTTGTGCATGTCTAAAAACCAATGTATAGAGACATGTAGTACTCTGGCTTCTGACTTCAAAATCAAGGAATTATGGCCTTAAGCTTGGTATTGTCTTTATTATCTAGCAAAATACAGCGCCTCTTTGTCTACTTGTATCACCTACATAAAAAGCATGCTAAACATTCCCAGGGGTAGAAGACCCAACAAAACAAGCCTCAGCTAATTATATTTTGTATTTTTCGTTTTAGATTAATTTCTTTTAGCTGAGCCACAAATGAGTGGATAAATGATTCACATAACTGTCTAATTATGATTGCTCTACTCTTAGGGAAGAGAAGACCACACGTTGTCAACATGTCCCACATGTACTCATACATGCTGAAGTACACAACACTCGATTGTTGGAGGGTATTAGCCCAACCATGGAAGGCTGAGTTGGGTCTGAGGAAGAGTAAATGCGCCTCAGTCTCCCAGGATCTGCATGGGGCCAGGGACAATCAGACACAGCAGGGTGTCAAGTCAAGAAAGAACACATTTAATGCCACATAGAAAGCATCTTTTAAAGCAAAAATCTGCAGAGTTATGAGGAAGTAGGGAAACAGCCAGCCAATGGTTTTAAAGATCAACCTATCATATGACTCGGTGCCCTATGCTTAATCTATCGATCATGAGCTGTCCACACAATGATCTCATCTGGTTTGATCTCGGTAGCCAATTACCTTTTCTTATAAACAACTCAGGACTGGCCCATCTTACTTCCCCTTGGTACCATCTTTGTAGCTCATATATCCTAGAGATTGTAACTGAAAAGCATGTGTCATTTAAACTTGCTTAAATGTGTAAGTTTGAGTTCTTCATGATAAAAATGATAACGGAAACAACTATTCAAATCCAGGCCAGTCTCTTTCTTTACCACCACTGTTTTATTTTCATCTACATTTAAACCAGGATTGTTGAAGGTAGTATAATTTTCTCATGATGTTCATTAAAAGTAGCATTTCTCATTTGTACAATTTTTTTTCTTAAACTACATAAAAATATTTTCAGGGGAGTTAAGTTTAATTGAACAAACTTTATGCTTACATTAAAATATGTCTGTGGTGGTTATTGTGACTAAAGTTAAGAACAGAGGTTCTGGGAATTATTAAAAACATAAGTAGTTAAGAGGCTTCATAGGAAATTTGTTTTCTGATCTTTTGAGCTGTGTGATACATTCAATACAGAAATAGATGGTAACAATGTTTCAGGAAAAAGTCATTTAATATTTTGTGTAAGTTATTTTGGTAAATGTTTTGACAAATACAATCCTTCAAATTTTGGAGGTTGTGCTAGTGATACTGTTCTTATCTCATAGACCTGTAACCCATGACTATGTCTGTAGTATTCATATTCTGTATTCCTAATGATTTCAAGAACTTTTAGTCTATACATGTGGTATCATTATCAAATATATTAAAGATCTTACTAAAACTGTAGATTTCTTATTTGCATATAAGGCATGAAGAATCAGGAAGTATTTAACAAAGAATTAAGTGATTTAATATTGAGATTTGTCATTAGGTAGGAGGATTCTACGTGAGGTAGGGAATAAAAGACAAGAAGGCAAACTTGTTGGGAAATTCACAGCAAAAGCAATTTTTATTTGAGCATGGCTGCACAAGAGAATCTTTTGGGGAGCTGTTAAAACATGTTTGAGTCTTGGCTGTACCCCAGACCCATTAAACTTGGGCCCTGCCCATTAATACTTTTAAAATGTTCCCAAGACAATATTAATGAGAAGCTAGGTTGTTCAGTAGCGTAAAACTCTGCTTTTCAAAGGAAATCTGTTTTCAATTGTGACTCATACTTAAACTAAGTGAGCTCTTGTGACCTCTTTTATGTCACAGTCAGGACTTCAATGTCTTTATAAAACACTGTATAAATGTTTCTACAATTCATGACATTATTTATATATATATACATATATATCACAATAGTATTAGTATTCATATACATTTTCTTCTCTTTTTATTATAAGTTTATTCTGCTTTATTCTATTCTCTCTCCCTCCTCTCTCTCTCTCTCTCTCTCTCTCTCTCTCTCTCTCTCTCTCTCTCTGTGTGTGTGTGTGTGTGTGTGTGTGTGTGTGTGTGTGATGTATCTGTTTGTGCACATACATAAGTGCTGGTGACCATGGAGTCCAGAATGTGGCATTAGATCTACTGGAGCCAGAGTTAGAGGCAGTTGTGAGCTTCCTCACAGGTGCTGGATATAGAACCTAGATCAAGGTCTTCTGCAAATAGAAGTGTACATTTTAACTACCTAGCTGTTGATCCAGTTCCTGATTAACTGTTTTTTACTTTATAAGAAAATATTTTCATAAATTCATGTTACATGATGAATATTTACCCTAAAATGCCTCTTTTTTTAAATGCATAAGAGAGTATATTTTATAAAGTGATGATACAGTCTACAGGCAAAATTGATCTAAGATTATTTATGTGACCTCAGCTTAATCACCACAGAAAGAGCCTAATTCTCTCAAATAAATTTATATATGGTTGTCTAGAAAATGCATTTACATAGGACTTGAAATGAGCCACTGTACTTGATTTCATTTTCTTGAAGAGTTCCTTTCTCTCTAAAATCTGCTTGGTCCTTTGTGCTTTGCTCTCAAAGTACTGTTTCTCCATGAAGATGGAGAAAGGTGGACAAAAGTGAAGGCAGGGTAAGGTTGCCAAATGTTCCTTAGAAATTTTATGGATTTTGAAAATGATATAATTTAACTTATATTTAATACTTATATTTTTAAGTGAGTTAAGTTTCTAGCCAAAGCTCAAAGAAAGTAATAAACACAGAATACTTTACCAGAAATCATCTGGCAGACATTTTGTTCATTCCACTTCTAAAAATATGCTAGACTTCCTAATGTAGCAATAATATAAACGGATAGTATAATTTTATTGAAATATTGGTGAAATTGCTTAGAATTTATAGATTGCTCCCAGTAATATAATCTTTTCTATAATGTTCTGTCAACTCAAGTGGATGGGAATGCTATCTGTATTCACTTGGCTTCTTCAGGGGCATTTCTTTGGTGTTGTAAAACCCACATATGATGGGGAATGTTGTTCTGTGTATATGCTTATCTTATTGGTTGATAAATAAAACACTGTTGGCCAATGAGGCAGCAAGATAGATGGGACTGGAATATGAGGAGGATTCTGGGAAGTGTAGGCAGAGAGGAATCATCCCAGGAAGTGATGTAGCTTGGCAGAAACTATCACTAGCTAAATGTAGAGGTCTGGAGGTCTGTACAGACAGGCAAGACATGAGGTAGCTAGCTGTGCTGTAACTGTATATAAGCATGGACAAAGAGGAAATCATGTTCTTCTCTTCTCTGCAGAGATGCTGAACCATCGAGATGTAGGAAGCCAGAGGACTAAGAGGTTCCTGGACTCTTTCTCCAGTAAGATAAGAGCACGTGGAGATATTTAGATTTAAAGAAATTGGTTAATGATTAAGAGTTAGAAACTGTAGCTCATGGCCAACAGTTTCATAATTAATATAGCATCTGTGTGCTTCCTTGGGGCAGAGAAGGGCAGCAGGTCCTCGCTGGGGCAAGAAAACTCATATTATGCACATAGGTGTCTCACCACCTTAGATATCTTATTCCTATTTCTTTCTTTTGTGGGGGTGGGACATTTTAAGATAGGCTTATTTCCTGATATTTGGCTGAGCATGTTTTTTATTAGTATGTAGAAAAACTACTGGTTTTTTTATGCAGTTATGTTACATCCCACAACTTTAGTCCACTTATAAGATCAAAGTTTTTTTTTTTCTGGAAGAGTCATTGGTGTCTTTTATCACACCTACAACAGGATAATTAGATAATTAGAGCTCTTTCTCTCCTTTGTTTATCTTTTATTTCTTTGTGTTGCATTACTACTTTAAGACTTTAAGCAATACTGAATAAGAACATGTTGATAGTATCTTATTCTAGATTTTTCAAAAAATATTCTATTCCCACTACAATATTGTCTATAATTTTGTTTCTTTTTAAATTTTCTGTTCCCCTCTTTTGTTTTTCTCACTTTGTGGCCTTTTCTGGTCTGGATCTCACTATGTATACCAGGTTGTCCTCAGACTCATAGAGATATTCCTGCCTCTACTTCTCAAATGGAAGGATTAAAGAAATGCACTACCATGCCCAGCCCTACTTTTGTTATATAAAACTTGAGCATTGAGGTGACAGTCATTTTTAAAGCTTCCTCTTTTAAAGAAAATTAATAAGATTTTAGAAAATTCTTACAAGTGCATGGGAAGTAACTCAGGAGGGTTGTTTTAAACTTGAGGTCCACCTGGGCTATGTAGTTAGTGGCATGAAATTTTGGGCCATGGAATGAAGCCTATTTTAAGAAGCAATAATATCTGATTATTTTTTCTAATGCTCCTTATGGTCTTAATTGCCAGGGCAAATTTTCAGTATATCATACCTAGAGTATTCCTAACTGACTTTTGTTTTTTTTGTTTTCTTTTATTCTAAGAGAAAGAACTGATGTTAGTTGATCTATGAAAGCCTTATTTACTGATGCATCATCAGTCCTTGGTAATGATTATAAAACTTTTTTGACATAATATATGATGTACTACTGTCTCTTTAATCAACACTTTTGTAGTTTGAAATAAAATCGCCCCCAAAGGAAGTAGAACTATTAGGGAGTGTGGCCTTGTTAGAGTAAATGAAGTCTTGTTGGAGTCCTCCATGGTCTTTTCTTTAGTTTTGCCAGATTACTTCCAAGTTTGGTTTCCTCATTGGCTTCCCTTCATGATCAGGTCTTATAAACTAACCAAGACCTTTCCTCCTCAATTTGCTTCTGATCATATTGTTTATCACATCAATGGAAAGCACATTAGGACAATTCCATATTTTATATAATTTCAATAGCCCAATTCCCTAGCCCCTCACAAATTCTAAAGGTACCCTAGTGATAACTAGACCAAGAGGAGAGGGACATCACTCATCAACTCTTAGACCTTAATTCTTTCAAAAGGTTAAAGCAATTCTGGTTGTATATCTCATATGTCCCATTAGAGCCCTGGGAGGAGGATATGATTATTGCTTTTAAACTTATAAGGCCCTAAAGAGAAAGTCCAGCTATTGTGATAATAATGTATATTTTAAGTGATAAATTTGTGGCTATTCAGGAACAACAATAAAAATATCCTTTCTGAGCTATGGTTTTAGGAAGATTTTGAATCAGGATCCTCCCATGCCCAGACTCACACACTCTTTCTTTCTGTCTTTTTCCCTGCTTTCTTCATTTCTATCTCCTCTATTCTCCTTAAATCTCCCCATCTTTTTCTGATATGAAAATATTATATATCACCATGATATACAATCATTATCTATTATATTGTATGTATATTATATATGTAATTAATATATAATATATTATATATTGTTAGAAAATTCCATTCTCTTCCTAATGATTAATTACTCTCTCCTCAACAGGTAAAATGTTCATCTATGAATTAGTCTCCTTCATTTCTGTTTGTTTGGTTTACTTTGTCTTTTCTTATATTAATTATTCATACATTAATGTCAGTCCTATTATCTAACAAAGAAAACTCCACCATCTTGTAGTTCCTCAAGTTTTTCATTAATAGTATTCTTCTTTGAAAGGGATAAAGTATATACATAACATACATGACTTATTATGTAATTGTGCCTATCCATTATTGTGTGCATGTAGGTAAATCAGTAAACTGTCAAGTAGGCCAAGATATAGAGTGTTTCCTTCTAAGGCAAATATAGCCATTGTATGATGGATTTTTTGGCCTAATTTTGAATATTTTTATGAGTAAGAGTTAATCATAATTATATTTATTTATATTCTTTCACTATGACAGAATATAAATTAGGTATTAAGTATTTTTTAAATTAATCAATACCTGTGTTGCAGTTTGAATAGGAATGGTCTCCATAGACTCAAGTGTATGAATTCCTGGCCCATAAGGAGTGGCACTATTAGGAGATGTGACTTTGTTGGAGTAGGTGTGGCCCTGTGGGTGGGAATGCATCACTGTGGAAGTGGGTTTTCAGGTTCAATAAGCTCAAGCCAAGCCTAGTTTGACTATCTCTTCCTGCTGACTGTGTATTAAGATGTAGAACTCTCAGCTCTTTCTCAAGTACCATGTTGGCTTGAATACTGCCATGTTTCCCACAACAATGATAATGGACTAAATCTCTGAAACTTGAGCCAGTCTCAATTAAATGTTTTGTTTTGTAAGAGTCGTCATGATCATGGTGTCTCATTACAGCAATGGGAACCATAACTAAGACATGTATGTACTATACTTAGGTACTATTTAAAGAAGCTTTTATTATCTGGGTGTAGTGGAACATACATTTATCCCAGCACTGAAAAATGCCTGTAGATCTCTATGAATTTTGAATATCCTGGTCTACGAAGTGAATCTCAGGCCACATTATGAGATGTTCAAAGTCTTCTATGGTTATGCTTTAAACAGTAAATTGATTACTGTTTGTTTCTATTTATTTTTCTTTATGTAATATCACCATTAACTTTCTGCTCCTTCCTCCTTTGCCTTTTATTGATGTGTATACTTGTTGAGGGATAGGCTAGTTCAGGGATTTCCCAGAGGCTCTCATGGATGAAGAAGGAACATAGCTCCTTCTCTAATTCAGGAACATGAGTGATGGAGCTGTAATGACCTAGGTCCTATAGCCTTGGGGGATCTTTAGCTTTGTATCATGAAAATCCAACTCTTCCCACTTTAAGAAACTAGTGTTATCAGCCCCATGGGTCTAAGTCTGGTCTGCTACACTCTTGAAATATCCTGTGTTCCCCATATGCAACACTGTTTGATTAGCATCCCTCTGACTTCTTCCCATGGTACAATTATTTATGTTGACACAGTCCAATTTTCAACCTGGAAATAGAATGTAAGATGGTGTACTTCTTAATGAGCATAGCTTATGCAAGCCACTCTGAGCGCACATGTTCTGTTTATCCCGATCCCCTAGACCTTCCTTCTCAGGACCCTGTCAGTTAATGGATGACCTGTAGGTCCAACTCATACATTCATTTATTTTAAATATAATAGAAGGGAGAATTGTAGATTATAATATCCATCAGGTGCTTAATTAGAAACCTCTAAATAGTTGTCTAATTTTGTATGGTATTATGCTCTTTTATGATATGAGGTTTTAGAGGCCTGGGGCAGTTCAGTTAGTGAAGTATTTGATTGTGCAATCATGAGGACTTGAGTTCAGTTCCTAAAGTCCATGAAAAAATTCCATATATAGAGGTACCTATTTATAATTCCAATACTAGGGGATGGGGACATGTGGATCCCTTAGATTTGTTGATAAGACATCTTTGATTTGTTGATAAGCCAGTGAGTCCGTTTCTCAGAAATAAAGAAAAAATTGGGAGGTTGGTGGCTTAGCAACAACAACTAAAGTTAATCACTTCATCCATATATGTTGTATAGACAAGGACATGAACACCGTTATATAAAATAATCCCTTTTTGTTTCTGTACATTTACATATTGATTGTCATTTTAATGTTGCTATTTCATTTTATTCATTGGCTCTACTATTATGTCTTTAAATGCTTCACTTTCCCTTGAATGCCATCTAATAATCTTGGTGGACATTTGAAAATTATTTCAATGAATATCTTTTTTTCTAAAGACATTTAGAGAAAGAAAAAATACTTTATAGTACCACATGTGATTTTAGTGAAATCTAATCATGTGGAAAATTGAGATGTAAACAGATATTTATGATCTTGTATGATGAAATGCTGTTGAAGAAGGTACATAAAAGCAAATCCCACCCAGTTTGTATAAACACCTTATTGGAGATAATTATACTGAAACTATGCTTAAAGAGATTTCAGATATTGTAGCACTCAGAAATTTTTCATATATTTTCATAATGAAATTCTATTCCCATTTATTTGCTGATTTATTCCCTTTATATTTAGGAAGTCTCATAATACTTCAACTGTAGATGTTTACTTGTAACATTACCAAATAATATTAACACATTGGCCCCAGAAAATTTATATGCTATGTGAAGGGGGAATTAAAATAATAGAAAAGAATGCCTCATGTGGTCTTAGGGTATTGCAAAATATTCCAATATAACATTATAATTTTGTTTATTTTTGAGATTATAGTAAATTATATCCAATTATATTATTTCCCTTTCCCTTTCCTATCCCTAAATTCTCTCATATCTCCTTCCTTGCTTTCTTACAATTTTTATTGTTGTTGCATATATATATATATACATATATATATATATGTTTGTGTGTGTATATGTTTACATATATATGTGAATACATATATAATACATATATATTCACATACATAAATGCACACTGTTCATTCTACATATTGTTACGTGTATGTGTTACATGTATGTACATTTTTGTGCGGTCCATTAGCTATTGGATAACTGTTGTGGGATGTTTTTGTACACTGTGAAGATATTTCTTTGTCAAAGTGCCTTCTGAATGGTTTAACAAATAGCTAAATGGCCAATGACCTGGCAGGAGGTGTAGATGTCACTTCAAGGTACAGGGAGGACTCTGGGAAGAAGAGAGGCAGAGAAGTGAGCCAGATGCAAAATGAGTCAGACACACAGAATGGGATAGAGGTAAAAGCCTTGTGATAGAATGTAGATTAATAAAAATATGGGTTAATTAAATTACAAGAGCTAGTTAGGTACAATCCTAAGCTATAGGCCAAGCTTTCATAATTAATAAGAAGTCTCCATGTTGTTATTTGGGGCTTGCAGAAGAAAAGAAATTCTGACTATGGATAACCAATTTGATATTCCCTGAAGGCAACTATTTCTTTTCTCTGAGCATTTCTTGGTTGCTTATAGTCTTTTAGACAGGGTTGATGTCTCTTGGGCTTTCCTATCCCACCTCAAGCCCTGCCCACTTCAGCATGCATGTCTGTTGTAGATATCATTGTTTAGCTCATGTTTAGAACATTACATTGTTGAGATTCTTTGGCTGTAGCTTCTGACATTACTAAGAGTAATGATCTCATAACAATCCCCCTCAGCCTTTGGCTGTTAGTCTTTCTTCCCTCTCTTTTTTAATGATTCCTGAGCCTTAAGTTCAGGGCTTGTTTTGTAGTTTGGAACATGCTATTTTTATGTCTGGGGATCATTATTTGAATTCTGTCAATCCTGAAACATTTTGCACATTGCACATGTAATACATTAGAGCCTGGAGTACACAGCTGGGGAATGCATAATCGCCTTTTTTTCACACAAGGGTGTCTTAACAAAAGCAGTCTCAATTTTTTGTTTGTCATTATATGTAAAATCAGTAGTTGTTGAGACTTAAAAAATAATTTGCTGTATTTGCTGTTGAGTTTTACATTTTAAGTGTTCTTGGGTTCTGATCTTTCATCTGGGGATAACTTGATTCAATAAAGACGAGTGAGAAAAGATTTCTTATACATTCTCCCTTTCCATTACTCTATTTCACACTGTGTGAAAGCAATATTTTCAACATATGAAATTTTAAATCATAAGTCACCTAGAATATATGTAATCTTCTGTAAAAATAATTATTACTGTCCAAAGATGGATATAATTAACTCATCAATACAGTATTTAATAATGGTTTTTTGACAGATTTAGTACATTTTAATAGTGACTTGGAATGTTAACAGGCTTGATTCATTAATCAACAGGCACAGACTGTTCCCTCTCTTTTTGATTTTATATATTGTAATTGTTTTTATTCATTTTACATACCCACAGTTTGCCCTTCCTCCCCTCCTTCTGCTTCCCCCTACATCCCTCCAACTCACCCCCTCCCATTCACTTCTCAGAAAGGATAAGGCCTCCGATGGAGAGTCAACAAAGCTTGGAACACTAAGTTTGAGCAGGACCAAGAGCCTCCCTCCTACATCAAGGCTGAGCAAGGCATCCTACCATAGGGAATGGGCTCTAAATAGCCAGCTCATCCACTAAGGTTAGATCCTGATCCAACTTCCAAGGCCCCTCAAACAGACCAAGCTACACAACTGTAGCCCACATATGGAGGGCCTAGTTCAGTCCCATTCAGGCTCCCCAGCTATAGATACAGTCTGTGAGCTCCCAAGATCTCAGATCAGCTGTCTCTGTATTTCTCCTTCAGTTTTTTTTCTTTTTATGGTTATTTCACATCAACTCTCACTAGCTTATGTTGCCTACACTTACTGTGCTATGCAAGCTGGCCTTAAACTCACAGTGACCATCCTTTGTCAGCATCCTAATCGACAGGACTAGAGAACTGCATCATCCTAATAAAATATTTTTCTAACTCTCTGAAAGCTAAATTGTTCCTTTATGTTCAGACACAACTTGGAAGAAAACACACACACAAATGTTTTCTATTTTAAATGTTATTCTTAGTTTAAGCCAGTAACGATAATTGTGGCTTCTTTGATCGCCTCTGTTTTCTGTATTTTTATGTGAATTTTAAACACCATCCATCTTTTACTATTAAAGATACAATGTATAACTCCATTGCTTTATATTAATGATTTGCCTGAAATTCAGTGATGGTTCTTCAGTAGTTAATAAAGCTTGCTGCTCTTCCTGAGGACTGGAATTTATTTTCCAACACCCAAGAAAGGTACCTTACAACCATGTGTATTTCTTTACAACACAGTCTTCTGGCTTCCACAGTTCCCTTCTCTGATTTGTACATACCACACACAGACATACATGCATAAACCTAATTAAAATTAAAATAGAGCTACAAAATGATTTGTTTTGTTGCTCACTGTCAATTGATTCCTGAATATCAGTGTTTGTGTCTTATATTAGGTTTGCTTGAGTTGGCTACAAATTATGAATAAATGTGTGAACCCATAATTGAGAAATTGATTTGAATGAAATTGCCTTTATTCTTTCCATATCTGGGCCTATGCAGGGAACATTTAAACAAAGAAGGCAACTGCAGGCAGTCACCCCAAATAGTTTCTCTGCTGGTGTCAGCAGTGCACAGAGCAGCTAGGAGTGATAATTTGTGAGATACCATTGAGGAAGGGAGGATCGAAGGTGAGGAGCACCCACTCCTAGGACACAGACAACTACTTAAAATGCAGTGTCGATCATGTAGTGCAATCAGTTAGAAGTTAACGGATTCAAGAAAGAAACACCAGGAAGGAAGACCTCTTTCTTATTATTGCAGTCAGAACAATATGGTTTTGTCATTAAGAAGTAGACACCAAGCAAAGCTGAGAAAAGACCTATGACCACTACTGCCAAGAAAACACTTCAGCAACTATGGAAGAAATGCAAATGATGCATAAGTCAGGGGTTCAGGGAATGAGAGAACAGACCCCAAGGGAGAGAGAGAGAGATGATTTAAATGAGCATAAATAAATATTCATTTCATCATCTAAACACACATTGAGATTATCAGTTGTTGATAAGGAGGCCACACTTGGAGTCAATATGCAGAGTTGTCACACACAGGGACTGTGGTGTCATGATGTCAGTATCCATTCCTATGCTAGGCCATCCAGTTCTTGGCTGTTTTCTGATAAATATGTTTATAGATTAGAAATCCATTTATTAATAAAATGAGGACCATATATTTCTAAATGATATGTTCACTGTGGATCTGAGGGAATGTCTACTCATATCTGTAGTTTAATTCTATTCTGGAAGATGGCATTCACTCGGTAATACTTGTTCAGTAAATAAATGAATGGATTATATAAGTTTGTAGCATACAGGAATTTAGATTTACAACTACCAAATTATAGTTGTTCCCCATTCATTCTTCTGTTTTCAAGTTCAATTAAATAATTAATCTAATTAATAATTATAGTTTAAATTTAACTGATGATTATGGCTGTATCTCATCATTGTTTGATATGCTTTAAATGGCTGCTTTTATTTCATGTACTCAGTCAAGTTCTATGTCTCTGCAAAAGTCTTCATTGTTCTTAAAACATCACTGAAAGCTCATTTACGGATAATAACAGACAGAACTGCTGAGATTGCCATTTTAATTCAGTTTTTACTTCATGCACATTATTTTTATTTATTTTTAAGCAAAATAAGTTATGTGAATATGTGGGCACCAGACATAAAAATCAGAGCTTTAAACATGTTGGGTAAGCTCTGACACTGAATGACATCCACAGTCCTTAGATGGATTAATTCATCCTCTGGCCTTAAACTCACTGCAGCTCAAGCTGGTCTCGAACTCAGGATCCTCCTTCTTCACTAATAAGCTTTGCTGTATTAACTTCCTTGTTTCATAGTTTTGTGTTGGTTAGTGGTTGTTTCTTCTATAAACCTTCATTACCAGAGAATATATATGCAGATTACTAATATTTTGCCTCCAACCCAATGATATTGAGTTCCACAAGGGAGGAATTCAATTTTGTGTGATTTGTTAATATGGACTAGTAAATTAAGTGGGTAGAAAGTGGCATGGCATGTATTTAGTATATAACTGATATTTTCTGAAAACCAAATTGAGCTCTACTGCTTAGAGAAACCATTTTTAAATGAGTTCCACAGTTGGAGATAGATACTGATAGTCTTACTTACACTTTGAAATGCGAACCAAATCATTATCATATCAAATGTTACAACTGATGTACAATGGTAGTTCATTGTTGTACTATTTTTATATTAGAAAAATAATTTTGGCCAGAGAGAAATCAAATATTATTTTAAAGCCTGAAATTTTGTTAGAGATAGTTATATTATTCTATTTTAGACTTTTGCATATAGTATCATATAAGAAATATGTGAGTATTTCTGTGTCTGAGTTTCAAAGCAACTTAAGAAAATATGGACAAATATTATAGAACATTCTAGAGAGGTCCTGAGGTGTGACTGAGGTGGTGTGACATTAGTAAGAACCTTCGACCCTTCATAGCCTTTGTACATTATAGTGCTAAACTTCTCCTCTTTCTGGACGAGGTAGAAATGTTTGTGTGGTAATTTTGCCTTTTACAAAGATGAGGAAAGTCAAAGAGTGTACATTCAAGTATATAGTGTACATTTTTGATCTGATATTCAATTCATGCTATGTTATGAACATCTTGAAATCTTTACTCAGACTCAATTATTCATGGATAATCAGTATTGACTGACAGAAAATTTTGTCAGTTTAAAATCTAGGGATCTTTGCTGAATTGCATTTCTGGGCAGTTGTCATTTCAAATGCACACTCAGAAATCAGGATGAAGTACAAACCTCTTTGTTCTAGCTAGGACCATTGTGCTTGCTATCTGGCTCTTCACTCTAGACATCATAATTTTGTCATTGCTTGCCCTGTCTTCCTTAGAGAATTGGCTTGGTAAATGCACTAATATTATGCTTGTGCTGTCCTGCATCTCAATTAGGCCAGATCTTTGAAAGGTAGATGCTGTAGTATTACTTTGAATAAATTAAGTAACTAATTAAAATGCTGGTTACTTTGAGAAGTTGTACTGAAAGATAAAATTTTAAAATAGCATTGCTCTTTGTATCTCATAAACCCAATAAGTTTTTATGTATAATCACATTAATATGAACTAATTCACAGTTACTAGAGAATGCTTATTATTGCAATGCTATTAATTTTTAAAAACAAAAGTATGTTTTTTCTTGCAATTGATAGTAAATTGCTTCAACTTTAAAATAATTAATTGAAAATTCACATATAATTTCATATGTGTAGGTGATATATTTTGATTATATCCTCTCCTGCTAACAACTTGTTAATAATTAACAAGTGTAATCTTTCACAAAATCAAGAAGTATTACAGAAGAAAATATGTAACATCATAATCCATCTCTCCAGACAGATCTCTGTGAGTTAGAGACCAGCCTGGTCTACAAGAGCTAGTTCCAGGACAGGCTCCAAAGCTACACAGAGAAACCCTGTCTCAAAAAAAACGAACAAAAAACAAAACTCACCGCTGTGTCTTTATAGTGGAGTACAGAGTGTAAGCGCCAAAGGACAGTGACAACTGTTGTGAAATAGTATCATCAGGACAGGACAGGACCCTAGCACCCAGGTACTCTCAACAGCTGTGGTTTCCCTATAAGACCTACACAGTATAAACCTAGTCAGTGTTCCAGTATGGATGAGGAAGGGGCTCATAGAGTCTCAGCCCCAACTGAAGAGGGTTTTCTTTAATATTATATTATTATGTCCTGTAATAAATCTTGGCTTGTGAAAAATACCAGTAAAGAAAACATTCCCAAACAGTTAAGTTGTGTCTTTTATACATTCTGAATTTTATGCATTTTAACTTGCTTTTTGTGTTGTGATTTCTCATATAAAATTCAGGCATTGCTGCTTGTCAATGAGAGTCTCATCAGGTGACTTGGTTTATCATAAATTATTGTGAAGACTGCTGAGGATATTTTCAGAACACCCATACATAAATCATTCTGTAATTCTGTTTATCTTAGCATGCACTGATTTTACTATAAAATATCCTTAACTTTTATTATCAGCTTACTACTTTTCTGTATCATGTAATGCTCAATAGCCATGTATAAAACATCTGATTATGCTGTTTGAAATCTAGCTTCTAAGATTGCAATTTAAATAATTAGGAAACTGAAATATTTTTCTTGCATGTCATTTAAAAATTTTCTTTTCCAAATACTAAGACACATTTCTGTAAAACACTGTAATTGATTGCTACCAACACATAGCAGGTGCCACTTCTTATTCTATAAAACCAGAGATTCAGTTAGTCATGCTAATAAAATATTCCTATGTGAGGATTCAGTGCAACTGAAATGTTTACTTTGATAGAAGGAGACAAGCAATATCAGTATGTTGTCTATTGGATCTGAAGCACAACAAATCAGATGAAAGCCCAGGTTTCATGCTATGCTCCAAAAATATGACAACTAAAGTTTGAGTCTTAGACCTCCTAGAAAATTGATTTTGAGTCGATACAAATACATGAAAATAATTTGTTAATCTGCCTTCACTATAATTTTCAGTGTGTGTTTTATTGTTTTAATTTTTGACAAGGCCTCATTGTGCTACCAAGCCTGATATGAACCCCTTGTGCTACTGCCTTAGTGTATATAGGTAGGACTTGGACATCAGATGTTTGCCAACATTCATGGCTATAATTTGAACATATTAATCTTATGATATGAAGCATATCTGTTACTAAAAACACATGTGTTTTTATTCCTGTCAGAGAAGGCCAAATATTATTTTCATACCTTCATTTCAAAACAGAATTCAACTGCAAGGCATCAATCAAATAATCTTTTTGTTTGTTTGTTTTTTTGTTTTTTTTTTTTTTTTTGGTTTTTTTGAGACAGGGTTTCTCTGTGTAGCTTTGGAGCCTATCCTGGCACTCGCTCTGGAGACCAGGCTGACCTTGAACTCACAGAGATCTGCCTGCCTCTGCCTCCGAGTGCTGGGATTAAAGGTGTGCGCCAACGCCCAGGTCAATCAAATAATCTCATGGCTAGCATCATTCACTTTCAAAAGTAAAAGCTCTTGTTAGTGACATAAAAGATGTAATATCATTTGAAGTCTTCTGTATTTAGAGGGAACATTTAGCATGCTTTATTTAGAGAGACTTTTAGGGTATACATCATGCTTCCATTTTTGAAAATTTGAAAATTTTGAAATTAGTATTAAAAAACTGGGTTGAAGTCAAAATATGTGTATGTTTCTAAAAGTAATTTCATGAGGATGGCTGATAAAGCATTTATGTGATGCTCCTTCTGCAATTATTTTGCATGAAGTATGTTGTCTCCACTGCTCTTTAAATTGACATGTATTTGGAAGGAGAGGGAAACCCAGGGAGAGTAGCTTCTTCTCGAATGCCACACCATGTGGGAGTCTTGGTAGACTCAGTCACTGTGCTCATTTCTGTCACCATGTTAGGATCAACCATCTACCTCATCGTTTTATCAAACTTCTTCTCCCTGATACTTTTGAAGGAGTTAAGTTTCTCTGAGTTAAAAAAAAAAGTTGTCACTGTAAGCTTTTGCAATTTGTCATATATTATCTAAGAAAGAAAAATTAGACCTGGATCTGTATGAACAGTGACTGTTGATAAAGAATGCTGAGCTAGAAACACTATAGGTGCTTTTTCCAAATGACAAGGAGTAAGCAACTGTCTGAGATACCACTGAAGCACACTTTAAATAGTGAAGTTATAGGTATTTTAAATAGATCCATGACACAAGAGATGACATAAGCATAAAACTATGTTTTATTTGAACGTAATGTTCAATATTGAAATTTTAGTTTGTACAATCTTAAAACAATTGGAATAAATTTCAAAACAAGGAAATCTACCAAGTTAGTAACCTTGAAATTAATAATGGTATTTTTTAAAATTTATTTGTAGCATTCATTTTAATTTAATTACTTATTTTTCCAATTAGACATTTACATTGATAACTTAATTTTTTACAAATGTTAGTAAGCTAGGAACTTAATTTCTTAACAATCTAGTAATAGACTGCATTGAGTACTTTAAATTCTCATGTAGCAAACAATGCTAACTTTGTAGATTAAAGTGTGTAATCAAAGGCTTTCTAAACAATAGTGTTATATAAGTCAATTTTGAAAGTAAAAATAGTATTATATAAGGTAGTAGAAATATTTATGTTGGTCATAAAATATCTCATATCAAAAATCACCATTTAAAGTCCAAATGAAATTCCATATTCTTTTATTTTTTATTCATTTATTGGGAGGGTTGGGGTACTTTTCTTTTTCTTTAAGTTAGAAACAAGCTTGTCATCAATCTCACTTTGAGACAGACATCCACAGATATAACTGACATAAAATCTGGAACTTAGTTGAAGAGAGAGAGGAATGAAGATTGAAGGGGTCGGTACCAGGTTGGAGAAACCCACAGAAACAGTTGGGCTGAACAAGGGAGAACACATCGACCCCAGATGCTATCTTGGAGGCCAGTCAGGCTGATCCAGACCCCTGAACATGGATGTCAACAAGGAGGCTTCTGCACTCCAGGGAGCCCTGATTCAAATGATGTGACAGACATTGAACAAGCTTGTTCCTGATGGGGAATGTACTGTTATGTTTATCTTATTGATTGTTAAATAAAATACTGTTTGGCCAATGAGATAGCAAGTAGACAGAACTAGGAGTCAAAGAGGATTCTGGGAAATGTAGTAGAGAAGTGCTGATCCAGGCAGGAAATGACATAGCAAGGAGACTCATATTTAAGGGAAGGAGAAACAGGAAGGGCCCTCTTTTCCCCTCCTCTCCTGCTCCAGCAGCACGATATGAGTCACTGGCAAGGAGGGACGCCAATAAGGCATCCAATAAGATAAGTCTTATAAAATATATAGATTTATGATAATTGAGACTGAGCTAACAGATGAGGAATCCTAGTCATTGGCCAAGCATCTTTGAACCTAATACAAGTTTTTATGTATTTATTTGGGCCTAACTCGGGCAGGCAGCTGGAGTAAAGCTCACATGTGGCTGTGGGGCTCAGCGGCTTTTGGCGGAAAGATTTATCATAACATGTTCCCAACTTGAACTAATAAAAAAATAAAAAAATGAAACAAGCTTGTTTTACATGACATTCCCAGTTTTCTCTCCCTCCCCTCCTCCCCTGCCCGCCCCCACTGTCCCCCTATCCCATCCCCTTTCTGCTCCCAGAGAGAGTGAGGCCTTCTATGGGGAATCTTAAATGTCTGTCACATTGTTTGAATCAGGGCCTAGGCCTTCCCCCTCTCCCTGTGTGTCTAGGCTGAGAGAGTTTCCTTTTATGTGGAATGGGCTCCCAAAGTCCAAGACTGCCCAGGCCTCCTAACTGCATCCATGTTCAAGGGGTCTGGGTCAATCTTATGCTGGTTTCCCAGCTATCAGTCTGGGGCCCATGAGCTCCCCCTTGTTCAGGTCAGCTGTTTCTTTGGGTTTCTCCAGCCTGGTCCTGACACCTTCGCTCTACTTTTAAAAATGATCTGTTTTTCTTTTTTGTTTAAAATATATTTCTGTCATTTTCCCTTACCCTTCATGTCTTGGCCCTGTCATAACCTGTGTTAACCTCATTCTAATTCATAGCCTTTTTTCTATGACAACTGTTATTACATATATAGAGACATATAAATACATAACTATATAAATGTCACCTGCTATGTTGATTTAGATTTGCTTGCATGCACACGAGTTCAGTGATAACCACTTGGGATCATATAAATAGTTATGGTCTCATTCCTCGGGAAGAATAGTTCTCACTCTCTCAGCAGTGGTTATTTGCCTGTAATTTGTCTAGGTGAGTCATCTGTGAAATTCCCTCTTTCTCTGCTATTATGTCTATTGGTGTTTTCCTGTTATGGCTTTTAATTAGGCAGCCATATTGTGGTAGCATAGCTCTAAATCTTCAGTGTGAGCAAATAGCCTTGAAAAACCACAGAAACTAGGAAAACAAAAAAGGACCTGGGAGGGAGCGTCAGGGAGGATGACAGCAGGATACAATTTATGTGAAGGTGGGACAGAAAAAGTAGGAAGGGGACATTAACTGGGATGAGGAGAGGGAGGTAATACAGTAGGAGATGAAGGGAAGTAGGGTAAATAACAGTATGCTTGATACATCCTTAAGAAAACAAATCTTTTGTAGTTCCTAAAATCACATATAATTTGTATATATATATATGTATATATATATATATACTTTATATACTATATATATATACTTTATATACTATATATATATATATATATATATATATATATATAGTCTTTGCCACTTGGTCTGACAGTGCTTCCCTAAGTGTTGTAGACAATCTAACAAAAACCCCAGTACCAGAAATGAAACACCTGTTTCTGAGTTGTTGGTAAGGTGAGTCTAGGTATTCCAAATACAGAGCCCTGCTATTGCATTTAGTTACCACCCAGAAGCTGATGTTAAGTCCCTACTGTTGAAGATACCATATAAATTCAGACACAGGTCTCGGGAGATTCAAGCTGGTTTCTTCCATGAGGGCTTTTCATATTACTGTTGATACACAGGTTGCCAAATGGGTAAAGCAATCAGCAATTTCACCCATATAGAACAATTCTATCGTTTATAGATATAACACCAATGAACCACAATAATGACTAACTCTGCAAGGTACTGCTATAACTACAGTGGTGGCTCTGAAATCTAGGTGGTAAGTTATTGCCCCCTGATTAGACTTGAGACCTGCTAAACAGATGGGAAATAATGCCTGGTGCTGTTAAACTAGCCAACTTCCTGTGACTGAAGAGGCCATGGATCTTAGAGCAGAACCTACTCCCACCATTTCACTAAAGCAGGATATTTACTAAGTGCATTCTAAGAAATTATCCTTACATTACAGACAAGTGAAAGTCTTGCTCTATCACAGAAACTTCCATTTATCATCACAGAAGATGTCATATTGTATAATTTTGAGAGTTTAATTTGTTGGTAATGACACTGAATGAAAGAATGAAAACAATTTATATCATGATTTTATAAACAATTGCAATGTGTTTTTATAGATAATACAGCTAATGTTTTGAAGTTTCTCATAGGCTAAACCAAATTAAGAAAAATCTTTCCATTATCCATTTAGCATATAGATATATTTTCACTACATACATATATTCCCATGAAATATTTAATGAAAACATTTGTGTTAAGCAGTAAATATTTTTTTTTTTTTTTTAGATTTTGGACTAAAAAAAATCCCTCAAGATCCAGGAACCATTCACAATTTTCTAGGCAGTTATCTTTTCCATTTGTTACTTCTTATTATGATGGCTCAGAATATAATACTGTACATGTCATGTACACTTTATTTTCACATATAGTTTGTGATCAAACTGTTTCAGCATTATTATTAACATTTAAATGGAAATGGACATGTTTATGTTAAAAACCTGAAATATTATAATGGCATCTCTTTGTCCATTTCTAAATTGGTTGTTTTGGCTTCTTAGCTAGATCATGTCTATAGAATGAGGTAGTTTTTGTTCAAAAACATAACTATCATTTCCATCAGGAACTCATAGTGTAATTTCAGTTGATACTATAATGTGCAAAAATTACTTCCCTGAAATAGAACTTCCTTACCTACTCAAAAAGTACCTTTGCATTGCAGCACATTGTGTCCAGAATATAGTATATATTTCAAAAATAAGATGATTATTCTGGCTTTTATATGTGATGGAAGTACTAGCAAAGCAGCAGATAGTTGAGAACAAACTGCTTTTTCAATCTCAATTTTTAAAGTAATTTTGGGGTTAAGGAATAAGTAAGATTATAGATAGATCTATTGTCCAAAAATATTTGTGCTCACATCATAAAACAAAGATAAATAGTGGAACACCATTACATTTAAGTTCATTTGTATTATTTTTTTCCTGAGGAGAGATGCATCACTACAATTTTGGGAGTGATTATAGATAATTTTTATTAGTTGCTATAATAATCACAGGATAAATTTCTATCCTTAAGGATGAATTATGTTACTTCTGGTACACAAAACTGAATGGCTTTCTTGCCACAGCCATCTTTTTTAGAATTTTTTTCTCATGTATTATATCTTGACTGCAGTTTCTCCCCCTCCATTCCTTCCAGTCCCCATAGACCTCCCTTTTCCCATAGACCCACTCCTCCTGGAGCTCCTTTCAGAAAAGAGCAGGCCTCCCAGGGATACCAACCAAACACTGCATGGCAAGGCACCATAAGACCAGGCACAAACACTCATATTAAGGGCCCAGCCATCTTTAAAATAAAGTGGTGGGGTTTTTGCTTGTTTCTTTGTTGTTGTTTTGTGTTTTTTAATCATCAGATAAGCTGGCTGCAGATGTATACTAAGATATTAATGAAATTTTAATCAGTGGTGCATTGTGTTAGCTTTGGCTGGGAGATGTGAATGAATTTCCACTCACTACAGTTAATGCACCAACTCATTGACCAGAGAAATGAGTCTACCCAAGTCAAGCTGGGCCATGATTAATAAAAGGAGCCCAGATCCCTGTGGAGCTCTGTACAGCATGCATGCCACTCAGCGAGTCAGTGTGTTCTCTCACCAATAATTGTTATTCCATACTTTTTATATTTTTGCGAGGGGAATGGATGGTCTTAAAAATCTTTTAACTTTTTTAATTTCTTGGTAGTTTGCTTCATTAGTTTATTTTTTCTTATTTTTTATTTCATAAATTTTTATTTAAATTAAAAACCATTTTATTTTACATGTCAATCCACGTTCTCTCTCCCTGCCATCCTCCCATGTCACCCACTGACCTCCCCATCACACCCCTCCATCCATCAGTTTCTTAAACTTGTGAATTTGGTTATCTTTTTGAGTCTTCAGAGACCACCTACACACTCCCAGAAACAAATGCTTCAATTCATGTGAAATGACCACAAAATATGATAGAATAAAGACAGAACTTTATACTGCTTTTCATGGCCATACTTCCTTGAATGTGCCCTGATATCACTTAAACTTTATATAGTTATATATATGAAAACAAAGTTTATAGTACTTCAAATGCTAAGAGCTGGAGAATTAGTCTTCCCTAGGGAAGAGAACATCACTTGATTATCTAATACTTAATGGTCAGCCATGAAAACATACATAAGAGTAACATAAACAGAACAGGGGGTACTTATGTTATCAGGAACACGCAAGCACACAGAGTCATATACATATGTAAGTCATATACATTATATGCATGTAACTATTAATGCTATTAATACAAGAAAGCCATGAATTCAAAAAAAAAAAAAAAGGCAAGGAGGAGTATGTGGTAAAATTAGAAGAGTCAAAGGGAAGAGGAAACCCAGGTAATTATAACCCTAAAATATAAAAGAAATTTTAAAAATCCTCTCATAATCAGTATCTTAACATTGGTATGATTTGTTATCTCTGTCTTAAACATTATAAATATGTGTGTGTGTGTGTGTGTGTGTGCGTGTGTGTGTGTGTGTGTGTTTGTGTGTGTATACACACATAAAATATACTTATCCTGTATATTGTTTTAGAGAATAATATGTGGGACTTAAGTACTATTCAAATTGTTTGGAAAATAAATACTTATGCAACATAAACATTTTATTTGATATAATTCAGTTATTCGTATTTGTCAGTTGACAACAGATTTTTAGAAATTACACAGTGAAAACAATAGCTATGAAATGAATATTTATATGAATATTTATATCCTTCTTTTTCAGTAAATGTATCTTAAGAACATGCAGCCTAATGTCAACTCCATCTCCTTTCTAATTGACAGTTATTTTAATAGACTACTATCTAATAAACTATTTTCATCAATGTTAAAAAATATTACTCCAACTTCAAAAAAATGCTATTAGAAAAAAATAATGAGTTTTGTTCTCATGGTACCCTGTCAAATAATTTTGTCTTTGAAAAGAAAATTAAACTTGAAAATAGAAATACATATAGACATATATTATCTCAGTCAACCATAAATATAATGGGAAATTTGAAATTCCCTGGAGTTTCCATCTATTACAATAGTTGGAAATCATATTTGCTTTAAAGAGATTCAAGTTGTTTATTTTTATCAGCTCATCTTTATTGTAGATTGTCTTTCCCATATTTACATTAAACAGTTTAAAATTCAGTATTTATTATTTCTCATATAGTCTGACATACATATAGACTCTGTCTAAAAAATCAGCAAAAATAGTATTCATTTTATTATTTTAAACTCATTATGTTTAAGGGTTCTATGGTGGTCTTTTGAAATTTGATGTATGTTGGTTCATTATAGAATAAGTAAATCTAGGTTGTTAAAATATCTTTTGGACCAAATCATTCTTTGACGTCTCTAATACAATGTTTTAACTTTGTATTCCTATTTCAGTGGTTGAGTTGTAAGATTTCTGTTTATATTTATAATAAACTTGATCCATTTCTCTAAAATAAGTTTTATGTGTGATTCTTACCATGTCCTAGGCTAGTTTTAATGCTAGTTGTATCTTTCATGGTGCAAAAATATCTCTGTATTTCATGTCTTCTACATGGTCTAGCTTTGCTTTCATCCCGTGTAACTTGGACACTTCAATCAAGAAATCAATGACTAGTTCTTTGAGCTCATCTATTTTTTCAGGATTTTTTTATAGATTCTAGTTTATTTTAATGTATCTAGTCTATTTTGAGCTGGTTTTTGTATATGCTATAAAATATGAGACTAGTTATTCATCTGTACATCAATACCCAGTTTCTAGTATCATTTACTAAAATTACCATTTATTCCCCTAGTATTGCTGGCAGGGTCATCTGACTTTATATGTTTTATTTTTAACTCTCCATTCCATTCCATTGGTCTGTCTTCATGCATTGACCACATTGTGTTAATAACACTAGTCTTATGAAATAATTTGATATGAGAATGTAAGGTTTCCAAAATTTTTTTTAAAATACCATAAAAAGGTTGGTAAGATTGTTCCGTGGATACAGTTGTGTATTGACAATCACCATGATATAAGTTTGATTCCCAGAGCCCACATGTTAGGAAAGAATGGATTCCAGAATATTTTCCTCTGTCTCTTCCACATGCATCTTGGAAGCCACACACTTCACACATGCAACAAATCAAGGATTTTAAAAAGTGTGGTGGCTCTAGGTTTGTTCTCTTCTGTTATCAAAGTGACTTTGGAACTTTTGAGGATCATATGTAGTGCAGCTAAATTTTAGTGATTTTTCAATTTTGAAAAAAAATGAGTTTTTGGTAATGACAGCAATGAATTTGTAGGTTTTGGGGGGTGATAGGGATATCTTATTAATAATAAGTTGTGAATAATTGTTCATGGAAATGAATGTTTCTTATTTGTGACATTAATTTCATCTTCAGGATCTTCTGGTTTATAGGGTAAATCATTAATCTCATTGGTTAATGTATTTCTAAGTCATAGAGACACTTCTTATTTGAAGGTTTGTAAGAATCATTCCCTTTCTACAACTGGGTTCTAGGAGCTCGGCTCAGTGTTTAGCTGTGAATCTCTGCTTCTAATTCCATCAGCTACTGGGTGATGACACTATGATTGTATTTAAAGTCATCAATATCATTATAGGTGAAGGGCATTAAAGGTATCTTCTCCACCATTGCTTAGATTCTTAGTTGAGTCATCCTTGTAGTTTCCTGGACATTTCCCTAGTACCTAATTTCTCTTTAAACCTATAATGGCTCACTGTATTAAGGTATTTCTTTTCCTGTTATCCTCTATTCCCTGAACTCAGTCTTCCTGATTCCTATGTTCTCCTCCCCCTCCCCTTCCTTCTACCTCCCTTCCCACTACCCCTGTGTTCCCAATTTGCTCAGGAGACCTTGTTCCTTTCCCTTTCTCCAGAGGATGATGTATGTCTCTCTTAGGGTCTTCCTTGTTTCCTATCTTCTTTGGGGTTATGGATTATAGGCTGCTATCCTTTTCTCTATGTCTAATATCTACTTAAGAGTGAGTCCATACCATGTTTGTCTTTCTGTTTCTGGATTACCTCACTCAGGATGGTTTCTTCTAGTTCCATATATTTGCTGAGAATTTCAAGATTTTTTTTTTCTGCTGAGTAGTACTCCATTGTGTAAATGTACCACATTTTCTTTGTCCATTCTTCTGTTAAGAGGGGCATCTAGGTTGCTTCCAGGTTCTGCCTATTTAAAAAGTGCTGCTATGAACATAGTTGAACATATGCCCTTGTGGTATGAGTGTGCATCTTTTGGGTATATGTCTAAGAATGGAATTATTGGATCTTAATGTAGACTCCAATTGTCAGGGGAAACTGCCATACTGATTTCCAACTTGGCTGTACAAGTTTGCACTCCCACCAGCAATGGAGGAGAGTTCCCCTTTCTCCATACCCTATCTTGCATAAACTGGTGTTTGTGCATTTGATTTTAGCCATTCTGACAGAAGCAAGACTGTATCTCAGAGTTGCTTTGATTTGCATTTCCATAATGGCTAAGAATGTCAAGAAATTTCTTAGGTGCCCTTTGGCCAATTTAGATTCCTCTATTGAAAATTCTGTTTAGTTTTGTACCCCACTTTTTACTTGGGTTACTTGGTGTTTTGGTGACTATCTTAAGTTCTTTGTATATTTTGGAAATAAGCCCTCTGTCAGATAGGAGGAGTAATGAGCAAAGGGATCAAGAACATGCTGGTGAAACCCTCATTAACAGATGACCTGAGCAAGTGGGAAAGTAGGGACCCAAGTCTGACAGCTGGGGAACCAGCATAGGACTGAACCAGGCCCTCTGAAAGTGGGTGTCACTTGGCAGGCCAGGGAGGTCTATGGGGCCTCTGCAGTGCAACCAGTATTTATGCCTAGTGCACAGACTGTCAAGCCCATTCCCTATTGAGGGATACTGTTTCAGCCTAGATACATGGAAGAGGACCTAGGCCCTGTCCCAAATGATAGGACAGACTTTTATGATCCACCATTGGAGGAATCACCCTCCCTGGTGAGTGAATGGGGGGAGAATGGGGGTTTCCTTTGGGGCATGGGAGGATGGGAGTGAGGGGGAACTGAGATTGGTATGTAAAAATAAGATTGTTTTTTAATTTAAATAAATAAAATAGGAGGAATTATGGGATCGTGGACTAGAAAATGCAAAATTAAAAACAAAGAAACAAACAAAAAAAGAATTATTCCCAAAGTCAGGACAGGATGATTAGCAGTACTTAGTTTTAAGTAAACACTTGAGCCTATTTTATAAACATTTATTAAAAATTTCACTTTTACAACAGCATAATATTAAGGTAACTGTGGGCCCTTATATATGCAGTGGTATCTGATAAATTATCAGGTTTTGTGTCTTGAATATATACTAGAATTAAGGGAAATATCATTCATGATCATTTTTTTAATAAAGAATAAAAATTTTATTCAAACAAAGATAACTAAACAAAATACTACACATTGATAAAATCAATAGAGTATTAAATGTAAATTGCATAAGTGACCCTTAGTTATATACATATATATATATTATGTATTTTATATTATATATCATATATTAAATTCCTGCAGGTGGTAGTGACACACACCTTTAGTCCCAGCACTTGGGATACAGAGGCAGGTAGACCTCTGTGAGTTTGTAGCTAGCCTGGTCTACAGAATAAGTCCAGGAAATCTGTCTCAAAAAATCAAAAATAAAATAACAACAATAACAACAAAAACCCAACAACAAAGAAAGTATGTTTTTTTTCTTTTTCAGTGCTTACATTTCCTTGCTATATAATTTCTCCATATTCTAGATTTTCTCAGGTTATTTAATAACAGTTTTTTTTTTGGACTTTGTAGATAGTTTGGTTTCAAACTTGGATAGATTCCCTAATTCATGCATCTCTTTTTTTAATCTTTTGTATATCCATTAGGTTATTTTTTATTCTTTTTTTTCAAAACTTTATAGAATGAATTTTGATTTTATTCCACCTCCTTTACCCAACTCTTCCCAGTTATACCCCTTCCCTTCCTACAAAACAGCATATCCTGCCCAACCCACACCCATGTAGGCCAATTTTTAGTGCATATCAGAGTGCATACTTTTTAGGGAAAGCTGACATTTCCTTTCTTAGCAGTGAACAGCTCCTAAACTCAGTTACAACTCCATGAACAGCCCCACCTCTTCATGCTGAGGTTTAATTTGTGTAGAATTTGTACTATTTTGTGAATACTATCAAACCTCTGTCTATCCATATATTTAGCTGTCCTGCAGTATCCAAAAGACACTCTTTCTTTAATTAATTTACCAATTCAGGTTCTTAGACCCCTTTAACCCTTTCTTTTCAGTGAGCCCCAAGTCTTTGGAGTAGTATACAATATTCCAATAGGATTGCACTTTCTGTAGCCTTTTATATTCTGCACCCTGTCCAGTTGTGGGTCTTTGTGTTGATAAACACCCACTGGAAACAGAAATTTCTCTGTTGAGGACTGACAGGTGTCTAAATTTATGGGTAAGTGATACGTCATTAGAACTCAGTTGTTTGATACTGTGTTTAATACTTTGTATTATTGTGCCCATTTAGCAAAATAATAATAGTAGGTTTAGGGCCTATGACCTCCATTCTTATCAAAATAGTGGTGTTAAGTACGGTTTTCATCTCATGGAGTATGAGTTAATTCATTCAGAAACTGAGTGGTTATTCCCATGATTTTCATCCCACTATTGTGCCAGTGTGTACATTTTTCAAGATCACAGTCTTCATCATAGTTAACAGTTTCCAGGGTTGAATAAGGCTGATGATTGCTTTTCTACTTAGGTAGCCTTCATAGCACCTTCCAGGACTTTGTAAAGTAGACCTTACAGATGAGACTTGCACATCAGTAGCAAGTTTATTTCTCCATGTTTTACATCTAAATTAATGTTGTCTACAGAAATATTGACTTGCATTATTGGAGGGTATCCAATAGAATAACAGTGCATAATGTTTGAGTGTCTTTGGGAAATTACTTGCCAAAGTCTTGAAAACAAGTAAGCCATTCCCGATACTGGGATTTTTATTAATTAGCCTCTGGTGTCTAGTAGGAGCATTGTTGCCCTGTAATAAAATAACTCCTTTTCAACTATTCATATACGTGTAAAAATGCATTTTAGGAAGATTCTTCAATAGTGTGTTCTCATATTATGTTTTGGGAAATCATTAGTAATATTTTTCCCTACTAGTTTTCTTCTTCTCTGGCCCCTTTCTTTCACTCTAATATATGCCTTCTCATTTTACAATTGTCTTTAACCCTTTATTCCAGTGCTTACTAGATCCCTTCTTTTCTAGCCTGCAGAAAGTTTTTTACTTCTGTGGGAATTCCAAATGAAGCAAACATTATTTATCTTTAAAAGTAAGACTGAATTCTTTTTCAGATATTTAAGCTGTCTGTGTGATTGTGGATTCCATTATAGGGAAGATGGTCAGTTAGGGATGTATCATGATTGGTATGTGTGTCTTACATTTGTGTTTTGTATCTTTATTGGAGTGTATTTATCTTTCAGATTTTACTCCCCTTTCTTTACAAACTATTTATAAGATTTCTACTCTAAATCTTCCTATAAAATGATTCCTTGAAATTCAGTGCTGAGTACTAGCAAAACTTGATGAGGTGGTGTGGCTAAGTTGATCCTTATTTGGCCATGTACCAATACATGCTGATCAGCAAGGTGACAAAATGGCATGAAAACCTGGGAATTCTGAGTTCAGTGATTTTTTTCTGGGATACATTGAACTTCTTGGGAAGAAGGAGTCCAAATGTCAGTCCCATTGAAGTCTGTAATCTGGCTGAGGGTGGCAGACAAAACCACAACTTTGAGATAACATACTGCACAATCAGAGTATATAGACTCCTATTTGGTTTTTCAGTAACTACTTAGACCTGAGAAGTCAGAACCTCTCCCTCTTTGGGATCACTGGAACTCAAATCCTGATCTTTCAGGCGACATTTTGCCCAGTGAAGCTAAAGTCAGTCTGAAACTATAGGTGTTGTGCATATGTCAAATTTGTTCATAGCCACCATAGTGTCATTTGGTAAACTAGAACAAATATTAATTTTTTATCAAGGTGAACTATATAAGAAGGAGTATTGCCTTCTTAGAAGGACAGATGTTTCAACATTTAGTTATCATCTTCCTGAATACATTTCAGGAAGGGGCTTATAGAAGTAGGAAGTATTAGAAAGCCAATGGAGGGTAAATTTGTTGAATTTAGTGGATGATTTGTTGTATAGCTTGATCTGGATTTTTCATGAAGAATGCAAAGTGGTTTTTTTTCTTTTTTTTGAGAAATTGGTACAACAGATAATAGAATATAGGAAATACAATAGACTAGAGGCATAGATCCTGGGAACATTTTGAACATGCTTATTTTGAAGTGCACTATGACACTGAATTGAAGATTTGAAGGATACTGCTGGATGCATGAGTTAGAAATTTGTGTGAGAGGCCTGGGAAGCAGAAAAAAATTGTCTTGCCATCAGCACATCACTACTTTATTGACCCATCTGGAAATCAGTGATGTACAATCCAAAATGGTTTTATTTTTATCCAATTATTGCCTTTGAGAAAGAAAAAAAGTAGCCCCCTCAGCTGTCAGCTGAAAGCTGACCTTGCATTAACAGCCAGGGCATAGTGTTCCACTGAAAAATACCATCTCACAGAATACTAATATGACAAGGGCATTCTGTAACAATGATGGAGTGAGACAGAATCGGCCCCCTCTATACTCATGTCTGAGCAGCAATAAATATAACACTGTCCCTGCTAGAAAATGACCAAACACCCCCCTCTCAAGGATAACGAAAGTGCTGTCTTTCTCTTACTTGTCAGAGCTTTAGCTCTCTTCTACCTTTGTTGTCTTCTACTGATAATGAGATGCCTATATACTACATAACCCTTAGTACTGCATGTTGTTGTTGCTAGGACAAAACCACTCTGTTTATGGCATGTGAAGCATTTGTAGGTGGTACATACCACACTCTTGTGCTCTTGGTGTGGTTTGGCCACCAAATCTGCTGGAGAGTGGGGATTGCTGTTATGTGCTTTAATTATAGTCATCTAGTGTTACCCAAGAAAAATCCTTAGTGGGCCAAAATATATGGACTATGGATATTTATACCTAAGCAAGAAGAGGAGCACCACCCCAGTATCTTTCCCTTTCATCTGGGTTCACAGGGTTTCTCTGTGTAGCTTTGGGGCCTGTCCTGTAACTCACTCTGTAGACCAGGCTGGCCTCAAACTCACAGAGATCCACCTGCCTTTGCCTCCCAAGCCCAAGTGCTGGGATTAAAGAGTGTGTCATCATTGCCTGGCCACACCTATTATATCTTAAACATGGGTCTTCATCCATGGGATTTCTAGAATAGACAAACCTTCTTTGGCATCAGGGATGATATGAGAAAAATGTTTATTTTACCATGTGAGGAAATGAAGGATAAACACATAAATACTTGATTCTACATGCTCTGTCTAGTACAGGATTCATTAGCAACAAAAGAGTATTAAAATTGAAATGATATATAATTGACAAGCAAGCCTTTCAAACTTAATAAATATGTTTTAAATTGTTTAATTTTTGAAATTATAAGTTAATTTTAATATTTCCATTTCCTCCCTCTGAGACTTTCCATATACCCCTTCCTGTTTTTCAAATCCATGGCCTCTTTTCTCACTAATTGTTATTGCATGCATATATGGATAAGTATATTCATATATGTTCCTAAATATGTATTTTGAGTCCATGATGGTTATTGGGTACCATATTGAATAGCTCAAATAGAAAAATTTCTATGATCTTAGAATATTTGATTGTACTTACTCTAAAGAAAGAGATATGAGTTGAGTTGAAAAATGGAATAGCAGAGCAGGTTCACTGAAATAGTATGTAATATAACAAAATATGTACTAAATTACCAGAAAACAATATATATTTGATCATATATCTGTACATGACTTAGATGGACCACTATTCATAAACTTACAGGGTACTAGGAATGTGTTAATCTATCTGTGTTTTCATTTGAAATTTGAGAATGATTTCTGATTCACCAAGTTGGTTGGTAGAATTCACTGTTTTTTTGGTGGGGGTGATGTTGGCTGAGGCACTCATAGCCTTTGGAGCATTTGACTAAGTAGTCCATCCAGCTCCTACCATACTTACATGGTTTCTCACTCTGTGATTACCACAGGCATTTTTTTTCTTCTAAAATATCAGAAGAGTACATCATTGACTTACTCTGATAACTGAGGTAAATATAACATTTATAAAAACTCATAAATATGGCGATTCTGATCAGGCTGCTCTCCTTTTTTCCATTTGTAAATCACAGGAATGGTGCTTCCTATTTACAAAGTCCACTCAGGGTAAATGCAATAGCTAGCTACAAATTCTAAAGGTCTTCATTCTTGAAGTGGTTTTATATCAAAAACATTACTATTTTCTTAAGAACATTACACATTTTATACAAAGAGATGTGAAGTGTTTGAATTCAGACTTAAAGCACATGTCAGATTTTTGATAGATCCCTTTGTACATTTTGTATGATTTTCAAAAGCATAATAATGTTAACATATAGAGATATTGACTAAGATAAGGAAAAAGAATAAGAATTAATGTAGGAAATTAAACAAGGAATAGATGTAATAAAAATGGAAAATCAGAAAAACTAAAGAAAATTTATTAAAGGGGTGTAAACATAATGGAGGAAAAATCTATTAGAACAGGAGAAGGATAGATAACATTCTTGCTGGGGTGTGGAATTCAAGATCATGCTATTTCAATGTGATTCTGCATTGAATTTTGGTGCTTACTTGTGATATGAGAATAATAGATATAGTTTATAGGAACTGAGAAAGGCACAAGTAAAGGTTTGGTTGATTTGGCAACTAATATTATGAAGGGACTAACTAGTAAAATAAAAATTTGACAGAGAACAGGAAGGATAAAAGGAACGTTAAATGTTCAAGAATGACACATCTTTAGATAGGTGAGGAAATACCACCATACATATCAAAAGTAAATTATGGCACTAGCAACATACATATAGTTTCTAATTTTTAAATAAGTTTGAGAAAAAGCCACACTATTTATTGAGAGTAGAGTTAAAGATATGAATGAGCAACTTTAATATCATAATGAGGGCATGTAAATCTGCATGATATCCACTTCCTGATAGAAGAAATTAATAGCATAATAGATGGTAGTGCCACATGAATGTAGGTGGACATTAAATTCTTAGTGGTATTTGCTAGCATTTTATAACACCAGTTGATCATATATATGAACACTGTAGCACAACTGCTGCATTTGCTAAATGTTTGCAATTTTCTGCTCTTGTAGGACAATAGAGTAGGGCATAGGGAAGGAGAAGGGGATCCAATGTAGGATAATGGAAATGGAGGCATTGTCAGAAGCAGTATACCAAAAGGAAAAACAGGGTGGGAAAGAAAAATACTGGATAAGGTAGAGTATAAGGCATAGCCATTGTTGAATTCCAGGTGGGAAAATATGATCAGAGACATCTAACTCTTCATCCCATTAGTTTTTAATGATATTTTATAGTTTTAATGAAATTTACAGTTGTAAATGTGGTTTTTACCAAATTTTTAATTTGTAACTAAATAGCATTTTGTTTATGCATTAGTGTGCCTATAAGATATATAGAATGACTACAGAGAGTCACTGAAACATTCTGCAGGAACTGAAATAATGTGTAATTGTCTGCTATTATGTGAAAATGATTACAGAACCAGACTAGATCATTCAAAGATGATCTTGGCCAAATGGACAATAGTCTGGGGAATGTAATTTAGTGAGGATTAGGTGTTGGCTCATGCTATTAGCCTATTGCAGTAGGTCAGTGGGGAGCCTAGCAGCATGGATAAATGAATATGTCTGAAAATCATGAAATGCTGTATTTTCACAGTAACTATCTTCCAAAGATTATAAACTTGTCTTTTATGTTAATCATCATAATCAATTTAATGTAAACTCATAAAAATGAAATATATAGAAAATGAAAACAGCACAGCTTAAAATCACTATTAAATATATTAAAATAACAAATTCTGATTCTAATTTGACAGTATCACATCGAGGAAGCATATTAATTCTCTGCCCTAAAAGACAATTTAATGGAAATTTCTAATGAAAAGTAAAATACTTACATTTCATCTTGACTATGGTAGCTTTATAAATGAAAATTACTTTGTATTTCACTGCACTGGTGTCAAAGGACAATATTAAAGAAATTAAATGAGAGAAAGTCAAAAGAAAGTAATCTGCTCTCTGGAATTAGCATATATTTAAGATATGAAAGCAAAGGCTTCTTTTATTCTCCAGCACATTAGCATAATTTCATATGCTTGTTTTCTTTTCTAAGTAAAGTTACACTCAATGTAGTTTTGCATAATAAGGACTTTTTATGTAGTTATAGTCAACCTCTGTATCGCTGTGCTGATGTTCCTCATTTCAGGTTGAAGCATGCTTTTCCCCAATATCCCAATTTCCATTGATGTGTAACAAATCATTACTTAAAAATATTAACAAAATAGATTTACATTGTATTAGAGACAGTCTGAAATACTGTATTTCTAATGCAATAACACATGCACATATCTTTCTGAGATGTGTATATTTTTTGGCAACAGACTAGTTCTCAAAAGGGAAGAAATAGACAAAATACTTAAAACAAATCTGGTGAATATTTAGTTTGTAGAACAATTACTAAATTATCTTTTAATAGTCTGGATAATATTTTTATTAATGCTTTGAGAATTTCATATATAAATGAGTTTAATTTTCATATTTAGATCACATTCCTCCTATTACTCTGATAACTACCTCAAAGCTTTCTATCTTCTCCCAATTTCATGACCTTAAAAATAAGAAACTGAATTCAGATTTGATGATCATACACTCATGGATGTGGGACCATAGGATAAAATGTCGTCATTCTACTAATGACCACACCCTTGTTAAAATACCCCCCACGCAAACACACAGAGAGAAGCCATAAGTTGTCAATGTCTCCTCAGTTAAAGATTTGGGCTCATGAGCCCAACCTTCTGCTTCCATGGAAGAATGTTGACTAGCATAATCTTGGTCAGGCAATGATAGGTGCTATGAGTTGATGAGTTCAGTGATCCCACCATGTTCTGATGACATTGTTTCTTTCCAGTCCCCCTAATTTGTGGCTTTTACAAACTGTCTGTCTCCTAATCCAAAATTCTAAAACACTACACTATCCTTATTCTATTATAAAAGTCATACAATCTCTGAATTCTATCAGTTAAAGATAAGACATTTTCTCATATGCCAATCTTCTCCTCTCTTCTTAATATCAAATGTTGTACCAATCTGTTTCAATGGTTACCTGTAAGACTTTAAACTCTACATGATAATCTATTTTAAGTGAATCAATATATTTTTATTTTTGTGTATGGGTACATGCATATGAATACAGTACCCCAGGGGGACGAGAAAACAGCTTCAGGTCCTGTGGAGCTGGAGTAACAAGTGGCCTTGTGCTTGTTGCTCTAAACCACCCCAGTTTTCTATAAAAGAAGTATGCATGTTCTCCAACGTGCTGAGTCATTTCTATAGCTACTGTTGAGCATCTTTGACTAGTTACTCTACATGGGAACAATGTGACTCTGTTTCAGTTTCTCTCAAATATTTTACTGAAATGACTGCATTGTCTCAGCTCTCCTCTTAATTTTAATTTAATAAAATTTAAATTTCAAACAATCTCCTGTTGTCTACTTTTGCAATATATACAGGTTGATTTTTAAAACTTAAAACATTGTTAACAATATAAAATTATTCCGGTAGTTCTTCCATGAAAGTGAAATTTCTACTCATTGAGGCAATGCATTATAATATCACCAAATATACCTAGTTCTGTGAAGAAAGAATTTTCAGAGAGCAAAGTGTCTTTCCACAAGTACATTTAATACATGAGTACAATAGTCAGTCAATCATAAGTTTAAACCACACACCAGAGTCTGTGACTTTGGTCTATGTAACGTGCCACTTAATACAACAGAAACAAAATAAAATAGAAGTTGAGCAAATATTTGTAAGCTAAAATTACCATCTAGAGTATCAAGTGTCACAGTGATTTTAGTCTTTAGAGCATAGCAGTCAGTATTTCAAGGCAGAATTAGTCCTCAACTCTTATGCTGCAGGGTCTGTGCCAGACTTTGATGCAGATAGCAGCAGAGATATCCTTCTTAAAACACACAATGGAAGTCTACCATGACACATGACCTTTTTTTTTTACATAAACAGTGAGCAGTTTATTAATATGTTTTGTTTTATTATTTACAAGAACATACTTGACTCTATGTATTCTAGAACTTTTTGAAAATTTAATTAAATTGTAAATACATCTTCCCTGATCATTGCATCCCTTCTCATTTCTCTCCATCCCCACTTTCAAATCAATGGCATCTCTTTCTTTTTTTTCTTTTGGCCTTTTTTCTTTTCTTTTCTTTTCTTTTTTTACATTAGCCATGTGGAGTTTATTGTTGTGAGCACACAGATGCATAAATATATGAATGCAACCTCCTGAGTCCATTTAGGGTTTCTTTTAAGTATGTTGTTAAGGAGAAACACTTGGAATTGGATAACCATTTAGAGGGGATTCATCTCTGAAGAAGACTAAGCCTCCCTTTCAGCAGTTTTTAATTGCATGTAACTTCTTCTTTACCTGCCTGCTTTCTCCCATCCACACTGGCATTGTCCACTGATAATGTCATTGTCTTAGTATTTAACCAGGTATATTTTGTGATTTCATGGGTGTAGATCTCATGTGATATCTAGAAGATATTATCCTATACCAGATTTCCTTATCCTCTGGCTCTTGTCATCTTTCTACCCCTTCTAAGATGTTCCCTTAGCCTTAAGTGTATAGGGATACAGTTATTAATTGTGGCTGGGAATGTCACAGTCTGTTGTTTTCTTCATTTTTATCAATCATGGCTTTTTTTAATAGTCTCCATCTGCTGCTAAAAGATGCTTCTTTTTTGAGGGGTATGGATGTGTATTTGTGTATATTTCCAATGCAATTAGGAATTATACTGACTTAAGGAAAGTAACAGTAATCAGGTCTTTTGAGATCAATAACACTACTAGCCATGAGAAGTTGGCTACATTTGTAGTTTCAGGCATGATTTCCCTCCTGTTGGGGGGGATTTAAGTCAAATTTGATAACTCTTGTATATTTCTAAGAGACAATAGTCACTATTTTATCTTTGTTGTGGTTTATGGATGTCACATGTGGGTGTGACTAGTGAATGCTTTCTTCCATAGGAAGCCTTCATAGAAACTTTAGTATGGAGGAAACTTTATGTCAGATTCACCTCAATTCCTCTGATTCCTATGTCCAATGTGTGTGCTGTCCTCAGTATATAGAAACTTCCCTTAAATTTGTAGGAGACAAAGAAGGATAATAGCAATAGCCTATATTATTATGGAAAACTTGATTATCCTTTATCAACAATTACAAAGGAGATTATTCATCTAGCACATTTTTTCCCTTGGGAGCCAAATTCTTTAATTTCTATGACATAAATTCAGTCATCAATTTATGTGGCATTTGACTCTTAAAAGTGATATTTCATCCTATAGATAATATTGATAAAGATTTGCCCCTGGGAAGCCAAATCCTGTGTGTTTAGCAGAGTTGTCTGTTTTGGGTATAGTCGCCAAGGAAGCAATCAATGACTACCTTGTTTGTGTTAAAACTGTTCCTTGTGTGTGGGCTCTACTAAAACTTGATTCACAATTCATTGAGAATGGGGGATGAAAGTCTGCCACAAAACACTCTGCTGCTTTCGCTGTACCATTTACAGATAATTTTCTTCATTCTCCAAGTTTTAGTATTTTCATGTATAAGCCAAGGGTAATAGTAAACTTCCAATAAATGTTTCATTGAATCAAGTACTAATGCATGTAATGTGCTGTTCAGAACTTCAACAATTTGTAGAAAATTCCATGTTAAATAGCCATACTCTTTTCTACATTAGTAATGCTTATTTTTAAGACAAATACTTGATATTTTAACTATATTTTCTCAATTTTTAGAGTTTATACATTTCTTTTCCTGGAATTTTTCACTGTTTTATATTCCATTAACATAAAGATCCTAACTATCACCACCTATTTATTTTAATCTAAGCCAAAGGAAAATATAGAGCATTGAATTCTTTTTCGGTATGCTTGTTAACATATGGAATTTCATCCACAGCTATGTGTAACTTCCTAGCCTATTTCTAAGCTTGACAATATGTACAAATGCTTGAAGCCTTTGTTCTATTTATTCTATTTAAATTTTACAGAAGTTAGAATTGGACCTTATATAGTTTAAAGTTTTTTTGATTTTAGAGAAATCAAGTCCAATTATCTTGTAGTTGAATATTGGTCTTGCCTTTTTAGTTAACAGCTTTAAAAATCTCTTGAAAGAAGCATTTTTTCTATAATATAGAAATTCAGCTCAAGTCTTTCAAACTTAGCCACAGTTTTGATGAGGGACAGTTGCTTCTTTCATTTTAAAATCATTTAAGTTTCAGTTCTTAAATATTCCTTAATACTTTTGCAAATTATATTCAATAACAGTAACATTAATAAGATTGTAATCTTCCATGTTTTATATGACCACAATTAACATTTTAGTAACATTCATTTCTCCAGTTTGTTTTAAAATATTCCAATAAAATAATAAAGAATAAATGCATGCAGAGTGAGAAGGTTATATTTAAACATATGTGTATAAAATTATATGTATATATATCTTATATATAATTTTAAAACAGTAACAGGCTATACATTTGAAAGACAGAATGGTGATACATGGGAGGATTTAGAGGGAAGCAGGCATGATGTAGTTATATTCTCAAATAGATAATATTTTATTATACTGTCTAAAATTTTCAAATTCTATGTTTTTGAAACATGTTTATTGTGATTTATGCCCATGAAGAAATATATAGGAGTCTAATTTCAGAATTCATGTATATATATATATATATATATATATATATATATATATATATATAATTTATTCAGAACAGACTAGAATGGCAATGAAGCAAATAAAACATCTGACACTAGCTGACATGTCTGTTCTTACTATTCTTATTTATACCATGGTATTTCATTGGATTGCACTCCAATTGTTTGGATTTTGCCTCAAGTGAATCTTCCTAAAAAGGACATATCACTTTTCTACGAATAAATGATATTTATATACATATAAATAAGATACTCAATTGATTAAGGTACTACAATATATAATGTATTTTATTTATTAGGATATATTTCTGGGTTATTCTTATATATTAAATTATTGCTATTTTGAACTCAAGTTCTCTATCACCAACTCCTTATATTTGTGAAAATTTTAATTCTGTAAAGCATTAGATATGTCATACAGTGTTGCAATGAAGTAAGAAATGAGCGTAAATGATTATTCTTCCATGCATATTGAGAAGTAGTTAATGAAATCTTTCCATTTCTCTTTCTTTTTATTTAAATTTAAAACAATCTTATTTTACACACCGAGCCCAGTTTCCTTTCCATCCCATCCTTCAATACCCCACATCAACCCCTCATCCATCCCAGGATCAAGGCTGAGAGATTATCCCTCCATAGGGAGTGTGCTCCAAAATCCTTTTCATAACTAGTGTTAAATACTGATTCTACCACCAACACCCGCCATAGACTGCCAACCCCCCCCCCATGACACCCACATTCAGGGGACCTGGTTTGGTCTTATGCAGGTTCCCCAGCTGTCAGGCTGGAGTCAGTGAGCTCTAACTTGCTCAGGTCAGCTGGTTTCTCCAGCATGGTCTTAACCCCTTTGCTCATCACTCCTCCCTTTCTACAACTGAATTCCACGAGTTCGGTGCAGTGCTCATGTGTGAATCTCTGCTTATGCTTCTATCAGCTACTGGATGAATACTCTATGATGGCATTTAAGGTAGTCATCAGTCTCATTATAGGGGAAGGGCACTGAAGATAGGCTGTGCACTATTGCTTAGATTCATGGTTGGGATCATTTCTGGGAATTTCCCTAGTGCCAGGTTTCTCCTTAAGCCCACAATGGCTCCCTCTATCAAGGTATCTCTCCTTCCCCCAACTGGATCTTCCTGATTCCTCATGTTCTCCTCCCAGTCCCCTTCTCCCCTCCTCTTTCTCCCTACCTCCCACCTCCCTCCCCACATGCTTCCTCAACCAAAGAATTTTTTTTAAAATGTACATTTGTACAGCAGAATACTACTCAGCAGAAAAAAATGATATCTTGGACTTTGCAGGCAAGTGGATGGAACCAGAAGAAACCATCCTGAGTGAGAAAACCCAGGCACAGAAACACAAACATTATATGTATTCACTCATAAGTGGATATTAGACATAAAGGAAAGGATAACCAGCCTATAATCCACAACCCCAGGGAAGCTAGGAAACAAGAAGGACCCTAAGAGATATACATGAACCCCTGAGAAGGGGAAATGGACAAGATCCCCCATTTCTCTTACAGAAATGAACATCAAGATAGTTTGTGAACATTCCTATTTTGCACTTCCATGTCCATTCACTGGAAGAGTTATTACTTTATTGAATGTCCATACTTTCTGCAAGTTATAATAGTTTTAACACCTTTTCTTAACATATTGATTTTTAAATCTTGCTGAAATTTCCCATTTGAAGAGAAAATTTGGTACCTACTATTTTAATACTTCCTCATATTTTGTTTCTTCATGTTTATTTATTTTATGAACATAGTTACTGAAGTATGCTTTTTATATTTTATATTAAGGACCCAAATTAACAACAGTGAAATAATTGATTTTCACACATTTAAACAGGATTATTAAAACTTCTGAAATTCTGTAATTTGTTTAAGTTTTAAAACTAGTAAACAATGTAGTGGGTCTTCTGATTAATTCTTCCTGCCTAACATATGGCAAAATTAACTAATGATCTGTGTCTTTCAAATATAGTACCACAGGTTACCTATGTTTTCCTCAGCTTCTTGTTCATTTAAATTAGAATTGGCATTTTAGATAACTTTTTTGCCCTTGTTCTACATTACCTGGTTTAAATAACTGCTTCATGAAAAGTACTTCCTCCTCCTTGTTAATCATTTAGATGAATGATCTTCACATGCTGTTCACAGGCAAGATACAAAATAGTGCTATTAATCAGAATAAGACAACCAAGTCACTCAAAATAGTCCAACTGTACCTAATAATAGACACAGAATATGCTATCTGATTCAGGCTGACAGATGAGCTACATCTTAGCAAAATCCAACTATTGGGATGAAGGCATGAAAATCATATATAAAATTTACAGACTTATGCCTTACTTTCAAGGAGAAAACAGAAATACTACTAAGAAAATCCACCCAAGAATTGATAGTTTGAGTGAATATAGGTTTTATATAACCAGACAATATATTCTGTCCATGAAATGGAAACAGTCAATTGCCCTGATCAAATATAATGTCTTGAAGTCAGAGTGGAATTATGTGATCAAATGCCAACTGTCTCCTGTAGCAGGAAGAAAGACAAAGAATGAGAAATTACCTAAATTTAGTTAAATTATACCATTATAAATTATGCCATTCTTTTTTCTAGAATGATAACTAAGAATAAATATCCAAATATCTGAATTGAGAAAAGAATGAGTAGAATCCTATGAAATCATGCACATAATTTTAGACTACTCATTGGTAAAATATTCATTTTGTTTTGTTTATTTTGAGATTGTATTTAATTACAGCATGCCTTCCTTCTCCTTTCTATTTCCACTCTCCCATATACCTCTTCCTACTCTCATTCAAACTCATGGCCAGTGTTCTCATCAATTGTTTTAGTATACATGCATGTATTTGTATATACATATATATTCCTGAATATAACCTGTTGAGTCCATATAATGTTACTTGTTTGTATGTGTTCAGGTCTGAAAATTTGGCACTGGACAACCAGTTAGTATTCTCTTGGGTGGGGAGGACCACCTCTCCCACTCACAGATTACTCAGTTGCTTGCTTTTTTTGTATAGGGTTGGGGCCTTTGACAAAATCCCATGTCTCTGTGATAAAAGTCTTAAGAGAATGGAGAGCAAGATGGAATATGTCTCAACAAAATAAAAGTTATGCACAAGAAACACATAGCTAATATCATCCTAAATGGAGAAAATATTGAAGTAATCCAACTGAATTCAAGAATGTGTTAGCCTTAGATTCTATGCCCACATAGCTCTAAATTACAATCCTGTTACCAGTAACAGCATCAGTTTGTCTGTGGTCTGGGTGTTTATGTATTCCCAAGATTCTACTGTTGAAGTCTTTATTGCCAAAATTATGGTGTTGGGAGATTAATTTTGCGATAGGGCTAAAGCCCTGAAGAATGCAATTAATACCCTTGGAAAAGCATCCCTAGGGAACAACTTTAGTCAATATATTAATGAGTAGTTCTCACATTTTTATTTGGTTCTGTTTATACCAATGGATCAAATTTTAGTATACTTCAGAATCAAATATAGATATTATTTAAATGGGCTGATAGCTTAGAGCTTCTCATAAATCAGCTTTAGGAGAACACTAGAAATTTCTAAGTTTCGTGTTCTTTTTGTAATATTGTTCTGTGTTTGTGTATGCACCATTTATTGGGGCTAGAAACAACACAATTTGTTCTGCCTGTCACTATCTACCATATTTACTTGACAGGACTTTCAATGAGCCTACAGCTCACTAGTTTTGATGATGTTACCTGGCCAGAAACCTCCAGAGACGTTGTTTCTGCCCCCAAATCAATGGAAATACAAGTACAAGTGGCTGAGTTATTATTGCTTGAATTTGTCAATTTCAAATTATCTGTAGATGATACTAGCACTGCAGACTCTGAATTTATAATTACTAGTCATCGTTCTATTCAAATTCATGTGAGACAAAGAACTACCTATAGAGTTTGGTAAGTATACTAACCTTGGGGCCTAGAGAAATCTCATTGGAGCCTCAGTGGTTAAGAACACTGACTGGTCTTTCAGAGAACCTGGTTTCACTTCCTAGCACTCATATGGCAGCTCACAACTCTCTGTAATTCCAGTTCCAGGGAACCTGACACCCATGGCAAAGCACAAATCTACATAAAATACAAATTAATAAATTTTAAAAAGTGTACTAACCTTTAGCTTCTGGCAAGTTGCTTTTGTGAGATTTATGCTGTTCTTGTGTTAGCAAGTTCTTTCCAAATAACAAAAATTATTCTTATAATCAAGTGGAATTTTGGTGACAACATCAAGCACAAATTGCATCTTGTGGTGTTGACCTAAAATACAATGAGTAAATAGTCAGTTATTCCTATAATATTTGTATCACTATTGCACCAAAGGGCAAATCATGCCAAGTTAGTCATTATCTGTAGCTTGTATTATTAGCCACTGGGTAAGACTGTTGATTCCTTTGCTTCTCTAATAATATTCGTAGCACTTTTTAGTGCTATGAAAATTAGCTAGTATGTATGAGTCCTACATGTCAGTAGCAGCTTGATTTTTCTGTATTGTATGATTTAAATATGGGCTGTCTTCAAAAATAAGGTTTTTTCATCAAGTTGTCGAAGGTAACCAAGAGTAGTCATAATATGCTCTAATGTTTGGTGGGGGCACCTATGGATTCTACTGAGAATGAACTTGAAAAGAGATAAACAATACCTAATGCTGGGTTTTGTATAGAATACAGTATCTGTGAGAGACATTCTCTTCATAACTCCATTTAAACTTTTTATTAATACAATACACATATTTTAGGAAGTTTATACAACAGTCACTCACTATATGGGTTTTTCAAAGCTCTTTAATGTTTCATATCCTCCTCAATACTCACTCCTTTACCTTGTCCTTTGACTCAAAGATTTAATTCTTCCTGACTCATTATTGTCCTTTCATTTCATAAAACCTGTGTTACAATATACTTCATCTTATCATGTCTTCAGCACATGGGCCCATTCTTATTTTCTGATGTCTATAAGTACTCTGGTATAAAGATGCTTATCTAAAGAATCATCCTATGTTCCACATATGAAAAATATTATGAAGCATTAATCTTTCTGGTGTGGAACACTTCGTTGGAAGTAGTTATTTCCAGCTCTATTTATTTACTTGCAATTTTAAAACTCCCATTTTTATATACAGCTGCCTAAGGCTCCATTGTGTACATGCACCATATTTTTGTTATCCATTCATTAGTTGATAGATATCTAGGCTGTTTGCTTTTCCTTCTCATTGTGAAGAAAGAAAAATCATAGATGAGCAAGTATCTCCTTAGTAAGTTACAGAAACTTTTGGCTACATGCCCTAGAATGATTCAGCTGGGTCATAAGGAACATTTATTTATAGATCTCTAGATATATGAAGTTATTTCCACAATGGCTATACTAGTTTGTATACCCACACCAATAGTTAACAAGCAATCTCCTTTACCCAAGCACATGCCAACATTTGCTGCCATTAGTTTCCCTGATACACCATTCCAACTGGGATATTCATATAAAATATCAAAGTAATTTGCACTCCCCTTATGGTTAAAATGTTAAACACACACACACACACAACACACACACACACACACACACACACTCACACACACACACACACACACACACACACACACATACACACACACACACAAACACAATTTTGAAATTTGCCTTATTTCAACAGTCAATGTCATGTCCAATATTTTTGAGTTGTTTTCTTAGTACTCAGTGTTTTGTATATTGTAGAAACATGTGTCAACTCTCCAAACTATGGCTAGATAGGCCACAGGTGAGAATCGATTTTTACTCATACTCTTTTGCTAAAAAGATTTACCATTAACCTTAAATACTAATTTTATGCCAATAGATCAGTGAAGCTCTCAATTCTCATCAGAGAATCTAAACTTTACTAAAGATAACAATAATACACAAGTACACAACTAGTCAGTGTGTAGAGAATAAGAAACCATACAGCATAGGGCCTATAATGTGACATCAATATCACAGTAATGATCCAACAAGCTCAGATATCATCACAGAATTTGGGGAAAAGTTTTCTGAACATGAAAGGATCATTGTACATATGAACTCAACAATAGAAGTGGCTGAATGCAAAATCAAAACAGAAAGTCAAGCTTTACACAAAGACCAACATTGATAAAGGAGGGGCTCATGAAGTCTTATTTTTGGCTAAGTGTCAGTTTTCTTCAAGTGTATGACCCCTGATATTTGTGCCTATGCTCCAATGCATGGTCCTACATCAGGGCCACACTGGCAGAAGTAAATGGAGTTAGTACTTTTCAAAAAGAGGATATGCCATTGGAAAGGAAAACAGGAGGGGGCAAGGGAGGGATGGGCATAGTATTGATCAAAACACTTTGTAAGCATACATGCAATTCTTCAGATAATAAAAAGTGAAAGTTATAAAACACTGAAAAACAAGTTAAATATCTTGGGTAGTGACGAGGTAACAAGAAAATGATTTGTCCCACTTGTAGAACTTTGAATGTCGGAAGCCACGAAAGCACAGATGGTACTAATCTTGTGGTGTTGACATCTGTGAAAGCTGGATCATCTCTGTTTTCCCACAGGCCTACAGTGCTATCATTATAGAGCCATGGATTGTTATTTGAAATAATTAAATAAAAATTACTTAGGAATTCAGTCCTTGGACACAGCAATCAAAACAACTGCTGTAACTCTTGCTCATCAATAAAGACAGAAGGATTATATTTTGGAGAGGATGTTTAATTTGAAGTTTTCAATTCAAAATGTCCTCAGTTAATAGATCAGAATACTTGTTTTTTTATGTTTGTACACATTTCTATATATACATAAATTATATATCTATATTTTGTATAATTATATCATTCTGTTATACAATAAAATCATATAATATGTATATTGCTACATTATATATAGGAAATACTGCCTATGCTTCAATGCATGGCCCTATATCCATGTACATATTGGCAGAAGTTAATGAATTTAGTGGGTATCAAATGAAGTACATGAATGAGGAAGGGAAAATTCTTGGGGGAAAGGGAGTATTTATACACACACACACACACACACACACACACACACACACACACACACACACACACAAATGAGGCAAAGAGGTAGAGACAGAGAGAAAAGTTTTACTGGGAGGACAAATATTTTACATCTATAAAATAGTCTAAAATAGACCTTATCCTTTTTATTTTCAGACCTTATTTTTCACACAGTAATTCTTTTTTTCCTCTTTTTAACTTTATTTTTTGTAATATTTTTATTAGTTCAAATTAGGAACAAGCTTGCTTCCCATGTCAATCCCTTCTCCCTCTCCCTCCCATCCTCCCAACCCTCCCACCCAACCTTCCACCTACCTCCCACCCTATCAATCCTCCACTTCCCAGAGTGGAGGCTCGACAGAGGCTCCCCAAAGTCTACCATATCATCCTGGGCAGGGCCTAGGCCCTCCACCATGTGTCCAGACCAAGTTATGGGATGGGCTCTCAAAGTCCCTTTTCACACCAGGGAAAAATACTAATCAACTACCAAGGGCCCTCTAGAGGGCAGAGGCCTCCTCTTTGACATCCATGTTCAGGGGTCTGGATCAGTCCAGTGCTGGCCTCCCAGACAGCAGTCTGGGATCAATGTGCTCCCCATTGTTCAGGCCAGCTGTTTCTGGGGGTTTCACCAGCCAGGTACCGACCCCATTGATCTTCATTCCTCCCTCTCTACAACGAGGTTCCAGAGTTCAGTTGAGTGCATTTCTGTGGGTGTCTGCCTCTGCTTCCATCAGCCACTGAATGAGGGCTCTAGGATAGCATAAAAAAAGAGCATTTTTCCAAATTCTTCACATGTAAGTATGAAACTAAGTGTTTCTGCTTTACCATATGGAATATGTAAAGCAGAGATTCTTGCCAAGGCAGTGTTTTTCATCTTTGGTTAGAAGACAATTAGAAAACATATTGTACAAGTAATGGATTTTACAAAATAAATTAATACAGATTGAAAACCTTAAAAAAAAAGTAGTCATGAGTCTCATAATAGGGGAAGGGCATTTAGGCTATCCTCTCCACCATTGCCTAGATTGTCCGTTCGCGCCATCCTTGCAGATCTCTGGAAATCTCCCTAGTGCCAGATCTCTCCTCAGACCTATAATGGCTCCATCTGTTATGGTATCTCTCATCCTGCTCTCCCCTATTCTTCCCCCGACTCAATATTTCTGCTACTCCATTTCCTCCTCTCCACTCCTCTTCTCCTCCTCTCATTCTGCCAGCTCCCTCTCCACTACACTCATGCAACCAATTAGCTAAGGAGATCCTGCCCCTTACCATTCTCAGGGGTCCATGCATTTTTCCCTTAGACTCCTTCTTGTTTCCAAGTTTCTTTGGTGAAGAGGATTGTAGGCTGGTAATCCTTTGCTCTATGTCTAAAATTCATATATAAGTGAGTACAGATCATGTTTGTCTTTTTGTGACTGGGTTACCTCACTCAGTGTGGTTTCTTCTAGCTCCATCCATTTGCCTGCGAATTTCAAGATTCCATTGCATTTTTTCTGATGAGTAGTACTCCACTGTATAAATGTACCACGTTTCTCTATCCATTTTTCAGTTGAGGGGCATCTAGGTTGCTTCCAGGTTCTGGCTATCACAAACAATGCTGCTATGAACATGGTTGTATGTCCTTGTTGTATGAACGTGCATTATTTGGGTATATGCCCAAGAGAGGAATTGCTGGATCTTGAGATAGACTGATCCCCAATTTTCTGAGCAACTGCCATACTGATTTCCAAAGTGGTCTTACAAGTTTGCACTCTCACCAGCAATGGAAGAGTGTTCCTTTTTCTCCTCATCCTCTCCAGCATAGATTGTCATTGTTGTTTTGAATTTAGCCATTCTGGGCGGTGTAAAATGGTATCTCAAAGTTGTTTTGAGTTGCATTTCTCTGATGGCCAACGATTTTGAACACTTTATTAAGTGAATTTCTGCCACTTCAGATTTATATGTTGATAATTCTCTATTTCGTTCTGCACCCCACTTTTTATTTTTATTGTTTGGTTTTCTGGTGGTTAGCTTCTTGATATCATTTTATATTTTGGAAATCAGCCCTCTGTCAGATGTGGAGTTGGTGAAGATCATTTCCCATTGTGTGTGCTGTCAATTTGTCTTACTGTGTCCTTTCCCTTACAGAAGCTTCTCAATTTCAGGAGGTCCCATTTATTAATTGCAGATCTCAATGTCTGTGCTACTGGTGTAATGTTCAGGAAGTGGTTTCCTGTGCCAATTCTTTCAAGGGTATCTCCCACTTTCTCTTCTAGAAGATTCAGTGTTCCTGGATTTGTGTTGAGATATTTGATCCATTTGCACTTAAATTTTGTGGATAGTGAGAGATATGGACATATCTGCAGTCTTCTGCATGTCCGAATCCAGTTGTACTAACACCATTTGTTGAAGATACTAACTTTTTTCCATTTTATAGATTTAGCATCTTTGCCAAAAATAAGGTGTTCATAGGTGTGTGGCTTAATATCAGGGTTTTCAATTCGATTTCATTGGTCTATCTGTCTATTTTTGTGCAAATACCAAGCTGTTTTCAGAACTATGGCTCTGTAATAGAGATTGAAGTCAGGGATGGTGATGCCTCCAGAAGTGACTTTATACAGTTGTTTTGGGTATCCCGGTTTTTTTTTTTTTTTTTTTTTTCCATGTAAAGTTGAGTATTGTTCTTTCAAGGTCTGTGAAGAACTGTGTTGGGATTTTGATGGGGATTGCATTGACTGTGTAGATTACTTTTGGCAAGATTGCCATTTTTATTATGTTGATTCTACCTATCCAAGTATAGAGGGAAATTACCAATACAGAGCCAAGTAGAAATATAAGGGTATTTAATAGGGAAAAACCTTACTTACAGAGCAACCTAGCCAGCCGGTGTGGCAGCAGTCTGTCCAGCAAATACAAAAGTGAAACCGAAAGAGAAAACCCAGTCCACTGAAAGTCTCACTCTACATCACCCTGACTAGGCCCTCGCAAGCTTGGTCAGGCACACCTGTAGCCAGCCCCTAAGAAGGTGTGGCTACAGCTTTCCCGACATCCAAGAGCATGGGAGATCTTTCCATTTCTGGTATCTTCTTTAACTTCTTTCTTTAAAGACTCAAAGTTCTTACTGTACAGGTCTTTCACTTTTTTGGTTAGAGTTACCCCAAGATATTTTATATTGCTTGTGGATATTGTGAAGTGTGCTGTTTCACTGATTTCTTTCTCATTGGAGTATCATCTGTATATAGTATGACTACTGATTTTTTTGACTTAATTTTGTATCCTGCTACTTTGCTGAAGGTGTTTATCAGGTGTAGGAGTTCCCTGGTAGAGTTTTTCAGGTCACTTATGTAGACTATCCTATCGTCTTCAAATAGTGAAAGTTTAACTTCTTCCTTTCCAATTTGTATCCCCTTGATCTTTTGTTGTCTTATTGATCTAGCTAGGACTTCAATTACAATATTGAAGAGATATGGAGAGAGTTTACAGCCTTGTCTTGTTCCTGAGTTTAGAGGAATTGCATTGAGTTTCTCTCCATTTAATTTGATGTTGGCTGTTGGCTTGCTGCATATTAGTTTCATCACATCTAAATAAGTTCCTGTTATTCCTGTTCTCTCCAAGGTCTTTATCATGAAGAGGAGTTGAATTGTGTCAAAGGCTTTTTCAGCATCTAGTGAGATGATCATGTGGTTATTCTTTTTCAATTTGTTTTATGGTGGATTACATTGATGGATTTTTATATGGTGAACCAACCTTGCATCCCTGGGATGAAGCCTACTTGATCATAGTGGATGATTTTTCTGTTGTGTTCTTGGATTTGATTGGAATTGCCAATATTTTGTTGAGTATTTTTGCATCGATGTTCATGAGGGATATTAGTCCGTAGTTCTCTTTTTTAGTTGTATCTTTGTGTGGCTTGGGTATCAAAGTGATTGTAGCCATGTTAAAAGAGTTTTGCAATGTCCCTTCTGCTTCTATTGTGTGGAACAATTTGAGGAATACTGGTATTAGCTCTTGTTTGAATTTCTGGTAGAATTCTGAAGCCATCTGGCCCTGAGCTTTTTTTTTTTGGGGGGGGGAGACTTTTGATGACTGCTTGTATTTCATTAGGGGTTATAAATCTATTTAAACTGCTTATCTGTTCTTGGCTTAATTTTGGTAAGTAATATCTATCTAGAAAATTGTCCATTTCCTTTAGATTTTCAAATTTTGTGGAGTACAGGTTTTCAAAGTATGAGGTGATGATTCTCTGGATTTCCTCAGTGTCTGTTGTTATATCCCCTTTTCATTTCTGATTTTGTTAATTATCATGCTCTCTCTCTGCCTTTTGGTTAGTTTGGATAGAGGTTTGTCCATCTTGTTGATCTTCTCAAAGAACCAACTCTTTATTTCATTGATTCTTTGTAATGTTTTCCTAGTTTCTACTTTATTGAATTCAGCCCTCAGTTTGATTATTTCCTGGTGTCTACTCCTCAGTGGTGAGTTTACTTCTTTTTGTTCTAAAGCTTTCAGATGTTCTGTCAGTTCTCTAGTGTGACTATTCTCTAGTTTCTACATGTGGGCACTTAGTGTTATGAACTTTCCTCTTAGCACCGCTTTCAGAGTGTCCCATAAGTTTGGATATTTGTGTCTACATTCTCATTAAATTTTAGGAAGTCTTTAATTTCTTTTTTAATTTCTTCCTCAACCCAGGAATGGTGCAGTTGTGTTTAATTCAATTTCCACGAGTTTGTTGGTTTTCTGCAATTTGTATTGCTATTGAATTCTAACTTTAAAGCATGGTGATCTGATAAGATACAGGGGGTTATTTCATTTCTTTTGAATCTATGGAGGTTTGCTTTGTTGCCAACTATGAGGTCAATTTTAGAGAAGGTTCCATGTGGTCCTGAGATTCTTCTGAGGTATATTCTTTTGTGCTTGGATAGAATGCTCTATAGATATCTGTTGAACCCAGTTGGATGATAACTTCTGTTAGATCCTTTGTTTTTTTGTTAAGTTTCTGCCTGGTGGTCCTGTCTAGTGGTGAAAGTGGGGTGTTGAAGTCTTCTACTATAAGTGTGTGTGGTTTTATGTGTGGTTTGAGCTTTAGTAATGTTTCTTTTACAAATGTGGGTGCCTTTGTATTTGGGGCATAGATGTTGAGGAGTGAGACTTAATCTTGATTGACTTTTCCTGTGGTGACTATGACATGCCCTTCTTCATCACTTTTGATTTCTTTTTAGTTTGAATTCTAATTTGTTAGATATTAGGATTGTTACAGCAGCTTGTTTCTTGGGACCATTTGATTGGAAAATCTTTCCCTAACCCTTTACTCTGAGGTAATGCCTGTCTTTGAAGTTGAGGTATGTTTATTGTATACAGCAGAAGGATGGATTCCGTCTTCGTATCCATTCTGTTAGCCTGTATCTTTTTAAAGGCAGGTTAAGACCACTGACATTGAGGGATATTAATGTCCATTGAATGTTGGGTCTTGTTTGTTTTGGATTTATCGTTGGTGGTGTAATTGTGTGTGGATATCACCCTCCTGTTTCTGTTCCTGTTTGGTAAAATTGGATTATCTATTGCCTATGTGTTTGTGAGTGTAGTTATCTTTGTTGGATTGGAGTTTTCCTTCCAGAACTTTCCGTACTGCTAGTTTGGGGGATATGTATTGTTTAAGTCTGGTTTTGTCATGGAATATCTTGTTTTCTCCATCTATATTGATTGAAAGTTTTGCTGGGTACAGTAGTCTGGGTTGGAATCCATGCTCCCTTAGTGTTTGTAGGATATCTATCCAGGACCTTCTGGCTTTCCAAGTTTCCATTGAGAAGTTGGGAGTGATTCTGATAGGTCTGCCTTTATATGTTACTTGGCCATTTTCCTTTGCTGCTCTTAATGTTTTCTCTTTATTCTGTAGGTTTGGTGTTTAGATTATTATGTTTCAAGGGGACTTCTTTTTGTGGTCCAGTCTGCTTGGTGTTCTATAAGCTTCTTGTACTTTCATAGGCATATCTTTCTGTAGGTTGGGGAAGTTTTCTTCTATGATTTTGTTGAATATGTTTTCTGTACATTTCAGCTATATTTCTTCACCTTCTATATCTATTAGCTTTAGGTTCAGCTTTTTCACAGTGTCCCATATTTCCTGGATATTTTGTGTTTGGGATTTGTTGGACTTGAGATTTTCTTTGGTCTGTATATCCTCTAGCAAGTCTTCAACAACTGAGATTCTCTCTTCCATATCTTGAATTCTATGGTTATACTCACATCTTTAGTTCCTGATCATTTATCCAGCATTTCTAGTTCCAGCATCGCCTCATTCTTTGTTTTCTTTCTTGTTTCTATTTCAGCTTTCATGCCTTGAACTCTTTTGAGTGCTTCCTTCACTTGTTTGGATGTTTTTTGTTGACTTTTTTTAGATTCTTTAAGAGATTTGTTTATTTTTTAAAGTTTTTGGTTTGTCTTTTCCTTCATTTCATGTAATTTTTTGCTTGTTTTTTTTTTCTTCTATTTCTTTAGGGGATTTTCTTGTTTCCTCTTTAAAGGACTCTATTATCTGCCTAAGATAATTTTTGAGGACCATCTCTTTTTCATCCTCTGTGTTGGTCTTTTCAGATCTTGCTGGTGTAGAGTCCCTAGATTCTGGTGGTGTCATAATGGTCTTTCTGTTGTTGAATATGTTCTTATTCAGTCTTCTTCCCTTGTCTTATTCCAGTCGGTGGGGTCTTTCTATCTCCTCTTGTCACCCAGTGATGTGTGTGGGCCAAGACTTCAATGTCTGTAGCTCTGGATGATCTTGCCTTTCCTTGTAGTCTCTTCACTTGGTAGGGGTCAGGCCGGGGAGCAGGAAGGAAGAGTAAGGTGTTTGCAGACTCAGGGAGCTCCTCCCTGCCTAGGGAGGTCCACTCTAAACAAATGCAGGCCCAGAGAGATCCAGGAGTGAATGGAAAGTTGGGTACCCATAGGACAGGAGCAAAGCATACACTCACTTAGGAAGGGGAGGAGGAGGAAGCTAACTTTATGTTTTTTATTAAAATTATTTATTTACTGTTCATATTTATATATCCATACCCTCCATTCCCTAGTCCTCCCATCCTCCCATGTTCCCCACCAACCCTCACCAACCCATCCCCAAACTCCTCCTGATGGAGGGTGTCATGACACAGCTTGTCTCAGCTTTAATCCATGACAACCATGAGGTTCTACCTGAGTGGGGAAGCATGGACCTGGAAGCTCCTAGCAACCCAATGGTGATGAAGACCAAACACAGGCATCTTGTCATCTTCAGAGAGTTCTCAGTTCCATGTTGTAGAACTGGAGTCATTTCTTTATTAGCCACCTTTTCTGGTGTTTCTTAACCATCCTGCCAACACCATGAGGGAACCATCTCTCTTTCTTCTCTCTGCTCTCTGGTTGCTCTCCCCAATCTCCTAACCTTCTGTCCTAGCAAGTTATTCACACCTCTGCTCTCCCTGCCCAGGTGAGGGGCTATTCAGATGCTTAGGTCCACAGAGATGCAAATAAGAGGCATATTACCCTGAGGCCATGGTAAACAATAGTAACCTTACTGGCATTAACAATACAATAGTGGGCTGGTGCTCCATGTTTAGTGAGACCAAAGGCTGCATCTCAAAATATTCCATATTGGAAATATTTTGGTCCCCCACAGGAGGGATAGTGAGGCCCTCCATCAGGGACTTTCAAAGTCTGTCATATCGTTTGGAGGAGGGCCTAGGCCCTCCTTGCTGTATCTGTGCTGCAATAGTATCCCTCTATAGGGAATGGGCTCCCAAGTTCCATTTGTGCTTCAGTGTTAAAGACTGGCTCCACTTTTAGAGGTCCCATAGACTGTCTTGGCCTACTAGCTGGCACCCATATTCAGAGGGCTTGATTCTGTTTCTGCTGTTTCTGTAGCTTTATGACTTGGGTCTCCATGCTCTCACTAGGTCAGGTCAACCACACAGTAATTCTTAAACATTTTCTGTACCTCATTTGGATCAGTATAAACGCATGTCAAATAAGACTCATTTTGAAAGTAATTCCTAGCTCAAAAATGTAGAATATATTTTCTATATCAAAAGTTAAAGGCATATTTTATTTCCCCTTCATATGTGAGCTGAATTTCAGTTCAGGAGGAAATTTCTATCCACACACATATGCAAGATAATTTTAAAATTATTTTAGAGGATTTATGGATACTACATATTTAACAAGGGAAGTCCTATAGAATAGTTGCTCCATGAAGAATTGTTAGATTAGCTGTTGATTTTGAAATTTTGCACAGTTAGCACATACATTTCAGGGTACCCCCCCACATGTAGATCATTGAAACAATAATAAGTAAACAGGTATATTAAACCTAATCAGGTCTTCACGGATACAGTATTGAGCAATGAGCATTTAGGACATTTTCTGTATCTCCTCTTGCTGCAAGAATAAGTACTTCTCATATAACATTTTTTTATGTAAAGACATATAACAAAAATGTTTCATATTTCTCAGGAATGTTGTAGAATCTGAATACATTTTCTACAAGGTTTTAGGTCCATTTACCTATGTAAGTATGGTGGTAAAATGAGGGAAAATCTGAAAAGCCAATCAATTCAATCATATAACCTAGAACACTTTAAACTCAAGGCATGTCATAGTTATGCATATGCACATATACATCACTGCTTCTTTATTGATATGCTGAGCAGAAACAAGGCTAAATAGTTTATTACATCAAGAAATCTATAGTGGATGAAAACTATAATATGTTAAAGACAAAATAGTGGAAAAGGTTGGAACTGAAAAAAGATCAGTTATATGATGTCACTAAACTTGAGAATCAATGATATTCTATGTAATAATTTTAAATGTCTCTCTTTCCATGAGTATTAAGACATAATTCTTCACATTTTTGAGTTAAGTGATCCCAATTTAAGAGTAATTGAGTTCAAGTCTGTCCTTCCACTATAATGAGTTATGTGTTCTGGAAAATGCCAGAAAATTGTGACAATTATTATTCAGGAAGAACAAGAATATAATCACTCAGAGCAGAGACCCTCTCATTCATTCAGAGAAGAGGCCCTCTCAAAGTGATTGCACTGGTGACCCTGTTCGATACTTCTGAACAAACTATGACACAAACAACAGGAAACTGAGAAGAGATTTAGCTTTGATGAGATGAGAAACCAAATGTCAGTTATGAGATCACTACAGGTTTTATCATTTTTCCCTTTACATCAGCAACAAAAAATTAGGGTTATATACAGCATTTAGTTAATTCTATGCTGACCACTCTTTCTAGAAATCTGTAGTGGAAAATTGTTATGTAGTTTCAAATGCTCTCTGTGAAGTAATGGGGCATCTTATTCTCTGAGAAGTAGCACCCCTCTCTGGAACTGTGGCAATTCATGGTAGTTTTGAATCCCAGGCTGCCTTGAATCATCCTGCTTTAGGCATTCCTTTGGAGTAAATGAACAAAGTTTGTGGATATCTCTGTTTTCAGATCTTCAACTGTTGGATCTGTATGTGATATGTACATTATTAATATTTCTTCATACTAATTGATAATTCTTGTGTTTACTCTTTATGCATTCCCAGTCCTATAATGTATTTCACTACCACTTCATTAAAACAGCTTGGTATTGGGACAACAAAACAAAACAAAACAAAAACCTATGTTTATCAATGGAATTGAATTGAAGACCTAAACATTAATCCACATACCTAAGGATACCTGATTTTTGATAACGAGGCTAGAATTAAACCCTAGAAAAGAGACTGCATCTTTAACAAACGCTGGTCAAACTGCATGACTGCAAGAAACAAATACAACTAGTCAAAAAAAAAGAATCAATGACATGATTCCTAATGATATTTTCCTATACTCATATATTGGTACTTTTTCCAGTTATCAGAGAGGCTTTCCCCATCAGCTGATGGGAATGGGTCCAAATACCATCACCCCAAACATTATACAGAAAAAGGATCTAAGTTGGAGGTCTCTTTTGGGTCCCTCTCCTTGGAGATAAGGAAGAGGTGGAGGAAAATATTTAGGAGTAAGAGGGGATTGGTGACCCCAGAAGAACATGGCCAACTGAATTACCTTACATGGGACTGACTTGCACTCAAAGACTGAAGCAGCAAGCACAGAGCCTGCATGGGTCTCTGCACAAGGTCCTCTGCATGTAAATTATGGCTATTTGCTTGGTGCTTTTGTGGGACTCCTAATAATAGGAGCAGATTGTCTCTGAATCTTTTGTCTTCTCCTGAGACTATCTTCCTATTATTTGGTTGCCTTGTACAGCCTTGATTTGAGGACTTTTGCCTTGTTTTATTGTATCTTGTTTTACTGTCTTTGCTGTCCTCTTCTGGAGGCCTGCTATTTTCAGAAGAGGAAATGGTGGGGTCTGTGGATCTGGGAGGGAGCAGATGTGGGAGGAGCTGGGAGGAATGGAGGTAGATGAAAGGATCGTAAGGATATATTGTAAGAAAAGAATCTGTTTTCAAGTAAATAATAATAAATTAAAAAGAAGAATCCAAATAGATCCATAATTATCACCCTGCACAAAATTCAGGTCCAAGGGAATCAACAAACTCAATATAAAACCAGATTCACTAACCTGATAGAAGATAAAGCAGGGGATATTCTTTTTTATTTTTTGCAGACAGGGTTTCTCTGTGTAGCTTTGGAGCCTATCCTGGCACTTGCTCTGGAGACCAGGCTGGCCCTGAACTCACAGAGATCTGCCTGCCTCTGCCTCCAGAGTGCTGGGATTAAAGGCGTGTGCCACCAAAGCCCAGCTTTTTTTTAAGTGTTTTTTTTATTTAAATGAGAAACAATCTTATTTTACATATCAACCCAGTTCCCTCTTCCTCCTGTCCTCCCATGCCCCCCACTGACACCACCCCATCCCACTCCCTATCCATTCCCCAGGAAAAGTGGTGCCTTCCATGGTGGACAACCAAAGTCTGTCACATCCTTTGGTGCATGGCCTAGGCCCTCCCTGTGTATTTAGGCTAAGGGAGTATCCCTCCATGAGGAACCAGCTCCCAATGAGCTTGCAAAGTCCATTTATGCACTAGGAATAAATACTGGTTCCACCACACAAGGTCCCGTAGACTGCCCAGGCCTCCTAACTGACACCCAAGCTCAGGGCCCCAAGTGGTCCTATGCTGGTTTCCCAGCTGTTTGGCTGAGGTCCACGAGCTCACACTTGATCAGGTCAGCTGTTTCTGTGGGTTTTCCCATAATGGGCTTGACCCCTGTTCATCACTCCTCCTTCTCTACAACTGCATTCCAGGATTTTGGCTCATTGCTTAGCTGTAGGTCTCTGCTTCTGCTTCTATCAGCTACTGGATGAAGGCTCTAGGATGGCATTTAAGGTAGTCATCAGTCTCATTATAGGGGAAGTACATTTAAGGTAGCCTCTCCACTATTGCTTAGATTCATGGTTGGGGTAATCCTTGTGGATTTTTTAACATTTCCCTAGTGCCAATTTTCTCTCGATTTAAAGCTAAAATGGCTCCCTCTATTAAGGTATCTTTTTTCTTGCTCTCCTCTATTCATCCCTCAACTCAATCTTCCTGATCCCGCATGTTCTCCTCTCCCCTCCTCTGTCTCCTCCCTCCCTTCTCCCCCTCCCTCTCCCATACACACAATTTATTCAGTAGCTCTTGCCCATTTCCCATTCTCTGAGGGACTATGTATGTCTCTCTTAGGGTCCTCCTTGCTTCTTAGCTTCTCTGGAGGTGTGGTTTGTAGGCTGGTAGTCCTTTGCTCTATCTCTGAAATCCATATATGAGTGAGTGTATGCCATATTTGTCTTTCTGTGACTGGGTTACTTCATTCAGTATGGTTTCTTCAGTTCCATCTATCTGCCTGCTAATTTCAAGATTCCATTTTTTTTCTGCTGAGTAGTACTCCATTGTGTAAATGTAACACATTTAATTTATCCATTCTTTGGTTGAAGGGCATCTAGGTTGGTTCCAGGTTCTGGATATTACAAATAATGCTGATATGAACATAGTTGAACAGATGTCCTTGTTGTATGAATGTGCATCCTTTGGGTAAATGCCTAAGAGAAGAATTGCTGGATCTTGAAGTAAACTGATTCCAATTTTCCTGAGAAACAGTCATACTGATTTCCAAAGTGACTGTACAAGTTTTCACTCACACCATCCAACCTCTGGCTCTTCATATCCCCCTGACCTGAGGCTGCCAGATGCTTCCTGCAAACCTAGATGTCCCTCAACAGAATGGTGGATAAAGAAGAGTAGTATATTTACAAAATTATGTATTTATGCCATTAAAAATTAAATCCTGAATTTCTCAGATAGATGTTTACAACTAGGAAAAAAAACCCTCCTGTATGAGCTATCTCAGACTTAGAAAGAAAATTATGGTATATATTCTCTCACATATGGATATTAGCTGTTAGAGCAATAATAAGCTACAATTCATAGAAACATAGATGTCTGTTAAAGAGGCAGGGGCTAGGTGATACAGGTAGATCTTGCTAGGGAAGGGAAATTGGATACGTAGTTATGGATGGAAGTTAAATTGGATACGTAGTTATGCATGGATGGGGAATTCAATACGTAGTTATGGATGGCTGGGGAAGTCTGGACTAGGAGGATCCAGAAGGGAGGAAAGAAGAGAGGGGCATGATGGAGGGAATATAGAGAGGAAACATCTAAAATTAAGAGCCATTTGAAGGGTACTGTGCAAATTTAATACAATAGTAGCCTCCTAAAATATATAATATGTGAATTATATGTAAATAAATTCACCGTATAATGAGGTAGAGTCCATCTGGCTATCGCTTGTCACCAAGTGAAGCTTTCAGTACTGGGTTGGGTTATATCTAATTGAGTTGTTGCCCAAAAGGGTCCCAAGGGAATCTGCAAATAACCCAAGCAATTGTCCAGAGATTAGGTTGCTCCCCACAAACTGAGAGGAAAGTCCCATTGATGAATACAACACCTAGACAACTCACTGAACACTGTGGAGTAGAACTGGTGCTAACACAGAGCCTTCTGTCTTATGGTTTGGTATCCTTGTTGTAAGAAGTTACCCTGTACACTACCAAAAGAGAAATGCAAATGCTATGACAGCTACAAACCCTTTGATTTACTATTGCCTGTGAGATATGCCAGGGCATTGGTGGCACAAATCTTATAGAAATAAGCAATAAATATCTTATTTGTCTTAATGCCCACTTTATGAGATTGAATTTATACCTTCCTATGTTACCAATAACTAGATACTACATATCCCAGAGACCTAGTGCAAAACCAAGTCCAAAACAATAACAACAGCAAAACATAGCAACAAAATGACATTTGGCTCTATTCATTGATCAGTGCCTTGATCAGACATCATTAAAAAAAAAAACACAGATCCCCAAAGCCAGACATTATACAGAGAATGAGAGCCCTTAGAATACTCAGCCCTAAATGGATATCTCCACAAAAATCCCTTTGCTTAAGACTCTGGGAATCACATGGAAGAGAAAGCAGAAAGATTATCAGAACCAGAGGCAGAAAACTTTGTATGATACTGTGTCTTCTAGTAATATTAGAGACTACACCCATAAAGTCTTACCCAGATGATTGCCAAAATGTGGCCTTAAGGATATGACACGAACTGACAGGCCAAAATGGATGGGTAAAAGACAATGAAGCCTCAACTCCAGATAAAGAAGTACAGATAACAGAAGAAAGTCTTCAGGGAAAGAAGATTGCCAACTGCCACTCAGCCCTGAAGATTTTCATATAAGTAATATTAAACAAATACACACATACAAAGTCCCTAACAACATACTACTAATACACACACATGTGGACAAATGAAACGATATTTATTGAAAAAGAAGGACCTGAATTTGAAGTAGAGTAGGGAGCAGTATACACAAGGATTTGCAATGAGGAAATTGAAGAGGGATATGTTGTAATTATAATTTCAAAATAAAATTAAAGAAGTATTTATAAAAGGAAGGGAAATCCAAAAGATGGGGCCATAAAAATGGAACTGGGCATTGAAAAAAATTCTTCCAATTAGTAATGGGATGTCCCAGAAGCACAAACAAATTACAGTAAAAGAAAAGGAACAAAACAGACCCGTGATTTCCACATGATCTGAATCAGGTGGGCCCTTTATAGCCCTTGTCAGACAGAACAGGATTTGTTGAGTTTTTTTCAGTGCTTTCCTTTGGTACAATTGCAGAACTTACTCCCTGTCTTGTTCAAATAGTGATTCTTTGACTTTGAGAAGGAATCGAGATACTCAATTGTCAGAAGTACATTATGTACCCCACTTTTCTTGTCTATCTGTTTTTACTTCCCATAATCCTTTGTTGCTTTGCATGTTATATCCTGATATTTCTTATAGTGATGTTAATAAGGGCTTTAGGGAAGTATATGCATCTTACCTGGCAAAGCTGTCATCCCTAGGATACATACTATATCCATAGACCAAAAATACAAACAATAATATAAATATAATTTGTCATGATAACAATCTGAAAAAATAAAATGGGGAAAAAAGACTGAATTTCTAATATAATCCAGTGGAGATAGGACCTAATTAGCAATCTGGAAAAAAAGAGAAGAAATGGATATTCTAGGGATATTGCTTTGTTAGTAAAATGGAGAAGATCTCAAGATACACCAAAGCACAATGCATAAACTCATTTAAATAGATGAATTAGAGTGTACCCTAACTCAGAATTTTGCATTCAAGAAAAAAAAAACTACCACAGACAAGTATGTAACACCTAATGAGAAAATATTCTTATTATCTAAACTCTGGAATGACTAAGATAAATAAGAGACACTCAAATATCACCTAGAAAAATACTAAATCACTATACTAATGGACAGACATTGATTATAAATAGACAAATGGCATAGAAGTCTGGAAACCTAAAGTCCTATGAAGAATGAAGCAAACATTTTTAATCACAGTAAAACAAAATGGTAACATAGACATTGTGTTATATTTATGTGATTAATAAGATTTAGAAATGTAAGTCAAATGACAGGATATTTTCATATTCTACTGACAAGAACACAGATCAGAGAAACCACATTGGTATAGATTCTGAGAGCATTAAGTCAAATTAGTGTAATGCATAATGCATTCTATTACTCAGTGTACATGTTGAAGAAAATCAAAAAGTGCCCCGTCAAATGACACACTTATTGACCCTCAATGTGGCATGATTTAGGACATTTGAAAGTGCACTACAAACTATGTTAGTTATGTAGTGGATAAAAATAACATGATCAGTGACAAGAACTGATTTCATGTATTTAAATACAACGTGAGATATATGCATATATTACCATTCTTCCATTCTTTCTATCTTCTCTTCATAATTGTCATAATACAAGGGTATGACCCAGTAGAAGATAAATAACATATTTGCATTTCCTGCAATGGGGCCTAAGCCCTTGGAGGAGGGTTGATGTATATGTTTTCATCATGGCTGAGAATTCTACAGTCTCATTCTTGGAAATCTTGGGCAGATATGTTATTCATCTTCTACTGCAAATAGAAGGTACTCAGAATGACAGTTGCATTTATCTATAGGTATAACAATGCCATTAGGAGTTGTTTTGACACTATGTCCATTTAGCAATGTAATAATAGTAGTTTCCTTCTGCGGGCTATGACATATCTAAACATAGGTCCTTACTCTAGTGAAGGTACAAGGTATGAGTTTCAACATACTGAGTAGGACTCACTTCAAACAAATGAATGGTTGGTTACTCCCATGATGTTCATTGCACTGTTACACCAGTGTGTTGCGTCTATCTCGACCAGCAAGAGAAACACGACCATGACTCTTCTTCAAGCAGTTTATTCAGGAACCTTGTACATCAGCTTCTCCCTTCTCCCAGCCCCCACAAGCCCTTAAGTAGCTGCTCAGTGCCCAATCAGCTCATACCATCTGGCAATCCCAGATAGGCCACAGAAGGAGGAAGCACGCCAGATGCCTCAAGCACTTCCAAATAAGGCTTGTTTACAGCTAAGCTCGGACTACCTGGCATCCAGCCAGGTGCCATCTTAGGGCTGTGGCTCTCCACACCAGTGAACATGTTTTGCAATGTCAAACATTACTGTAGCTCTAAGGGTTCGTAGCTGGCTAGGGCTGAGGACTACTGTTCTCCTTTAGTAGCTAGCATAGGACTTTTCAGTACTATGAAAGCTAGCTAGTAGGGAATAAATCTTCCCCATTGAATCCAGCTTGATTTGCGTTATTCTATGCTTCAAGCTTGTGATGCCTTCAGAAATAGGGTTTTACAATCAAATTCTGTGGTTAGGCCACAAGGCCATTTGTTTTTATTATTTGGATATATATGGAATTTCAGGTGCCAAAGACTGTAAAAGAAATTTCTGAATATTTCAAATGCAACACACACATCTCAAGATTAAAAACTAATATGTATATGTGATTAATATAAGCACTTTATATTTTTCCTTCTGGTTATGGGTTACCTCGTTCAGAATGAACTTTTCCAGCTACATCAATATACCTGTGCATTTTATGATTTTTATTTTTCTTAATATCTTATTGTATAAATTTACCACATTTTATTATCCACTCTTCATCTGATAGACATCTAAGATCACTCCATTTCATGTGTATTTTTAATAAAACAGTAGTGCCTGTGAATGAACATACATCTATAAGATAAGAATATCAAATCCTTTGAGGATATAGCCAGGAGTGGTTTAGCTTTATCATAGTGCTGGTTTATTTATGTTTTTCAGGAACTTCGATACTGATTTTCATAGTGTCTGGAACGTTTTGTATTGCCACCAATAGTAAGTAAGTATTCCCATTATTCTGCATGCAAGCTAGCATTTATATTATGCATTTATGTGTTACTTTCATTTTTATCATAATCATTCTCATCAATGTATGTTGGTGTCTTTGTGAAAAATCAGTGACTCTAAGAGTGTGGGATTATATAGGAGTTCTCAATTCTGTTCTTTTGATCTGAGTGTTTTTATGCTGATCCTATGCTTTTTATCATGACTACAGCTCTGTAGTGTAACTTCCAATCTTGGATGGTGATACAATCAGCAATTTTCTTTTTGATCAAGGTTGTTTGGGCTATTCTGAGTCTTTTATATTTCAATAAAAAGTTAAGTTAAAAAAATTTCTGTGAATAACTCTGTTACGATAAATCTTTCTGCCAAAAGCTGCCTGAGTCTCACTGCCACATGTGAGCTTTATGCCAGCCGCCTGTCTGAGTTAGGGCCCCAAAGAATACATAGAAACTTGTATTAGGTTCAAAGCTGCTTGGCCAATGACTAGGATTCCTCATCTGTTAGCTCAGTCTTAATGATCATAAATCTATATATTTAATAAGACTTATCTTATCAGATACCTTATTGGCGTTCCTCCTTACTGGTGGATCACATTGTGCTGCTGGAGGAGCAAGGGGTAAAAGGGACCCTTCCTGTTTCTCCTTCACTTAAATATGAGTCTCCATGCTATGTCACTTCCTGCCTGGATCACGACTTCTCTACTACATTTCCCAGAATCCTCTTTGACTCCTAGTCCCGTCTAACTTTCTGTCTCATTAGCCAAACAGTATTTTATTTAACAATCAATAAGATAAACATACACAGTACATTCCCCATCATCTATTTTCTGTCTAAATAAAAGAAGGGTAACTTATCTTTTATAATAACTGAAGAAAACTATAACCATAACTATCTGTCTTCAAAACTGTCAAAGACCACAGAAGGATAATACATAAACTCTAGAATTGACAGAAACATCCGCTACCTGGACAGTCACCCAAAGTTCCTCTGTAATGTTGGGGCATCCATCTTCAGCCCATAGGCCACAGTGTGTCTGGCACACTTCTCCATTTCAACAGGAATCCTTCAGTACTGTCTTGTTTTGTAAGTTCAGCAGTCACGTTCTTGTGGGTCATGTATGTGCAGTTTATACAGCAACAAACAGTCCGGGCAAGAGCAGTTTCTTGCCCAAAAGGCTAATCTTGCCATGTTGAAAGCAAACTCCATAATGAGTTTCTTCAATGCCCACCCTCCTTTCTGACGTAATTGTTGTGCCAGGAGCAGTTCTGTCTTACTGCCAAGAAAACCCTGAACCATTTAAATGCCATATTTCTGTAGGTCTTTGAAAGGTTTGAAGAATACCTATCCATCTCAAATACATCTCTGTATATCTAACTAACCTAATTATAAGTTCTGACTATTATAGGTAAAAATCTGTATAAACACAATACCTAAACAAGAGGAGACATATACCTATCACAAAGTTGACCTTAAAGTTGTATCAATAAGTGAAAATCTATACCAATTCAAAGTATTCATTCCTATATCCTATTCCCCCTTTTTTTCTTTAAAAAAATTGACTATGCTCATTATCATTTATAACCTACTCCATTTAAATGAAAACATTTATAAAGAATATTTGGGAATATGGGCGTCATTCTTTCTAAACTGCTTCCTGCTGTTTTGGGGCAATGTTCATACCATTGGGATCATGATAAGACATAGAAACCTGACCAAGTCCTTGTTTTTCTAGTCTGTAAGGCTGTATCATCTCAGCTTCAGGGGATCTTGCTTGATCAAACCATATTAGTCTGGAAGGAATCCACAGCTTTTCATTTTCTGTGGAAATACAAGCAAAACCTTTATTTCTAAGTAGCCTGTCCTTAGACTTAAATTTTGAAGTCAAAGCATTTTTAAAATGTTTAAGTTGGATTAATTTAGCAGTATTTATAATCAAATGTATTTTAGTAGCAGTAAGTCTTTCCTCAGCAATCAAACAATTTAAAAACAACAATATGATAGTATCCAGATTCTCTGTGTATTTTCCATCTTTATGTGCCGTTTTTATTTCTTTATTTTTACTTTCTTTTGTTTCTTTTTTTCCCGAGACAGGGTTCCTCTGTGGAAACCCTCCTGCCTCTGCTTCCTTCTCTCACAAGCCTACATATATTTTTAAACGCAGTGTAAACCTTTAGAAGTTTTTCTTTATCTGGATCTGTCTTTATCATCTCAGAAATGCGGAGTCTGGACCCCAGAAGCGCCGGGATGGCGCAAGCATATGGAAGCTGCTCCGATTCCTCTCAGCGGCCCCACAGGGCAGGCTGTGGTGGCAGGTTTCCCTCTTTCTCTTGGAACCTTGGGGTGTGGGGGTCATCCCGCTCACTGACACCATTCTGTTAAACGTAGTGTATGGAGATTGCATTGAATCTGTAGGTTGCTGTTTTTGGCAGGATGGCTATTTACACTATATTATTTTTTCAGTTCATGAACATGGGTAGTCTTTCCATCTTCTAGTATCTTATTAAATTTATTTTTTGAGTGTCATAAAGTATTCATTGTATAAGCTTCTCACCTTATTGGTTAGATCTTTTCCAAGATATTTTGCAAAGGATTGTGAATATTATTCTTAATTTCTTAGTTCTTAGTATGTCTGCAATTTGTATATAACAGCAGTGCCAGGCAGTGGTGGTGCACACCTTTAATTCCACCATTCAGGAGGCACAGGCAGGCAGAGATTTGTGAAACCAAGGCCAACCTGGTATAGGGAGGGAGGTTCAGGACAACTAGAACAGAGAAACCATATCTTGAAAAATACTTTCTGTACCCCTCACATGAGCACTGTTGACTATCATAGGTTAATTTTATGACCAGATACTTTACAGAATATATTTGTTAGATTAAAGAGACTCATGGCAGAGCCTTAGGCTATTTCATACATTACCACTTCATCTACAGGTAATGATTTTTTGAATTCTTACTTTACTATTTGTATCTTCTTTATCTTCTTCAATTGCCTTATTTTCTGACGAGATAGAATAGTATGTTGAAAAAGGATTGGGTAGAGAGGATATAAATGTCTTGTTCCTGATTTTAGTGGAAATGCTTTCAATTTTTCATCATCTAAAATGATTATGACAATGGGTTTTCTATATATTGTCTTACTTTGCTGAAATGTGGTGATATATTTTTCTGAAAATAGTATAAAGATCAGATTTTGGCTAGCTGTTATTTAAGCTACTTCAAGAAGAAGTTGTCACCTGTTTCATTCCTTAATGCATTATGGGTGAATGGAGATACATTACTAGTGACAGGTTCGAGCATTATACTGGCCTGCCCCTGTAACCTGGCAGAATCCAATCAAGCAGTACCATGGGTTCCATGGGAACTAAGTCTGCATGTATGTCTAAAGGACCCCTTTAAAAGACAGACCACTTCCCACTTATGCTCTCTTCTCCTCTCTCTCTCTCTCTCTCTCTCTCTCTCTCTCTCTCTCCTCTCTGTCTCTCTATCTCACCCTATAATAAACTGGTTAATGTACCCTCCATGGTTCATGTTCCATAGAGTGCGTATTTAATTTAAGCAAAAGAATAACAACTAGTATCCCTATTCTTTCCATCTTGATAATATCTAGTCTCTCTCCATTAGTCATTGTGCTGTAGCTGGGTGGGACAATGCTGGAAGGAGGTGCTGAAAAAAAAAAAACCTTGACCTTGAGATTTTTTCTCATTATATTAGGAATGAAGAGATCGAATGGCAGACTTCAGGAAAGTCTTTCATATACTCTCTGTAACAAGCTACTTCTTAAATACTAAGATTATATATATATATATATATATATATATATATATATATATCCACCATTATGTAGGTATTCATATATATATATAATATATATATATATATATATGTGTGTGTGTGTGTGTGTGTGTGTGTGTGTGCGTGTGTGTGTAAAATGCCTTTTTTCTGCTTTACAGGGATTGTGCATTTCTTCTATAAATACATTTCTTTTTCTGTTTTTTTTCCCATAAATCTACTTAGAAAGGTTGATACCTTATTTTCCTTTCCCTTGTCTTCTTTTTGTCTCTTTAAAGTAAAGGCCTTGGCCTCCCAATGGCTTTTGAGTAGATAAAATTTGTTCTTTCCAGAAAGTGAGGAGGACGTAATCCATGGTGGGGAGGGAGGTCATTAAAGAGAGGAAGGCAAGCACAACTGCAGTATCCAGACAATTTTCAATTTCTGACATGGCTTGTAATTTTAAATTAGTATGTCACTGGAAAAGAAAAATAAAAGACCTTTTGTTGCCTTTTTCTTAGTCATAAAGCCTGTTCTTGTTTTCCATTAGAAAAGAGGACATGATCTAGAGAGAGAGCTAAGCGAGGGAAGGACTTGGCTGACAAGCATGAGGGCCTGACTTAAAGCACAGAATCCCACATGAAAAGGCATCCCATGTAAAATGCTAGGTGCTTCTATCATTCCTATAATTTAGTGTTGGGAAGGGTGGTAAAAGGATGGTGAAAGGAAACAAAGAAGGACTTCATGTGCAAATTCCCTTTGGAATTATGATTATACAAGCAGTATTCCCAGGGGTAATTTTTGCTCCTCATTATGTTCCTGGAAAAGGTCTGCATTCTTCCCAAATTCAGGGCACAAGTATTTCCCTGACAGTCCATACTAGCACAGCATTTTTCTTTCACAAAAAAAATGTTTTATCTATTTTCTCTTTGCATATTAGTAGAAATGTGTTAAACATTTACTTCACTCCTCTCCCATCACATCATATTTAAATCTAGATGGCTTAGTATCGGTACTGACAAAAATAGTTACATAAGTTGAAAGGATAATTTTACTAATTATGCTAATCACAACATAATTTTATCCATTTATTTTATTTATTCCACAACTCGGATGCTACATGTTCAATTACAGATGAACAGAAAACATGCACACCACCCATGTGTCGACATTTCCCAATTAGTCCTCAATTCATTAGTCCTATTTCTTTGATTCCTAAGAAACTGTTTTCAGCCATAACCCACTTTCCACTCTATTTTTAATTGATAATGTTATTTTCTGTCAATTAAATTGAAGTCACAAAGCACCTGAGGTAGAAGCCTAAATAATTTGGACTAACCTGATTAGGAATAGCTATACTCTTTGGTAATGACTTTCATTATTTCTATTATATATGATCATAGTATCAACGAATTGCAATGAGCAGCAGAGTACCATGATGTTGGAAGCCAGAGCTGTATTATCCCCATTGGATTTTACTATGCATTTTTTTCTTTTCCTGTCCTTTGATAGTAGCAAAATATTGCTAATACCTCAAGTGAATAAACGAAAGCATTTTAAATAAAAACATACTTATTCAGAAGGAAAATTTATTAACACACATAGACCAGAATTTATATATAACAAAAAATTCTATTGATAAGAAATAAGATTTAACTAAATTGACTGACAGGCAAATCTCGAAAGTATTAAACATATAATAAACATGAAAAAGACTACTAAGCAAATGGATGAAATGTTTTAGAGTAACAAATAGAATGAAAATTTGATAAAGCTTATTTCATACTTAAAGAATAGTATATAGATGTATTTTGATGTTTTGTAAATTTTGCATGAGTATCTAGTTAATAATCGTGATTTTTACATAGATACTGGAAATATATGAATAATTAAAATTAAAATTCATGTATGAACATTTATAGAAAAATAAAATACTAGAGAAAAAGTAGAATCAACTAGCTGATGTATTCATAACATAATAAATTATATGATGATTTAGAGCTTAATTCTTATTTAAAGTAATATATAGCCCCAAAATTTGATCTCAATTTAATATTTTGTTCATATATTCAGCCAAGAAAAATGATAGGATATGCAAATTTATCATCATAGTTTCTGTCTCAGAATGATCAGTTTCTAGATGACTTTTACACATACTAAAATTCCACATGCAGAAATATATGCAATGTATTTTTCTTGTATTGCTTAAAACTTAAATGGTTGTCATGACCTCAAATATATCATAAATTAAAATATTACAGCTTTAAACTATTTTATAGTCCTTACAAAACATATTAAATACTGTTATTAAAATGCCTACATGCATGCATTCTGAACTATTTTTTAGAACTCTCTTCAGAAGTATGGACATTTTCCCAATATGTACTATTATAAACTGTATGCATCCAGAGTGCCCACAGAGGCCAGAAGAGGGTGACAAACTCCCTAGACCAGGAGTTGTAGAATATTGTGAGCCACCATAAGGGTGCTGGCAAATAAACTCCGGTCCTCTGGAAAAGAAGCCAGTGCTCTTAATTGCTGAGCCAACTCATCAGGCCCCTTTCAGAATTTCTTGAACTTTGTATTTCAATTAACACCAGTTCCTTATTAAATCTTAACTTGATTTACTTTTAATTGTATATTAGAGGATTATAGATGATTTGTCTTATTTATCATGTAAAGTATTTAAGTATATTTGTAAAATAATAACATGAAATACCTTTAAAGAATGACAAGAACACATTGTAATAGGTTAGGAAAGGAAATTTTTCTCTGTGATACGCCAGAATCCATGACTTAGGCCCTCCCTCCCACATATGAAGCCATGGGGTCAAACTACTGAAACACACACACACACACACACACACACACACAGAGAGAGAGAGAGAGAGAGAGAGAGAGAGAGAGAGAGAGAGAGATTTTTTCCATTGAATAGTTTATTGAGATACTGAGATACTGTGTCTAGAATTTTATACATCAAATTTCTAGTAATGTTTATTAGATTAAGCAACAAAAATCAGGACTGTATATTTTCTAGCTAATATTTAGTTTTTGTGCTCAAACTATGGGTCACCAATTCTGCACCATTTGCTCTTAAATTGCCTTAATGAAAACTATGTACATATTGAATAAATGTATATTCTAAAGATGACTGCCATTCCTAACATAGAAAACTAATGAAGTCTACTTAAATAGGTATTGTTTACGTAAATACAGTATGCATGCCAGGAATTTTTTTAAAAAATTAAGATTTTTTAAAAGCAGTCTAAACTGGGAAGCAGTTTGAAGTACATAAGTTTTCTTGCCTGTGATAACAGTTGGAAATCTCATATATGTAATGGACTATAGACATATTATCACAGTATAAGGGAAGTGTCATTCATTTTATGTAATTTCATAAAATTCATCCTCAAAATTATAAAGTTCTAATATGAAGTGAGTCATAGCAAAATTCTATTTTTGTACTAAAGCAGGCTGCAATCATATATCTGAGATAATTCATATTAATTTGAACTATATGAACACTTCTGATATTCAATTCCTAATTTGATAAATATTTGCAAATGGTCTTACATAAAATAATATTTTCATATTTACCTTGTGCATTTTTGAATAACAATGCTTTAAGTAATTTTTAATATTTTCAGTTACAAAAGAAAGATTCATTTTAATTATAAATAATAGTGAGTACAATTAATGGCTCAGTATGTTAGTCATCTTATTTTTTTCCTTACAGTTTACCGTTATAAAATTAAACACAGTGACCACAGGGTATAATACTCAGCTGACACTAATATTTTCTTTGTAAATAAGAGGAAAACCTAGATGTGTAATCATGTCCTTTTAGAGCAGAGATGCTGGTGACAAGAAAATGCCCAAGAAATCAGAGATGAAAATTATGGAGTTCAGAAAGAATAAGCTCACTAGAAACTATGGTGGCTGTTATTCACAAAGTTAGTAATAGTATTGACTGTTGTAATAACTTTGATAGTTGTATTTAAGAAAAACACTGAGTCAAAATATAGAATATATAGAGAGGATGATTACTTCAAAATTTTGTTTGTGGAATATCAAGGGAATTTTATTTGAAAGAGAGATACTGAACATTTCCCTAGTGCCTGATTTCTCTTTAAACATATAATGGCTCCCTCTATTATGGTATCTCTTATTTTGCTCTCTTCTATTCTTCTCCTTACACAACCTTCCTGCTACTTTATGTCATCCTCACCCTTCCTCTTCTCCACTTCTCATTCTCCTACCTCCCTCTCCACTTCCCCCATGCTCCCAATTTGCTCAGAACTTGTCCCTTTCCCATTCTATGGGGACCATGTATGTCTCTCTTAGAGTACTCCTTGTTTCCTAGCTTCTCTGATGTGGATTGTAGGATCATAATCCTTTGCACTATTTGTAAAATCCATATATGAGTGAGTGCATACCATGTTTGTCTTTTTGTGATTGGGTTACCTCGCTCAGAATGGTTTCTTGTAGTTCCAACCATTTGCCTACGATTTTCAAGATTCCATTGCTTTCTTCTGATGACTAGTACTTCATTGTGTAAATGTACCACATTTTCTCTATCCATTTTTCAGTTGAGGGGCATCTAGGTTGCTTTCAGGTTCTGGCTATTACAGATCTACAAGGATGACACCAACTAACCATCTAAGCAACAGTGGCAAGGCTATCTTAAATGCCCTCCCCTGATAATGAGATTGATGACTAACTTGTGTGTCATCCTAGAGCCTTCATCAAGCAGATGATGGAAGTAGAAGCAGATACCCACAGCTAAACATTGAAATGAACTGGAATCCAGTTGCAGAGAAGGAGGAGTGATGAGCAAAGGGGTCAAGACCAGGCTGGTGAAGCCTACAGAAACAGCTGACCTGAATAAGGGGGTGTTCTTGGTACCCTGACTGATCACTGAGAAACCAGCATGGAACTGATCCAGACCCCATGAATGTGGGTGTCAGTGAGGAGGCCTGGAAAATCTATAGCGCCCTTGTAGTAGATAATTACTTATCCCTAGCATAGGAACGGACTTTGGGAGACTATTTCACATAGAGGAATACTCTCTCAGCCTATACACACAGGAAAGGACCTAGGCACTATCCCAAAGATATGACAGACTCTGAAGACACCCCCATGGAAGGCCTCACCCTCCCTGGGGAGCAGAAATGATATGGGTTATATAAGGTGTTAGTGGGGGGCAGGGGAGGTGGGGAGGGAGAGGGGACTGGGATTGATATGTAAAACAATCTGGTTTCTAATTTAAAGATAACAAATGGAGGAAAAAAAAGAGATACTGAAATAGAAAATATAGGTCTGTTTGCAACACAGTGATATAAGCTTTAAAACACTCCAAATATATTCAAAACAAATCAAATCACTTAAATATATTTAATAACAATAATAGAATACTGAGAGGTGAATACAACTGAAGGTATAAAGATACAGCAGAATGTGTAATAGAGGAATAGAAGTTACAATTTGATTATGAACCTGAGCATTAGATTCCATGTAGGCAATACTATATATAGAATCAAATGGCCAATCTCTAAACCCTGATGTTGGAGTCCTTAAACCCTGGTACTGGTGCCACAGTAAGAAATTTTTATAGTGTTGATCATAATTGATCAGAAGCAAAATCTCTGTATGCATGATTCCTGTTTTTTTTCATCCATGTTATAAGCTGTAACACTTATAAGATCACAGTAAAGACAGACTGATAATGTCTCCCTTTCCAGCTTTCAACACACACACACACACACACACACACACACACACACACACACACACACACACACACACAATCATGAATGTTTGAACAGTCAAGCCTCTGTATAAATTTTTCTCTCTGTCTTTAGAAGCTATATAATATTTTATGTAGGCATTGAGTTTTTTAAATTTTTATTTTCTACTCTTTCCTCACCATTCTTTGTGCATAAATTACATTTCTGGATTTTCATATGCATCATGTTTTGAGTTATGTGCCATCTCTCTTCTCTAAGAGCTAAAGCACTCAGTTTCTAAATGAGAAGAAATAATTCCTTAGTATACTGTTCCTAGTTGATGTGTTACTACTAGTTTTCCTCCTTTAATCATGAGTAATGCCATGAGCTTCACTCCTTCTGTTGCTTTTAGCTAAAATCTCAGTGCTTCAATGGAAAAAAGCAGCTAAAGTTTGAAAACACAGCATTTGTGATACTTCAATAATTTACTAGCTTTTCTTAACCCTGATCATTTTTCTTTCCTGTCTGACATTTTACTGATCATGGTCATGCTGTGAGGTTGTAGATTTTCTATTGTGATTAAATGAGGGAGAGCTTCTAGGAGTGGGAGGAAGTTGTAAAAAAAAATCTGATATAGTAAGGAGGTGTCTGGTCAAGTCATCAGAACATCCTTGTTTCTTAATCGGTGCTTATCTAAAGCTTCTCTCTGCTCACAGCATCTAGGCAATGGCTCTAATTTTCTGGCTGATTCTGTTTCAGACATATAGTTTTAAGGGCATGAGAAACACAGTTCTGGATTCTAAAATTTTAGGAGATGACTTACATCTCAAAGGGTTGAGGAGACCATAACAGAAAAGTTTCCCAAAGAAAGAAGTTTAGAATTAAGACAGAGCTAGCCAATAAGAAACTCTAGCCATTGGTCAACAGTGTTTATAATTAAAAAAAAATGTTGCATGAAGCCTACGCTTGAGAAGATGTCTATATAAACTTCAGTCAAGGTAATAGGAAGGTAAGGACTGCCTTGATGAGGAAAATAGCATAATTAATAATATAGTATTCTGAAAATATAAAATTCTTTAATTAGTAAAATACAAATGAGTTCAACTTCAGGAGTCCTTGTAGTCTTTAATAATTCCAACAGGGTAAAAATCTATGTCTCATCTGTGAGTCAAGGCTGCCTGGAGCTTCTATAAAATAAAAACCAAGCTACATAATTCCAATAAGCAATGGCATACAATGAGCATTCCCAATCCAAAACTGAATAATAAAAGCACAATTAGAAGTGACTCACCAAATCAAGACCAAAACCCAGCAGGGGGACACACTAGGACCAGCATTTGGTCCGTAGCATGGGTTATTAGCTGAGCTAGATAACCCCAATTCTACTGTTCTGCCATCTGTAGCATGCAAGGTCTCTTAGTTAGACTGGATCCCCTACATGCCTGCAGATTATCTTGGCCAATATTTCATTGTCCTTGCCCTTGCACTCTCTTGGGGTTCCCATTGCAACTTAAGTATCACGTCTACAGCATCACATCATGTCATCTTGGGACATCTTTGCAGAGATCTCAACCAAGCCCCACCTTGCATGACCCCACCTGCTCTCTGAAACCATGCAGCAAGACTCCAGGACCTCCTCAGTCACACATCTTTTATGCTAGAAAATCCAGTACCCTTGGAGAACACTTCCAGATTCTTCTGCCAACATTACATGGCCACAGCTGCATGAGCTACTGGTTGCTTATCTTCTGGAAACAGCTTCATTGGTATTTGCCTTTGAGGAGAAAAATCCACCTTCATTTTAGGCTGTTGTCAAAATCATTTGGAAATTCACAGTGAATATGATTTTTATCTTTGTTGCAGTGTCCCTAATTGGTTCTTGTTCAGTGCATTGGTGTTTTTTTAACAATTATATTGTCTTTTGTAGTACAACCTGTCATAAAATAGACATTGACAGATACATAATTTTATTACCTGTAAATGAAAAGTCCCCTGCGTTCTCATGACATTGGCAGAATAAAGCCAGATTCTTCACCAAAACTTTCACATAAATGGCCCCTAGCACAGTTCCTGGCAGAATGATTATTTGCCAATAAAATGCTATTATCCACACCACAAATATCTGCATTTCTTACTTTTCAAGTTCCCACCAGAATGTACCATAAACAACTTCTCCTAGTATGCAGTGGCCCTTCTAGTCCCAAAGTAGTAAACTTCCTTATTCTAGCCACAGAATAGTTCCAAAAGCCAATATCCCTGTGGTCAGGTTTATCTCAGTAACAATTACCCTCTCAATACTAGTTATCTGTCTTCATTACTGTTCACATTTATTTGTCATATTCTGACAAAAGAAAATTGTAAAAGTTAATAGATTATTTTGGCCCATAGTTTGAGGGTGCAGTCCATCATGGAAGGGAAGACATGGTATAATAGCAGGACCTTGAAGTAGTTGAACACATTGCCTCTATTGTCTAAGGAAAGAAGGCTAGTCCTCAGGTCAATCAATTTATCCTTTTTTTTTTTTTTTTTTTTTTTTTTGGTTTTTTCGAGACAGGGTTTCTCTCTGCAGCTTTGGAGCCTATCCTCAAACTTGCTCTGGAGACCAGGCTGGTGTCAAACTCACAGAGATCTGCCTGCCTCTGCCTCCTGAGTGCTCAGATTAAAGGCGTCACCACCAACGCCTGGACAATTTATCCTTTTTATTCATTCTTGCAGCCCAGCCTGGCAACCTACAATGGGTGAGTCATCACAACTCAATTAACCCAGTCAAGGTAATACCTTATAGACATACATGGAGATCAGTCTCCTAGGTCACTTATGATCTCATTAAGATGACAACAAAGAGTAACAATTCCTGAAGCACACCAACATATATGGCAAGGAAATTTGTAGGAATTTCCAGTTCCTATTGAAATAAGTTTCCATAGTAAGTGTGACCATGAATCATTATTTCATAATAACATAATCTCTTACTTCAGGATCCTGGAGACACACTTGTAAGTTGCAGTGGATTCCTTTTTCCCTCTCCCAGTGTTGCCACATTGAATGATACCCCTTTATCTAATCTCCACTATTAATTTGATTCATTTAGTTGCCTTATGAGTGGTAGTTGGAATCTTTCTTGGAGTACATGCTGTAATGCCTAACTGGAGTAACAATTGTTTGGTGAATAAAATGAAACAAGTGATAAATTCAGAACTTGTTTACCAGGCTACTCAACTTAAGGAGTAGTAGTCTACAGTTTTTCAAGTTGACCATTCTTTGTCTTTCCTGTATTCTCATTCATACTACTTAGCTTAATTATCTTGGAATGATCCACTGTACAGCAAAATTGATCTCAGAGCTTATTCAGAACTAATATCATAGTTAGAGCCTTTTTCCAATAGTGCCTAGGAAAAATGTGTAATAAAGAGATCACTACAGCTGCACTCCAGGTTCCATGTTACATGGCTCTTTTAAGATAAGGTGGGTGTGGGGAGAGATGCTCCTGCTGCCAATATTTTGGCTTTAATTTCATAGTCTAATATATCTTAGGGAATTAAGAAATCACACCAGGTACACTTGCCTTTGGTCTGGTTTGATCTTAAAGGAAAATGAACTTTCTTTTTTAGATAGTTATCTAGTAATCAATATAAGTGGTAGAGGGGAACTGATTGTGGCCATTCAGAGCTATAAATCCTGCAATTAATAGCTGGAGCAAGAGGACCATGCAACTCAAGGTCATTCCCAGATAATTAACAGGTTAGAGGCCAACCTAAGCACTGAGAGATCTTTTCTTAAATAATAATGACACTAAACAGAAATGTTTTATAGCATTTTGTATATTTACCTGGGATACAACAGAAAATGCTTACTTTTGAGTAATGTTTAAGAAAACTAGCTCTAATTCTTATGCTGTGTTTTATTTGTGTTATCACAACCAAACTAAAAATAAAAGGTACATAGAAGCTGTTTTTTACTAGAAAATTTTGATATGCTTAAACAGGGAAACTAAAATCAGAAAAAAAGCCCTTCATTCTGTTTCTGTCTTCTATCATCTTGGTTTATTTGCTCACTTCTGTGCAAAGGCAAGATAATCACACAAGGAGTGCTTATCTGATCTACCCTATCCCCTACAGTGCTGAAGGCACAAAGATAAGTGTTTGTCACAAGCCTGTGGTTAGGTTAGCATGGATTCCCAAAACAGCACAATCTTACACGGTAACTCCCTCTTCCCAGATGAGGACCATTTATCTGCAGTGGTGAGTCTGTATGGAAAAGATAGAAGCAAGCATCTCCTAAGAGCCAGATTGATCCCTCAAGTGGTACCACTCATAATACTTCAGTGTGCCAGAACTGGAACAATGATTAATCAGACCCTACCTTGACCAAGATATTTTAATTACACACATTTCTTCTCTTTACTCCTTAATTCTCCCACTATGTAAATTGAAACATTACGTTAATATTCCTGTTTTCTACAGAATGTGTCCAAATTAAATAAAGCTTTTCTTTTTAAATTTTCACTGTTATATGTTTTTTTCATTGGCATTCTGCATACAGGTAGCTAAGCCTACTTTCTTGGAACAGTTGGATCATGGGTTTCAACCACAGTTTGAAAACCATATCTGTTCCCTTAGTTCATATTCTAGCAAGGAAATTCAGATTTAGAGATGTTCTTTAAATTTCTTTGGGAGAGAACAAGAAAGGAGAGTGAGACTTTTCTCTGAGTTGATTCTCATGTAAGCAGGTTCGGAAGGAAATCACAATCCATCATTCAGAGAAGGGAAGTAGGCTACATTTCCAAAGGTCAGACTTAATCTAATATTTGTTGAAAATACAGAGTTAAGCAAAAGGCTAAATCTTTACTATTGGTTTTCACATTACCTTGGAAAAATGTACACCTGGAAGATACATTTTTTTTCTTATATAAAAGTAGTCAGTCTTCCAAGTGGACTTGGGAGTACAGCAGACACATTCAGGAGGATGAATGTGGTAAGCGCCTATTGCACTTAGAAGGACAGAAGGAGAAATGAACCCTGGGAAGGGCAAAATGCATTTTCTAGCAATTATCTGAAAAATGGCAGCAGCTGTTTAAGCTTTGGGATGATTGGAATTCTGAGAAGTCCAGAGAGAAACATATGGTATAATTCATCACAAAACTATTTAAAGCTATTACTGTTCATGCTGTATCTTTATATTTTCCTCAGTGAAATTTAATAGGTACACATTATCATGATTTGGTTATATCATGAATGTGTGATGGATCCAATGCCCTCAAACATTTATCCATGTTAGAAACCCTCTCTGACCTACAGAAAAGGTTTTATTTTGTTGGGGTTTTTTGTTCTTTTGTTTTTTTTTCAAGACAGGGTTTCCTGTAGGTTTGGATCCTCTCCTGGCACTTGCTCAGTAGACCAAGCTGGCCTGAACTCACAGAGGCCTGTCTGCCTCTACCTCTCCCTAGGGCTGGAATTAAAGGCATGCACTACCACTGCCCACCCCAGAAAAGTTATTTTATCTATGTGTAACCATAACTAAAGACTTGTATTTTGTTGAATTGTAAATTATGGAAGTCTTTTACATTTAGTCAGCAGATCATTACATTTTACAGGGATTAGTTTTGAACCTTTATTCACAATTCCAGAATCAGAAACCACTAGGTTTTTGAGAATCTGCACACTGGTTCTTTTGCAATAGATCGTCTGCAATAGAACAGAGTGAAAAAGCACCCATTAGCACTTCCTACTTATTTGTGTGGGCCCAGTTACAATTTTAAGACTTACAAAGGGAAGTGTTAGGAATGGCATTTCAAAATACTCATTTGAAGGGGTGGGGATGACATTGCTAAAACAGGCAGAACAAACACTCTGTTCTAGAATTTTAATTTTTGAAGTGCATTACAATTTTTATTGAGTATGTAAGACATTATTATTGATCGCCGTCACTCTGTTTTTCTCCATTGTCTCTGTTTGAAACTCTAAAGCTATCTCTTCCTGGCCACCCTCAGCTCTCTCCCAGACTCAGATAGTCCTGACAATTGTTTCTACAGTGTCAAAATTATTTGACTGTATGTATAAAAGTATATGTGATATCTCTTATGTGATGTTATTTTATTTAACATAATGTCCTATAGATTCACCTATGTTCCAAAATATCAGGATTGCCCATATTTAGTTATAATGATATTTGATTAGTACTTTGTGAATGTGTGTTGATTGTATTAATCATCAGCCCCTTCATGTCCATCCCCTCCACTCTCACCTCTCTAGTCACCAAACTTTCACCCCACTACCTCTTTTTGTTTTTCCCATCGATTCTGGACTTCAGGTTACTTAACTACATATGATAAAATTCTATTATTAAGTTAAGAAAACATTTCAAGGCGATAACTCAGTGCCTAATGTGCTTCCTGTGCAAGCATGAGGACTTGATCACAACTTCCAAGCACTAACAGAAAAGTTGACTTCAACCTGGCATCCCAGTGCTGGAGGGCAGAGGCAAGGGAATAGAAGGGCTTGCCCTGCCTCAAGCCTAGCTGAATATATGGAAGTTAGATTCAATGGGAAACATGTCTCAAAAGGTGGAAAGTGTTTATGAAAGACATCTGATGCTACTGGCCTGTACATAAAACAAAGCAAAACAAACTCATTTGTGTATGCACATGAATAAAGACATACACTACACATACTAAATAAGTGGGTAATAAAAGATGCATGGACCTTTAGAAATGTTAGAAAAATGATTATGAAAATAGCAAACATATACAGCAACTTATAAGTTTTAATATACTTAAACTGGGGTGAGAATAATAGGTTATAAGAAAATAAATTATTAGTAAGGGAATTCTGATTCATTCCTCCTTCAAATACTTCTAATATCTATAACTTTAAAAGAAATTTCTACAATGGCCCAAATTGAAATTTCAATTAGTGAATGACATGATTTAAGTAAGCAAGTGTTTGCTTACTTAAGTAAGCAAGTGTTTGAGGAAGCCACCAGAGTTGAAGGCAGAGTTTAAGCCACAATCAGAATATCCTCAGAAACTTTAACCTGTTTTTGATGCTTAAAGTTCCTAGATTGCAAAACAAGGAAGGTACTCTTGTCTACCCCATTAGTTGCTAAAGGAAAATGACTTATTCCAAATTCCTTTTTCACTGTAAGGCACCTTTATTGTAACTACCATGCAATCCAGAATCAACTAAGTAATTAAACTTCTATAAGCTGATGGGCAGACGCTCACCTAACAGACTGTTAAGTCTTTACCTATTTTATCCAATGTAAAGGATGTTGATATAATGTGAAAGTTTACAGAGCTGTACAGTGTTTCATTTGTTGCATTATTGAATAAAGAACACCTTCGTCTTTATAAGAGCTGAGGAATTGAATATATAAAAATATACAACTCATATGAGTTATTTTATTCAATACTTCCTCATTATATCTCTGATCCTTCCTTAATTCGGTTAGAGCTACAAGCTCTCTAAAAATGTCTTCAAGAAATCTATAAGAGGGATCTAACCATAGAGCTACTTGCTTGTGCTTTTTGCCACCCACTGTGAGGAATCTAGGAAACACATTACAGATATTGGTTTGAGGTCACAAACATCCTTTATGAGATGATAAAGTAAATCTCAATTTGAATGACCTACTATATATACTATCCCAACTTCTCATCTTCTCCAGAGACTATATGTTCAGTCTCCCTAACTTGCAGTCACACCTTATCCATAACCCACCAAATATAAAACAGGGTCCCATATTCAGTGCCCCATCTTAGTTTACCAACCTTGACTATGCTGCAACCATTCTCTTGACTTCCCAAGGGACCAACCCTATGTGCCACAACCGACCTGTGCTTTCTGACATGTATCCAACTTCTACAGACAGACCTCTAACCTCCTTACCCAGGTTCTATCCTGGAGAGTCTCCCTGACCTTCATTTGTATGCCTTCTCTCCAACACACTAGGTCTATCCCAGGTCTGAATCTAATGTTGTGGCCTAGTTTGACTTCCCCTTTTTTATTTGAATTAGAAACAGGATTGTTTTACATGACAATCCCACAACTAATCACTGAACTGAACTGGAATCCAGATGTAGAGAAGTACGAGTGAAGAGTAAAGGTGTCCAGACCAGGCTGGCGAAACCCACAGAAACAGCTGACCTGAACATTGGGGAACTCTTGCTCCCCAGACTGATAGCTGGGATACCAGCATGGGACTGAAGCAGACCCCAGAAACATGGCTTTCAGTGAGGTAACCTCAGAAAATCTATGGGACCTCCTGTAATAGTTCAGTAATTATCCCTAGCATAGGTGTGGACTTTGGGAGCCCCTTCCACATAGAGCAATACTCTGAGCCAAGACACATGGTGGTGGTCCTAGGCCCTATCCCAAAGGATACAACAGACTGTGATGACACCCTATTAAAGATTATGTTAACTATCCTGGGTATTTTTGTATTTACATATGAAGCTGAAAATTTTCATTTCAAGTTCTTTGAGGAAGTATGTTGGAAAGCTTCTGTATGACAAAAAACACCAACTTTTAGGCAAAGTTTCACGATAAAGAATAAGAAAATAGTTTTACCAATTCTATATCTGATAGATGGCTAATATCAAAAATATATGAAGACCTAAAAATATGGAGGGTAATAGCATAATTAAAAATGGGTTATAGATGTAAAATACAAATGGCTGAGAAGAACTTAAATATTCAACATCCTTAGCCATCAGAGAAATGCAAATCAAAACTACTTTGAGATTTCATCTTACACACATCAGAATGGTCAAGTTCAATGAAACAAATCACAAGTAATGCTGGTGAGAGTGGAACATTTTCCATAGACGACAAACTATGGAAATCAGTGTTTCAGTTCTTCAGGAAGCTATGAATTGATCTACATAAACATCTAGCTGTATCATTCTTGGGCATGTACCCAACGGACACTTAACTCCTACTATAGAGACACGAGCTCAACCATGTTCATTGCTGCCCTACTCATAATAGGCAAAAGTTGGAGACAGCCTAGATGTCCATCAATAGTTGAATGAATACAGAAAATGTGGTACATGCTACTAAAGGGGAAAGGCAAATAATGCTGCCACAAATTCTTTGATATAAAGTAGTAACCTGCATACAAGATCTGCTAGAGCAGTGGAGCAAAGTTTGTGGAATTAACCAAACAATATCTGATTCTATTTAGGTCCCACTCCGTGAGTCAGAACCCATTCTCAACTCTGCTCCTGTCACCAAGACACTGAGCCTAGATAGGCCAGGGACATTCTGAAAGCTAAATAGTAGGGTTCTGTTACAGAAATGGAGTAAGAAAATGAGAAATGACTCCTAAGGACATTCAGCTATACTTACAGATCAGTGTTTTGCTTGGTCTTCATCAGAGAAACTTCCTTATTCAGTAATGGGAATAAATCCAGTGAACCACACATGAAAAAAATGTGTAGAGAATGAGAAGCATTACAAAAGTTGGTGCTAAATAGGATTTCTATATCAATTTTCTTTCCTTGCTCCTCAGGAAACACTGAGGAGAAGGAAGCAGAAAGATCAGAAGAGCCAGTGTGTTGAATGCCAAGGAAACAAAGTGTTTGAAAATACCTCAGGACAAGTGCACATATAAACTGAGAGACTCTAGCCACATACAACGCACCTCTCCAGGTATGTACCACATGGGGTCCTAGTACTTAGGGAAGTATAAAGAAACCTTAATCTATTATGCAGAAGCTCTCTCCAATTGATAAGTACTTACAAACAAAAAAATCATTTTCCTCAGTGATGTCTCATGGATATATATCACTCATAAATGTTGACCTTATGTGCAACAGTTGGAGTTCAACACAAAACAAACCCAATGGCATTTTTGGAGTCTTGTTTGTTTTATGATGCTTTATCTGTTTTTTTTTTTTTGTAACCTTTCATATATTCTTACCCTACAAGTCTTTTGCTTATATGTTATGATTTCTGATTTTGTGATTATTTTAGGGGACAAATCTTGAATATTATTCTGGAGGGGCTAGATTCAAATATTTAGATGTGACTACAGATCCTTTTCCAGAGGGATGCCTTCATTGGAACAGAGAGCACTATACAAGCTTCCATAGGAGGGAAGCAACCAATGGTCCTACTCAGTTATGAAACTTACGAACCACAACAACAGCTAGCATGGCATGATGACCAAGAGTACAGTAGTGATACTTATATCTTAGAGGTAACCGGTATCTCTATAGGTGGACTCAAAGCCTTCTCAACAAGAGGAAAGTTATTCCTAGTACACTAAGGGAGCCTAGGGCACCTAGTGTTTTCTCTGATTCATACACTCAAACTCAGATGTAGAATTTTGCTATATTTGTTTCAAACTCATGCGGAGTTGAACCATAATAAAACCAGCAACAGTATCTGTGAGAAAACTGAGAGAAGAGAAAATGAACTCTAGCAAGCTGTCCTCCTGCTTTTATCACAGCATGTGAACCACCTGGTCATATACACACAGGGATACAAACACCACACACACACACACACACACACACACACACACACAAACACACACAAAATCACACACATTTAATATTAAAAAACAAAATGGAACTGAGCAATTTCTGACATTTCCTTGGAGTCAAGTCACTTGAAACAGTTATTCTATCTGTCTATGTAAAGAAAGGAACAGAAAGTGACTGGTGCATTTCTTCTTTGTATAGACCACCTTCCTTCCAGTTGTCTCTTCATTTTCAACAATAGAGAGAGGCACAGAAAGCTAGAGGGAAGCAAAAGGAATCCTTGAGAGGGCCCAAGCATTTTCTTCTTCACATAATAGCAGTATTTTCCAATTTTAAACTACATTTTGAAATGCATTACATAAATGGACAAGTAAATCTTGAAAAAATCTCTTATTAAATTCCCCCTTAGCAATTTGTCAAATGAATCAAGGTAACATCAAAATAGGATGTTTCAATGCTATAATTTGTATAAACTTATTGATTCTAATTCTCTTCTTTATCTTTTTGGATTGTGAATGGCAACTCCTATTACTAGGCATAATACTGCAAAGAAATGAGCATAGGGAACTATGTAATAAGCTATCTATCTTTCATATATAATTAACAAATGGAGGATTTTATAGACTACTTTCTATGAACCCGCACTGAATTCAGTACTTGAACTTAGTTAAGCCCACACTGTGAAATAAAAAAGCATATGATAGCCAAAATGCAAATTAAAGTAAATGATCTGCTTATCATGGTTTCAAGCCATTTGTGGATGAAGTACAAACATCAAAAGTATTAGCCCTACAACTTGTTCAGTCGTAATTCAAGCTATTTATTAATTGTGTATTCACAAATATTTAAATACAAAGCCATTCATGAAACTAATCCACCTAGTTTTCTGTCCTCCTGAGACTTCTCATCAAAAGATATACAACCATTTTCTATTTTTGCCTATTTTACTTATGGAGAAACAGGTCATTCTATGTTTTCTCCTTACCGGTACACATTAAGCCATTTAAGCATACCAATTAAAGACTGCCAGCTATAGACTTATCTGTCCTAAGAAATAGTAAAAGTACTGTTACAATAACCTCACCAAATCATCTAACTTCACCAGTGCTTTTTTGTTTGTTTGTTTTTTTGTTTTTTTTTTAAATCCAGGTGATGGTATTTTAACAGGGATTATACAAATCAACAAGCCTCCAACTTAGATCTTCATATTTCCTGCCTTAGAGAGGAAGACCCCAGATAATCTCTGCTAATACATTATGTTGTTAATGGCCTTACCATGTACCCACAGCAACTGGGTATGCAGAACACTTCAGAAGATGGACATTTTTAATAAACTATTATCTTTGTATAGCACAAGCCTCACAATAACTAAATCTACAGAGGTATCACTTTGTAACATATTTTCCACATCTATGTGAGCAATGAGTGAGAAGAATTACTATCACCTTAACAAAAAATAATTCTGGGACATCAACTAGGGCCTATGCTAGATTACCTCAAGCCCTAAGCCTTATAGCTACAAACTGCAACTTACATCATCAAATATACTCTACCTTTATTCATTACATTATGAACTCTCATTTTACATGCCCTCTTACCTGTACCAAATAAATCAAGCTAAAAATAAAATTACAAGGAAAAAGATTAACGACAATTAAAAATGTTTACCATGGAATGTTCCTATACAAGTATAAAAATCATAAAGTTTAAGAACTCAGAAACATACAAAAGTAAAATGTATGCTGTATTTCAATAGCAAATGTGATATAGAGAGTTGACTTCCCAAAAGACATAGCAAAGTACAGGAAACAACTTTATACACGTAAAAGATGTTAAGATAGTAAAATGAAAAATGAAGAATAATTTTTTTTCTAGAATTCTAAATTAAACAAAAATATAATTGAAAGAGGGAGTAAATAGAATATTTTCAGAAAAAGTATATATGAATAATGTTCATGTGGCAAAACTTACCCCAGAAGAACTCTCAAGTGAGTTAGTGAAAGCAAAAATATAGGAAATATAAATAAGCATGTTAAGACCAAATATTAGTAGGGTATCACTAATATCCTCCAATCAGAACAAAGATATCAGTGCCACTTAAAGACTAACATTAATAATGAATTATTGAGATAGACTATAGTTCATAAGTTAATTTCTTTGTGAATCTCATTTTCCTTGTGATAGTATTAAAACTCAAAAATTGACCATGATCCCATTCTTTCTAGGCAAACCAGGATATTCTTTACCATAAATTAAGTAAATCAGAAAGCATTATGATAATTACCAGTGTAGGTTAACAAGTCAATAAATGGTATGGTGAAAATTCAGATCCCTCTTCCTATTATTCATTAATTGTTAGTGTCATTTCTAATTGATTGCTAAAAATGAACAAACTTTGTCATTGTGAGGGTACTAATAAGATATCTTTATTTGAACTTTTCAAAATGTATTTGCTTTCATTTTGATAATTCATAACTTTTAGAATGTTACAATCACAACATCAGAGAGTCATTTGAAAATGTATGCATATTTACTTAATTGAATATAGAAAAATCAAGATTAAGATTCAGAAATACTGATTTTATAAAACAAATTTAGTTATTTCTATTCCTTTTTTAATTGAATGTATTCATTTATTTTACACACCAACCACAGTTTCCCCTCCTTCCTCTCATCCCATTGTCTTCCCCACTTTCCCTATGCTCCCCACCTCTGAATCTACTTCTTTTGTTTCTTTTTAGAAAGGGGTAGGCTTCCATGGCTATAAAAAAAGCTTGACACATCAAGTTTAGGTAGGACTGAATTCCTCCCCTCATATTAAGTCTTGGTAAGGCAACCAGTATAAGTATTAGATTCCCAAAAGCCATCCAAAACATTACATACAGCCCCCTCTCCCATTGCAAGGGGTCGCACAAGTAGACCAAGCAGTACAATTATCACACATATGTATGGGACCTATGTCAATACCATGCACGCTCCTTAGATATTGGTTCAGTATCTGTGAGCTCCTTAGAGCCCATAACTGGATTAGTTATGTCTGTGGGTACCATTGTAACAACCTTAAACAACTCTATCCCTCCCCAAGATCTTGAATCCTTCCTTCCTCTCTTCACCCCAGAGCTCAGACCAGTGTTTGGCTATAGATCTCTGCATCTACTTCCATAAGCAACTGGATGAAGGCTCTCAGATCACAATCAGGCTACCTATTCCATTATTGCTGGAAGTCTTAGCTGGGGTCATCCTTGTAGATTCATGGGAAGTTCCCTTGTACCAGGTTACTACCTGACCCTGAAATGTCCCCCAACACTCCACATAAAGACATCTCTTTCATTACTCTTCCTCTCTACCTGGCTCCCAACTGGATCCCTCATGTTCCTATCCTCACCTACCCATACTTTCCCCAGGAGATAAATTTCCCCTTCTAAGGGAAATCAATACATCCACTTTGGGATGTTACCGCCATGTTACCTAGTCACTCTGAGACTGTGGGTTGTAACTTGGTTATCTATTAATTTACAGCTAATATCCACTTATGAGTGAGTACATACTGTTGGTCTTTCTGTGTCTGAATTACTTCACTTAGGATAATTACTTTTCTAGTTCCATCCATTTGGCTTCAAATATCTTGATGTCACTGTTTTATCAGCTGAACATTACTCCTTTGTATAAATATAACACATTTTCTGTATCTATTCTTTGGCTGAGGGTCAAGTAGATTATTTCTGGGTTGTGGCTATTATGAATAATGCTGCACTGAACATAGTTGAACAAGTGTTCTTGTGGAAGGATTGAGCATCCTTTGAGTATATGCCCAAGTGTTGTAATGCTGGTTCATCATCCTTACGCATCATGGAAATGCATAGGAAAATGACTCTGAGATTCCATCTTACATCTGACAGAATGGCTAAGATCAAAAACACAAATGTCTTTTTATTCTCTGTGAAAATGGGACAATATAATCCACACAGGAAAAGAAACAATTGGTTTGAAGCCTACATATTGAATGCTCAAAAGGTGAAATCTACATAAAAGAGAAAACATTCAGTATTTGTCTTTTGGGGTCTGGGTTGTTATACTCAGGATTGTTTCTCGCTCCATGCATTTACATACAAACTTCATTTTTTTCACTTTTCTAAGAGTAGAATAATATTCCATTGTGTAAATGTACTATATTGTTATTACCCATTCATCAGTTGGTGGAAATATCTAGGTTGCTTCCAATTTCTATCTATTATGAAGAGAGCAACAGTGAACATGGATGAATGAACATCTCTGTCATAAGATGTAGAGTCCTTTGGGTATATGCCCAAGATTGCTAATAGCTTCGTCTTACGATAGATTGATTTTCAGCTTTTTGAGGAATCTCTATCTGATTTCCATAGTGACTGTACAAGTTTTCATTCCTATCACCAATGAAAAAGTGTTCTCCTTTCCCTACACACTTACGTGCATGGCAAGTAATTTATTGACCTTAGTCGTTCAGACTAGCTTAAGATGAACTCTCAATAAAATTCTAATTTCCATTTCTCCGATGGCTAAGGATATTGAACTGTATTACAGTCTTTCTCAAACATCTGTGGTTCCTCTTCAGAGAATTCTGTTTAGTTCTATATCCCACTTTTAAACTGGGCTATTTGTTTTATTGATGTTCGATTATTTTTGCTTCATTATGTATTCAAGATATTAAACTCTATTAGATGCAAAATTTATAAGGATTTTCCCAGTACATAGGCTGAAATTTAGCTCAAATTATGGTGTCCTATGGTATACAGATGCTTTTTACATTCATGAGGTCCCATTTTTTCAGTATTGGTCTTAATGACTGTGCTATTGGTGTTCTTTCAGAAAGTTTCTTTTTTGTGTGCCAATGATTTCCTATTACCTGCTTTTACTTTCTTCAGATTCAGGGTATCTAGTTAGATGACAATTTATTATCAATGAACATGAGGAATCTATCTTATGTTGTATTCTTCAATTTTTTGTTCAATGTCTTAAAGATTTTATCATTCTTTTGCTTGTCTTTTTAGAGTAATCCCAAAATATTTGTTCACTTTTGTAGACTATTGTGAAAGGTATTGTGTTCCTGATTTCTTTTTTTCCTATTGTTTGTTATTTATATATAGAAAAGCTATTGATGAATAAGGAAGGGAAAAGAGGATACTGTTATGAATAGAAATAGGAGAAACTAGAATGGCAGAATGAAACTGGTGAGGGATATGGGAAATCACATTAAAGGTGCTAATATGGAGAGGCACAACAAATACTACAGGACTTTGAAAAACCAAAGATAAATGTACTACTGAATATATATATATATATATATATATATATATATATATATATATATTCACAAAAATGGAAGGAATTTGAATGAGGTAACCTTATAATGAGGGACACAAAGCCCCCAATAGTTATACTCCATGTGCCAGGGATGGGTTCCATTTTGTTGAGTCATTGGACAATGGAGTCACTTGGCATTTTCCCCAAGCATCACAGGCTATTTCCAAGGCTACTAGTTACTCCCACAACATGATGGTAATGCTCTATTGTTGAACACACCACTTATAAAATTGAAGAAACCAAACTGGTTCCCAATTGGGAGGTTTACCACTGTGGACTAGCTTCCATGGTGTAGTGCGGTACCTTGGACACTGCGAAAGGAGGAAAGTAATCATTAATATCACTGACAAACCCTGTGACTCACAACAGTGATCTAGCTGCAATGTTATGTGAATAACCAACCACTTCATTGAATTTAAGGTCAATTCAATGAGATGGATGCAATATCTGACACTGGTAAAGTGACTAAGAACCTGAGACCAGAAGAACTTTCTGGGAAGTGGAAATGGTAGGATAGATATAGGAACTTTATTTTTGTGACTCTAAGTTTGCCCTGAAAACTAGGAGAATAAGTTGAGGGCGGCGGTGAGCTTCACTCCAGCATAGGTTCTGTGTACATGGCAGACTCACAGTGAAGCCTGTTACTCTCTCTCATTAATGAGCATTACTAGTAAGCAAAGGCTTTTGTATTAAGTGTTGATAATTTCTTTGACTGAGATGGTCCTCATCCTTACCCTTTGACTTCACAGTCTGTTATGGACTGTTTGAAAGAGCATTAGTGTTCGCATCAGTGTTAGAATTTCAAACACAACTTGACAAAAGGAGGCAGATTCTCTTTCAGGAAATTGGTATTAATTATGGCCTTTCTTTGTGTGTGATGTGGTCTCATTTTCTGAACAAATTATATATTCTCTGACTAGAACAGCCATTATGACTTATGATGACATTATTTTTGTAAGGAGCACTTTATGTTCCATGAGCTACACCCAGTCACTCAGTTTTACCCCTTTCCAGTATACAACATTTTATGTCCTATGCATTAAACCTGAAAAGTCTCCAAAGTCATTGTCATTGCTTCCTTTTGAAATCCAACCATATTTCGTCATGTTGCCTGCTCAAATGGCATAAAATAAATAATCAAATATATAGATTTCTGATGATTATTGGCATTGTTCAGAAATATCTCATAACAATAAGGCCTCTTCTGTCACTGTGATATTGCAAACTAAAGATAATGGCCAGAGACCTGACAAAGCATTAGATAGGACTAATAGAGGTAAAGAGAAAAGAACAAGAGGAGAAAAATATCCACAGAACATGACTCTCCATTTCAAAGTCACCAGGGGAGATTGGGGAACTCTGAGTACATAACTGTAGCCTAAGAGAAGCCAATGTTCTTTGTACCTTTTGCCAGAACATTGCCCCAAATACTTTGCCATCTGTTCACTGCATGAAAGTAAACTGCAAATAGCATTTTTCTGTTTGAGTCAGTTCCTCAAGACAACGTTCACCTTGCTTCTTTCAAGTGCTTAGCTTTGATTCCATTTTTAGCAACTCTGGCTTCTTGACTCTGGTGTCCTTGAACTAAAAGGTGTTTAGGTCTTCTATCCCAGTTGAATGTTAGGAAGAATGGTTTTGTAATATAGAGATGATTTTCTTTAATGTTGGCATATCTATTCATTGTAGTAAAACATTTTTTCTGGCACTTTAGTATCAGCAAAGCACCATACTGTTAGATAATGACAGCATTTCTGGCATACAAATTGATAATAGCACCACATTTCACAGAACATTTTGGAGTCAATTGCATCAAGTGACATGACTCTATTTTCTCCTAAATTAATAGGGGTTGCAAATGATCTCTAGGTTTTATAATGTATTTATGTTAATCAGTAGATGACAAAATGTTGCATTTTTTTTGTACCATGAATCCATTTCCGAATCACGAACCTAGTGTATCCAAAGTGACTGACATGCTCACTACATTGTGTGTGTGTGTAAAGTTCATTTCATTGATACGACCTAGTATAGATCATTACAAATTGTGCTTCTTTCTCATATATACATATGGAAACTATGGTTTAAATTCCTGTTAAGTAGAAAGAGTACTTCAGTTTGAGTATCAGTCTGGTTGATGGAGCATATACATTCATTCATCCAAAGAGGAGATATTCTGGTTATTCCGGTAATTAATTATAAGGTAACCAAGTTCATATAATGTTTCCCCTAAAACTAATAGATCCTAAAAATCTGAGTTAGAAACATTTTAATGTTTTCTTTTAGTATGTATGAGTTTAAATAAAAAAGAATGGTTTAAAAATAGGAAATGAATGAGCTATTCAAATTTTGTGAGCTATAATGATAATATATATTCTTACTCTCAGCAGATTTAAAAATCTGTTAATGAATAGCACCAAGTGGCTTTGTCATCCCTAGCATTTATCAGAAGAGTGATGTCATAAGATTTGCAGTAGTAATGTACCTGAGTAAGTGTTGAACTAAAATTAGGCTTTTTTTACTCGGTGTATTTCTGTAGTTATTTAAATGGTACTTTAGGAGATGGTGATAACATCTCCCAATTGCCAGAACTTGCTTTTTCAATGGAGCCTCAAAGGGAAGCAATGATACTCTTTCATTGTGTTGCATCAGGCCATGTTCTATAATTTTGTGTGCAGTTCTAATAGTTCTACTAAATAAGTCAGTATTGAAATTTTGTAGATTTCAAAGTGTCATTTATATATTCAAATAGTAAACATGTGTCCAGTCCATTTACTTTTTGCATTTCAGGAGAAAGACATTTCTTCCATTTCTCAAAAAGTTATTTATTAAATTTTTATTTATATATTTGTGTGTCATAGTTGGTGGGGGGATACATGTACTTGAAATGTGTGTGCCTGATATTGTCATGTTTAGCTTTTTTATTAGTGTTTAGGATCCTAATTCAGGCCTTAATTCTTGTTGGACAAATATTTTACAGAGAGACAATCCACTAGCTGCTAGGGGAATTATGTCTTTGAAACAGTATTTACAATTTTATATCCCACTTAACCTGATATCAATTTTTACTCGAGGATCATCTCTACTCCATAAAAATATTGCTAAGTCATATATTAATAAAATACTCATATTAAATATTTGCTTCTTACATTTTAATTGACTTTATATTTAAGTATGTATTTTTATTAGAAACACAAAGACTGGCATTCATGATTCCTTTAGAAAGAGACTTAATTCATTTAACTAAAATGACTCTGTCTAAACTTACACTTTTATTTACATCATATTTTATAATGGTTATTTACTATCCTATCTATGAAAAAACATACTAAGTAACCAAACACAAACATTGTGTATTGAGGAAGTAAGAGTGAAAAATTGACTACCATAAAACCCATATGCATCATCTGTCACTCCATAAAATAAACTCTATCTATGTAAAATATGATAAAATAAAATGGCATTTTACATAGCTAATGAACTACAACTTATGCTTGCTTTTTCCTTAACAGTTTAATCACATCAAAGTCTCAACTGTAGTGAAGATGTAAAGAGTCCATCCAAATAGTCTGTCAGCCTTCTAGGTAGAAATGCTGATAAAGTATGGCTGCAAGAGTGGGAGTGGAACAAGAAGGGGTATTCACCACCACATGTGAAGAAAACCAGGAGGTGGGATAATGCTCTTGTACACTGTAAAGGTTTTTCACTCTTACTGATTATAATGAAACACTGGTTAGCCAGTAGCCAGAAAGGAAGCATAGGCAGGGCTACCAGACTAGGAGAATTCTGGGAAAAGGAAGGCAGAGAGTGAGTTGCCCAGCCAGACACAATGGAAGCAAGATGAAAATGCCTTACCAAGAAAAGTTACCAAGCCATGTGGCTAAATCTAGATAAGAATAATGGTTTAATTTAAGTTATAAGAGCTAGATTATAATAATCCTGAGCAAAAGGCCAAACAGTTTATAATTAATATACACCTTTGTGTGTTTATTTGAGACTAAATGACTTCAAGAATGGGTGAGACTGAAACTTTCATAACAAAGCCATGTTCATCTCATTTTGTTTTTTACCCCTTCATGTGCATGCCATTCCAGTTTCCATGCTTATAAACAATTCTGTTCAGCATACCGTTTATAAATCATGATCCATATTTAATATTCCCACGCTATCTTAGATACTAAAGACTCTCGCTAATTAAGATTTTCCTTGTTTTTATTTCTGAATATTTTTATTTTCTATAAAATGCCTAATCATTTATATTCTGCTCTAATTTGCTCTCTCTCTCTCTCATATTTAGGGGAAGATATTATTTACTTTTCACATAAGAAATACATGATTTCATTAGAAAAACAAACAGCTTCCATAATCCATTTAATTACAATCAGTATTTAGCAAAAATAAGTAATCCAATTCCTAATGAGAATTCAAAGAAATAAGGCATAAAATCAGCCTTAATGTCTCTATGTAAAATATTGTAATATTTACAAACTATTCCTGACAGTCTACTCTAATTCAAAAGAAAATAAAAATATATATTTACATAGATATCTTTTAATTTAAATGTATTAATTTGAGAAAACCACAAATGTCTGATTATACATGGATAATGTTTAATATTCTGAATGTTCAATTATCTACTTATTTTGAACATTGATAATCAGAAGCAAAATTATTTCTTTAAATTATTTGACTAAAGTGAGTAACATAACCAATATACAGAAAATTATGTTACACTTTCAATAATAAATGTCCCTAGAGTTTGATTATAAAAATTAAATTCAAGTTTAAAAAGTTTCTCTCAAATTGTTCATGAATATAAAAGAAATAAAAATAGAACATATTCCCGAAGAAACAGAAAATAGATTAAATTTCTAATCAGAATGCAATAAAAAGTAATTTAATGATAAGAACTAGAGAAAAGATGTATAATTTGCTGCTCCTCCTCTTAAACATGAAAATCACAAGGTAAAATAAAATCTTTTAAAATGAACTATTAGGTGGCTTTTAGTTCCACTAATTCTGCTAGTTGTTCAAGGTGCTCATCACATCCGAATAAATATTAATATTCAATGAGCAATAGCTTCTGGTTCTCCTTTTCGTGGAGATTAACTGCTTCCAATCACAGCTCTGATTTATTTATGCACATTTCATATTAATAGACTCATACAATATATGAACTTTAATATGTGGCCTTTAAAGATTCATTACATTGTTTTCAAAACATGCTCATTTCAGCTTCTGTTACTATGACTGGCAATGTTTTTCAGATGTCTAAAATTCCGTCATATGTCTATGACACATTTCATGAATGCTGTTATTTTCAACTTTGTCTATGTGATTATTTTTTTTAAATAGAATGTAATAAAATAAAACAAAAACCATCACACTGAAGCTGAAAAATGCAAACCAACAGACTGTGTGATTCTTACTAATACGAACATTCACAGAATAAAACTTGTGTAAGAGCTAGAGCCTGTAATCAGTGCTTAACATCACATATTCCTCTTTAGGAGGACAAAAGTTCAGTTCCCTGTCACAATGTCTGATGACTTTTAACTACATGGCTGTTGCTGGGGACTCCAAACTTTGCCCCGCCTGGTGTCTGCCCTCCAGCACATGAAGCCACACACAGAAAATCACACATACCCATAACTGATAATTAAAAATCAACAACTTGTTTGATTGGCTATTCTCAATCGTCTTGATTACATGTCTAGTGTGGAATTGTTTGGCTTTGTGTTAACTTTATATTGAAGTTCCCTTTCTCTGATCATAAAAATGTTTTCACAGAGACTGACTCATTTTATTTTCTCATTAGCAATTTATAGCCTTCCCAACTCTACCTAGTCTTGCCAGCATTTTGTCAACATTTGGTATTTTCTACTGAGTCAGAGTATTTAATATGGTTTTAATATATATTTTGCCCATGACTAATAATAATCCTTTGCTAGTATGGATACTATAAGTGATATTATTTAAGAGTTCTTAAATGAGACTTTGCATATTTTTTGAAGATCTAGAGAGCAGAATTGGGACAAAAGGTGAACTAGCTATATTTGTAGTTTGAAATGTTAAATGGAATATATCTGAATTGTTCAGACTCTGAGCTAAGAGGGAGTCAAATAAGTCTTTAACTTTTCCACATATTATCCATGTAAACATGAAAAGAATGTCATTAAAATTTGTTTAAAAACATAATGGAAACTTTATTTGCACTGACCTGTTTTTCACAGGTTAGTACATTAACATTATAAGACCCCAAGTATGATACACTAATTGTGTGTATATTGCTAGGTTTTAGTACTTGAATCTTTAACTGTAAGAATCCTGAGTTATACTAGGGTTGATTTGTTGGGTCATGAAGGAGAGCAGTGTGGGGTTTTGTTTTTTTATTTCTTACCAGCAAAAAAGTGTTATTATTCCTTCTAAGGAATAATAGACAAACCACATCCAGAACCTTAACTTACAGAAAAAAAAAAAAAAGAGGCTATAGATATTAAGGTATAAGACATAGTAGGGGAAATGCTTTGTCTCTGAACTTTACACTAGTATGGCTGTGACAGAGCTCCTTGGTGGCCTGGAATGGCTGTGGAACATAAGAAGACAGCCGTGGCTATATGTTCCAAAGATCCAGACCAAGGTCTCCCTTAGGTGAGCACGGTAGGTTTTAAAAATGGCATCCCCAAAGAAACGTTCCCTGTTCTGGTGTGTTCAGTCTCCAGATGATGAATTTATGTTTGGTTATGTCACTGAATGTCACCAATGTTGTATCATCAGAAACATTGCAAATGAAGCTGAAAAAAGTTAGGTATATACAGTAACTTAGGCTTTATCAGGTGATGGGCTTCTATGAAGCCCACGCTCTATAACTTACAGAAAATAGGCTCAGCAAATTACCTTATTACCCTGCTATATGGAGGAGGAATACAGCTCCCTCAGAATATTATAGGCACATAAGTTCCTCTCGGCATAATTGCCCCACACATGCCTGAAATTTTCCTATCTAAGCTTTTACTTACACACTTACTTGTTAGTCAAGTAACTCATATACTAGCAGAATAGGATGTATAAAGGGATTTAAAATATGGGCAATTTCCCCATAGTATATATTTTCTTCTATCAATGTATAATTCTATGAATAAATAAAATAAACCACCTGTTGTACCGACTTGATAGAGCATCAAACATCTATCAAACACCTCTGCAACGGTGTAGGATTAGCATCTGCTTGAAAGAGGATGGTAGGAAAAGGGATGTGACAGGGAGGAGGATAGGGAGCATAAAAGAGAGGTGAACAGATGGGCAGAGAGTGAGAGAAAGGGAAGGGAGAGGAGAGGGTTATATTGAAAGGGGCAAGGAGGCAGAGGGGCAAGGAGGGAGGTCCACATACCTAGCAATACCAAAGTTCATCCTCCCATGTAACAAATCTTGTTTAATGTTTCTTTCTCTCTCAAGTTCTTTCTTCAACCACAAACTTAGTGTATTCCTCCAATACAATCCTTTAATTCTCAAATATAAGGGGGAGAAAATAAAGTGATTAGTAACAAATTAAAGACGATCCTGCTGCTCCCCCAAAGACAGTCTTAATTTTCTAGTTCTCCTGAGATAGAAAGCTCCAGTTTTACCACTGCCAGGTGTTTGTGTTTTATTGAAAGCATCATTTGAATTGATGTTTTCTCTCCAAGTGCCAGATTCAAGCTTATACAGACCTACAAACAGGTGCTGAGATTCCGTGGGTGTAGTGGGAGCTTTCTTGTGATCACTGTATTATGCCCTCAATTCTAGTAGGGTGTTTTTTTTTTTTTTTAATGGATCCTCAGAAGAGGAGTCTCTTCTTTTATGCCTCTGAAAACCCAGACGAATGCTCACTGACTATGAATACAAAGTCCAGTGAACCTTGCCCTTCATTCTGGTAAGCAGAAGTGATTTCAGCTGCAAAATCCATTTGGAGCAATCTTTTACTGGCTTTGGTTTGTGTCAACTTATTGGTAAATGTTGACTCAGCCTTAATACAAGAAGTATGCTTGGTCTTATCACAACTTCATATGCCATGCTTTGTTGATAGCCATGGGAGGGCTGCCCCTTTCTGATCAGGAATAAAGGGAGGAGTGGATTGAGGGGGGTTCGCTGAGGAGAGGTTGGGGAAGGCAATGGGAAAGAGCAGCCACGGGAAACTATGATTTGAATGTAAAATAAATAAGCAAAAATTCATAAATATATAAAATTTAAATGTGTGTGTCAGCATCTGTCATATTGTGAAAATCTATATTATTATTATTTGTTTTGTTTGCTTTTCAAGAGATTTTCTCTGTGTAGCCTTAGATATCCTAGAACTCACTCTGTAGAACAGGCTGGCCTCAAATTTATAGAGATTTTCCAGCTTCTGCCTCTCAAGTGTTAGGATTAAAGACAGTTTGGGAAATCTGTTTTTACACTAGCTAGTAGTCCTTTGTGGCAGCCACAATGATGGGCTGGCTGAACACTGTTTTTCTTTAATAAATAGATACATGGGATTTGATCTCTGAACCAGGGGTTTTAAAAACACATACATAAATACATAATAATACAAAAATACATAAATTTATTTTCAGATCCAAATGTAGATGGCCAAAATATAAGCTGAATTTTAAGATTGTAATTAAAATGTACTAATTTTCTATCAGTTCATGAGATAGTAAGTTATGAATTTATGTAGTATATACAGTAAGCATAAATACTGAAACAAAAATACTTCAAAATCTTCATTAGATAGCTGTTTCTATTTTAGATAGGTAGCCCAGAAATAACTTCTGCCATTTAACATGTAATTCAGGAGAGAAATGAAGATGAAGCTATTGAAAATAAAGATAGACTCTTTTTACAGTGATCTTTTTATAAATAAGTAGAAGAAATAGTATCGTTAATAATGACAAATACATAAATCAGTAAAATAATTATTATATCAGTGTTAGATATAATGATGATATCACCTGCTATATAACAATGTGAAATGAAATACAACACTGTTTATACCAGCATCACTGCAAATGTGAGGAATGCCTGTGTCAGTAAACATGGGATCCTCATGAAAGCAGATGCCAAAATTTGTAATAGCCAGAGCAAGCCAATAACAGTGTTTTCTGGAAACAACAGGGAAGTTGCACTTAGAATCCACAGCAGTTGTGACATCATGTACAAGGTCTACATAGGGTCAAACCAAACAGAATTCAAGTATGGAGGGGAGAGTGTATTACTGGGTATCACAGGGCTACACCTTATTGACATTGATTGCTTTTCAAGAAAGGACTGTCAGGTTTTTTTTTTTTTTCTTCCAAGATGCCCAGCCCTGAAAGGCTACACATACTCTAGTAGATATCCCCAAACCCCTTCACAAACTGGTAGCCCTAAGTGGACTCAATGGGTGTTAACCAACCAACCAGCCAACCAAGCAAAGAAAACACACACACACACACACACACACACACACACACACACACACACACACACACACACACTAACATATTAAGTTGGAAGGGAATACTGGTGAGAGCATGGGAATTTAGCACAGTAAACTGAGGGAAGCTTGATCAAAACACATTGTATGCATGTGCAAAATTCTTAAACAATAAAAAGAAAGAAAAGTCAGATCCATGCAAATCTGGAAGAAAACAGGATAGCTACAAAGCAAGAGGGCAAAGATTTATCAGGTTCATTACAATCTATGGCATCTCTGTAGTACAGAGAAAGGGAATAGTACTGTTTAGCAGTATTTTCCCTTTATCCCCTATATGCAGTCTGGGATTCTTGAACTTTGGATGACAATATCTCCCTTAGAGTATATCTGTCTCTCCTTTGTTTACCCTATCTGAAAGAATGCCTCACAGACACATCATAGTTGTACCTCTCCAATAGCCCACATATTTGTTAACCTAATGAGGTTGAGAACCAAACTTGATCAGTACGTCTGTTATCAAAACATTGCAAATATTTTATCAATAGGCGTTAATAGAAATAAATTTAAATAAAAGTGGCAATTATGAAATTAAATATAAATAAAAAAGAAAAACATAAAATGTTATAGCACCAACAAAATTCAGGAAAAAATCCTCAAATCTTTCATTGCTGTTGCAACATTTACGGAAATGTTAAGTATTTGTCAAAATCTAGAAAGTTGTAAGTGTTCAGAAACCGTGGGAATAGAAGAAAGTGACAGATTCTGGCAGTGATTTCCATTCCACAGCTGAGGTTTCAGAAAAAAAGTTGTTATCTCAGGATTACACACCATTTACATGAGCAAAGTAGTAGTTTTAAACTTTAGGAAACAGACATCTTCCTAAGAAATATACTTTTCTCTTAGAACGATTTTGAAGGCACTGGGCAAATGAGAATTTGAAACTTTCATTACCACAAGCCCCAATATTTAGAAATGAAATTTGTTATTATTTGGACCATGTGGCAATATTGAATATCCCACATGTGCTAAAACTTTTCTAAGTCAAAATATAATATTTCTAAGATGTAAAACTAGTAAGTTTCAGTGTTATTTTGTGTTTAGAGAAAAAGGTCCCTCATTTTCACATTATTATTATTAAGTCATTTTAATTAAAGTAATTTTGCTCCCTGTAGAGACAAATTTAATGAATTCATATTGCTGTAATTCTATTTCTACAGGTTATTAACACTAATATTTACATGCCCCACTTTCTTTCCTTACACAAAATTATGTAACTCACAAGCTAAGGCATCAGCATGAGTGCTTGGGTCTGAAGAGGGGATATTTTATGCCGTGAATTACCAATACAGACTATAGCTATCCCGTCCTGGAATTTTCTGGTATGTTAACTTTTTTCAGTGATTTATTAATGCATCATAGACACGTTGTAAATGATAATGCCTAACTATGCTGTGCCATAGGGTAATTGAGCTGAATCATCCTATGTAGCTTATTTTGGTACCATATGCCTCATCAAACTGTTCTCTTTCACAATAATTAAACATCATGTAAAAACTGAGAAAAATAGAACAAACTAACTAAGAAATCAAGAAAGAGTCAAAATAGCTTCAGCATTACATTTTTAAAAAAACACATACTTAATGAAGGAAGTGAATAATCACTTTAAGAGAATTACAGAGACAATTATGGGGGCTACCAATTAGAAATGCATCCGATGTTCACATGTTGGAAGAATTCATATTATTGCAAAGTCCAAAAAAAATGAAATACTCAATGTAATCCTCAGAAGAATAAAAAAACTACTATTACAAAAATAGAAAAAAAAATCCAAAAATTCACATAGAACTATAACAATCAAAATAATCTTTAGCACGAGCAAAAAACTGGGAGTATCATATGCTCCACCTTCGAATGCACTAAAGTCTACAGTGCTCAAACTGTCGTGTCATCAAACCTGCTCATTTAAATGGAAAAGCATGGAGTTCTATCATCTTAACCTCACAATACTAGACAATGAAAATATTTTCAATTAATTTAAACTATATCATGCTTTATTTATATTTCTGGGGAAACTAATAGGGAAGAGTATGCCATTTCCAAGGACTAGCAGAAAAATTCCACCACTTTCATGATAGGTGTTTTTGTTGTTCCCGAGGCAGTCTTCTTACTCTTAAAAAGTTTGATTACCATTGGTAAGAGATTCTAAAGCTGATATATGTCCTGTTAATCTTCTAAATTCATATCTAGGAGTCTGTCAGCCAGTCTTTCTATGCATCTTCAAAATGGTCAACATCCCTGCTAGTTTTTGATACAGAAGTCTAAATATAAATGCTGAATCAGAATTACTCTATTTTCTTTCTCCCTCACCCCTTGCTTGCCTTCCTTCCTCCACCCTCTCTTTGAGCATAATCAGTGTATGTCTTAAGCCACATTGCTAAGAAACATAGCTTTAATCAGAAAACTGGCATTGACAAAATTATGGTTTACCTTTGATTGCACAGCAGAGCTAAGAAGTAGAAATCTGCTTTCCTGTGGAACAGACTTTGTACACTGTATGTATTACCCTCATTGTTAATTAAAAAAAAAAAAAGCTGACTGGCCAATAGCTGGACAGGTAGAGAGAAGGTAGGCAAGAGATCCAAACTAAAAGGATGTTGGAAAGCAGAAGGGTGGAGTTTTGGGACTTGTAAGCCAGATACGAAAGAAACAACATGGGAAGTTCACAAATAAAGTAAACAAGCCTCGAGGAAGCACATTCATGGATTAATTTAAGTTGTAAGAGCAGGCTGGAGGCAAGCCTAAGCTATCAGCTAAGCATTTAAAATTAATAATAAGTCTCCATGAGTGATTATTTGGGAGTGGTAGCTGGGACACAGAGAAAACTTGCCTACAGCAATTTCAGTATCATGATAAATGCTGAATCATCTGAGTGAAGATATTACTGATAGATCTAGAAAGGATCTTGTGAGCTATGGTTGACAAATCATCTTCCATATTATTCATTGTAAACATGTTTAAAGACCAATTGATTCCAAACTACATCGTGAGCATTTTTCATAAAACACAATAAAAATGACATAGAAGTAGACCTTGTTAAGTCCTAATTTAATTAGGAAAACCCTATTCACAGCTACAGATTGGTGACAGGAGTGAGTCTACATATTGGATGCAAGAGCTAGAAATACAGAAAGAGCCCCTCAGGTTTACAGGCCTACATTTTAATAAATTAACCAACTATTTTTGTAAGAAATAAGACCTAAATTAATGGCATGAATAAACTCGAAAACATAAAGAGGAGGGATAAGAAACTCATCTAAGCTTCAACAATGACTTGAAGACCATGCTGAAACATGAAACTTGGGAGGATGCGTGCTTAGAGCAATGGCTTTGATTGAATTTTGGTTGGCATTGTCAGAGTTTATTCATATTAGTAGGTTAATCAACTTGTTAGGCTAAAGAAAGGGACTTTGTATTTCCTATTGTTAAAAATCAAATTTTTATGCTGGAAACTGCTCTGCTGCTGCTACTTTTTCAGAAGAGGTGTCAGTTCTAAACGCCCTAGTTATCTATTTCTTGTTAAGCAGATAACATGAGTATGAGAAGATAAAAAGATTTAACTGAAAGTGGGATGAGTACTACTATTGATTAATTTTAAATCCTCCACTCTAACCACAAAGTGGTCAGTGTAATTTACAGACAATCTAATGGGATAGTTCGGATATTGTCAGATAATGACTTCAATTAGTGGGAAAGGTTAATTTCTTAGAGTGCTTTTAAAAAAGAACAAATGTCTTTTTATATCATGTTTTATAATGAAAGAAGAATTGAGTTTTAGCACCAAAAGCTTATAATGCAAGTTTCTATAGTACACAATTATCTTGAACACATTTTACCTGACCAAAGTTAGTGACTTTTTCCTTAATTTTGGTTTATAAAACATTTCTAATCATAACTATAGCTTTCAAAACTATTGTCATATTCCTTACATGTATATTTTTCAAGGTTAATTTTGCAAAAAATGTTTAGATATACAGGGAGCCTGATTTTTCTCTACATTTTTATATACTATACTTTTTTTGGATACAGGGTCTTACTATGTAGCTCTAGATCTCCTGGAATTTACTGTGTAGCCTAGGTTGGATTTTAACTCTCAGAGATATACCCACCTATGCCTCCTTAATGCTGGGATTAAAGACATGTGCCATCATGCCTGGCTCAAATAAAGTGAACTTATTAGCAAAACCTTATTTTTATTTTTAAAGCTTTGTGCTCTTTTAATCTGAAATTAACATGTGTTAGTGATGAATGAGTATCACCATGGCAGTGTTCATACATATATCATTAATATAGGGGTGAACTTTTCAGTGTAGGACTATAAATACTTGCAAGTAATAGTAAAGGCATGGGGAGCATTGGCAGGATATAAGTGAGCACAAACCACACACACACACACACACACACACACACACACACACACACACAAAGGAATCACACTCATTTCCATATTTAGTAATATCAATTGTATGGCACTATGATAAATAATGTGCTTAGCTCAGACAATAGGCTTTTCCTTGAAATATTACACCCCAATTTTTAACTTGGCAACTTCTTCAAAATACTTTGCTTTGTCTGCTTAAATACAGATTCTCAAATGTTGCAAAACTTTGCATAAATCCCATAACCCACTTTTAGTCTTTCAAAAACACAACTAAAAATATTATGTACATGAGTTCTTTCTCCAGATTAAAAGATGTGGAACATGGTTACACAGGATATTGTCTGTAGTACTCTAACAATGTTCTAATTTAAGTCATCTATTTCATGAAAACTGTCCAAAATTGCTTAGATGTATATTTGGATCTTCAAAAGAAAAATTATAAATTGTTTTTGTAAGAAATAATTTAATATCCATATAAATCTCCAATATGGCCACAGGGCAACTGAAATCTATGTCAGTTTCCTTGTATCCAATTATCTATATGCCCAATTTCCTTTCCTTCCTCATCTTTCTTTTCCTTTTGCCTTATTCTTCTTTCTTGGCTACAATAAAATATCACAATAGAAGGCTTAAAATGAGAGGTAGTGGTTCATAATATAATGATTTGAGATAATGGTTGTTTTTATAACTTGAGCACCAGAAATAAGTAGACCATTTGTCTACCACAGAGATACCCCTAATGCTTCACAAATATTCTTTTTCACAGAGAGGGGATTTAGAAAAAAATGAAGATAGACAGTAAAGTATGAACATTCTGAGACAAGAAACAAATTATAACACATTTTCCTAATCATCAGAAGATTATATTAGTCATGGGTTGCTCACTTCAAATTATCTTAGCACTTAGTGGCTAATGAAAACAACATCATTATCTTGCAGATTAATTTCATTTCACGAATTTTGGGGTGGATTACCTAGGTATTTTTGACTCAGAATCTCCTTTAAATACTAATCAAAGTGTCAGCCAAAATTGCTACCATTTCATAGTTCAACTGAAGGATGATCCACTTCCAACTATATTTATTTTCAAATCTGTACTTCATCCTTGTTACAGTGACCTTTGGATTGGATGCTCACAAGATGGTAGTTTGTGTTTTCCAGAGCAAGAGAGCTGAGATAATCAGACCCCAGACTACTCATGTGGAATCACTTTGGTATTTCTGTTACTTAATTTCTACAAAAGCTGTTATGCTTTCTTTGTAACTTTGTGTAATATGAGACACGAAGTCTAGACTAAGTACAAGAAGACCATGTTCAGCCAGAATCATCTCAAAAGTTGTCTACCAGCCAGGCTGTGATGGCACATGGCATTAATCCTAGTACTCTGAAGGTAGAGGCAGGCAGATCTCTGTGTTAAAACCCACCATTTCAACAGAGTGAGTTACAGGACAGCTAGGGCTGTTATACAGAGAAAGCCTATCTTGAAATAAACAAACCAAATCAACAAAATAAAGTGACTATCACAAAAACTAAAATCCAGTTATGATTATATTTCTTTGGTAGTTTACCATTTTATTCTTAATTTTCAACTAGATAAACATACTGCAGGAATAGGTACATATGGTAGAATGATGCATAGAGGAAATCAAACACAGAGATGAGTTGAAATAGACTGGATTCTGCAATTACAGAATCTAGTTCCATGTCCTAAGTTTTATAGACCAGAGGACCTCCCCCCCCCAAAAAAAGCCAGTATTATGACATCAAAGGTATAGGGTATTGAAGACCAGGGTAGTAGACAATATCAGACCTGATATGTTCTAGAATATGAACGTGCCGGTTTCAGGGAGAACATGAGTGATATTCTAATTTCAGAATCTTCTAACCTTTTCTTTTATTGACATGTTCACTGAATTATAAATTGCTCACCTACACGTGGGATGATGCTATTCTTTGACAACTTTTCTAACTTAAATGCTATTTACAGAAACCATTTTACTGATAAAGTCAAATAGTAGTTTGTTTTACCCATGTACCTGAGTATCTGTTAGCTGATTCAATCTGTCAACTAAAGTTAACTATCACATCTTGCTTTTGACTGGCAGATACAGTTTATTCTATCCTAAAATATCAGAAAGTATATTTTAATATATATTTTAAATATGATTCAAGCTTATGAATGTAGTAATCATTTCCCATGAGCATGGTATGTACTCATTCATATATGGATATTACACACAGAGCAAAGTACGACCAGCCTACAATCCACACCACCAGGGAAACTAGGAAGCAGGGGAGGTCCTACTAGAGAAATACATGGTCTCCTGGAGAAGGGGAAAGGTACCAGAACTCCTGAACAAATTGAAGAATGGGGGAGAGGTGAGGGAGATAGGAAAAAGAGAAGTGGAGAAGAGAAGTGGAGAGGAGAACATGAAGGATCAAGAAGACTGTGTTGGGGAAAGAACAGAGGAAAGCAAGAAAGGGGATACCTTAATAGAGGGAGCCATTCTAGGTTGAAAGAGAAATCTGGAACTAGGCAAATGTTCAGAAACCCACAAAGAAGACCCACAACTACGAATCTAGTCAGTAGAGGAGAGGCTGCCTTAGATGCCCTTCCACTGTAATGAGATTGATGACTACCTTAATTGCCATCCTAGAGCCTTCATCCAGTAGCTGATGGAAGGAAAAGTAGGTATCCACACCTAAGCACTGACCCATACTCCTGGAATCCAGTTGTAGAGAGGGAAGAGGGATAAGCAAAGGGGTCAATACTGTGCTGGAAAAACCCACAGAAACAGCTGACCTGACCAAGTGACAGCATATAAACTCCAGTTGTAAAGCTAGGGAACCAGCATTGGACCAAGCCAAGTCCTCTGAATGTGTTTACCAGTTAGGAGGCCTGGGCAGGCTATGGGACCTCTGACAGTGTAGCCAGTATGTATCCCTAGTGCACAAATGGATCTTGGGAGCTCATTCCCTTTGGAGGTATACTCTTTCAGCCCAGATACAACCTACAAATGATGTGACAGACATTGATGATCCCCCAAGGAAGGTCCCACCATCCTTGGAGAGTGTGTGGGTGGTAGAATGGGAGGGGAGAATGGAAGGAAGGAAGGGAGAGGGAATTGGGATTGATATGTAAAATAATATTGTTTCTAAATTAAATAAATAAAAAGATGAATCATGTAATGATATAACAGAAAAATGTTCAAGTTTCTTGGAATTAAATATTATAATTTAATATTGAGAATACAAATCAGATAAGAATACATTTTGAGCAAAGAAAAGGGAAACACAATCCATGAGATGAAATATAGCCAGTTAAGTAGGAGCACTAACTCTGGCTGTCTGTATAAAGGCAAAAAAAAAAAAAAGTGATCTACTCGCTCATGCCATACACCTCCTTTTTTTCCTGACAATTAAAGCCACTTAGTAGAATTTAGCTGGTGCCTGAATATATGGTGAATGTCTTACATCTTTACTAATGTATGTGTAGATGGTAATGACTGTTAGGAGCCAGGACTGCTGTAACCTGCTTTCCTTTTCACTCAGCTTCCATTTTTCCACAGTTAATGAGTGGTAGGGTATTTTCTATGTCATTTGAAAGATTGAAGACTTCTCAAGAAAAAGAAATGGAGTCAGTGTCTTAACAACCAGGTACCTAAATTGACCTGATGCTATTTTGTGTTCTCCAAACACAGAGAATGAATGAGAAATATAACAGATATCATCTTTGATAATAAGAGAAACAAATATCACATTTCAAATGGCTATGTATCTTAGTAATAGAGTAAATAGTGTGCACAAGGCTCTATGTTCAATCCTAGCACAAAGAAAGTCACTGAAAAATCCATGGTAGTAATCTCTGAGACTAATTCCATAAGATATCTTATCATACCACTCTACAGTTGCATTTTTGCCTTTCTAGTGTACTGTTGTTGACTTAGGGAATCAGCTTTCTCAGCATGCTTCCTTCTTACTATTTGTCTGTGAGAGAATCAACACATACTCAGTCAAATTGAGGCCTCTGATAAAGGACCTAGTAATTTGACCACATAATAAGTTATCAGTGCTATCAAGTTGGTAAATTTATTTGTTAATCATAATTGCTAGTGAATTAGGTAAGATGCACAAGAGGAAAATTGTGTAAATTGATGGAAAATTGTAAACACACTAAGAAAATAATTTAGTTACTAAGAAGTTGCTAGCAATTTCAATTTCTTTTTATTTGTCTGTATGACAATTAAAATCTGGGTTGGAGAAATGGCCCAGAGATTAAACTGGATGCTCTTTCAGAGGTCCTGGATTTAATTGTTAGCAAACACATGCTGGCTCACAACCATCTGTAGTGAGAATTTGATGTCCCTTTTTGGTGTGCATGCATACCTGCAGATAGATCACTTCTATACATTAAAAAAAAAAAACAACTAAAATCCACAAACATTAGTCAATAGAGAATAGGAGTTAGTAAGAAGAAAGACTTCTAAAGATACAGGTAGTATGTAAGAACATGGCTCTGAGTTGCTTAGTTTTTGTTTGTATTGCTTATTTTCTTTGTAGAACACCCCATAGCAAGCAAATTTAAATCATCATTTGGCCTCAAATATAAGCCTTTACTCTTGTCAAATAAACAATGAGAGTGGGCCTAACTGAACCAAAGGAGCCTTTATGAATCTGCTCTACCCAAGTAACAAAAAGGGAAATATTATTTTTTCTTTACAGTAACTTATCAGCCTGGATGAAAGGGCACCAAAAACTTCTCTCCCACTAGGAACTGCACAAAACCACTAAACCAGTGACTGAACAAATGAATATTACTTGTGATTCTCAGTCTCAAAATACCATTGAAAACTTCTGTCATGTCAGGAAAGTGAAATTGCTCAGTTTATAAAAGGCAGAAATATTTAAAGTGACTCATGTAAAAGAATATTTTCTTTGAAAGCATCAATAAGGAAAAATAAATTTATAAGTAATTTTAGGTAATTTTAAGATGGTTGAAAACCAGAAATGCCTCAGAACATACAGGAAAATAGAATTATAGACATTTTAAAAAGGATTTAAATAAATAGAATTTTTACTGGATAAGTTCAACTATTTGGAAAGGACAGAATCAACAAATTGAAACTGGCCCATCAATCACCAAAGAGAAAATACTAAAAAAAGCATAAATTAAGTAATGGCTGAATATTTCCACAAAATTAAAGTATTCTGACGAAGTCCAAAGTGCTTTTAGTTCATGAATCCATGTCCCAGATTATTTTTGATATTTAAATATTTACTTTTCTTATACTTTGGATACTGTCTACAGTTATTTGAAAGGCAGCGTTTTGTGTGGTATGCATTCTTCAAGGAAACCATGTTTTCATGGTGAGGCACATAGAGCCCTTTTAAACATAGTTTTTATTACCTTGCAAATGTTATACACTTATACAACTTATTCTCTTTATATACATCTACTGTATATAAACATCCTGTAATATTCCAATTTCATATCTTTTAAAAACTGTTATTGAAAACTTCAAGTTCAATTAATGCTACCTATATGCACTTGGGCATTTATTCCATATCCAATGGATAAGGGTAACATACCAGCTGACACATCTCCAAAGATGAGTGACTCTCCTCCCATCAATACCTATCAACTGACATCAAACCTTCACTCTGGTATGAGGCCTCAGCAAGCTGCTCCCAGAAACGTGAAAATCTTGACAGATATGACCTTTAAATTAGTTTTAAATGAGTATATGTCATTAATTGTCAATTTTAACCTAATTTTAAAACTTCAGATAATATTTAAATTTATTTTTAAAATCACAATAAAAAGCTGCAACCCACTTAGAATTAAGAAGTGCAAAATATGCATTTTAACCACCTTATTGAAGACTTATTCATACCAAAATAACTGTTAAGTTATGTGAAGAACAGTCTTTGAATGTTAATGGGGATTTTATTAAAGCTGTAGACTGCTTTTGGTAGGATGGCCATTTTTACTATTTTAACACTAGTGATTTCATGATAATGGGAGATCTTTCCATGTTATGCTCTCCTATTCAATGTTTCCCTTCAGTGTCTTAAAGTGTTTTTTTTAAATTATTTTACAAGTCTTTAACTTGATTAGTTACTCTGATATAGGTTTCTTTATATCAGAGGTTACTGGGAAAGATATTGTTTTCCTGATTTATAAGTTTGTCAGTTGTATGTAGGAAGTCTACTGATTTTTGTGTATTAGTTTTGTATTATGCTATTTTGCTGAAAGTATTTATCAGATATATATTTTCTGGTGGAATTTTTAGCATCATTTATGTCTATAGTTATATCATCTACTTATAAAGATATTCTTCTCTCCTTCCTATTTGTATGTCCTTGACATCTTTAAGCTGTCTTATTACTCCAAATAAGTTTGTTTATGGTTCATATCTGCTACTGGAGGAATGTTAATCTGAGTATTCCATTGTTGCAATAGATTAAGACCCATAGATTTATTGCTATATCAGGCATATATGACCTCAGCCTACCTCTTTTTTCTTCTGGCCCTATACATTCAACCCATCTCATGCTCTGTTTTACCTGAGATAGGGTTCCAATTCCTAACAATTGAACATTAACCTCCTGCAGAGGCCAACTTGTAGGCCATGATTCTTGAGTTATAACTTGAGTTATAGTAGTAGCATCTGCCCCTGTGTCCACTAAACCTAATATTATTTATTTTTACTCTTTTATAATTTATAGAAGGCTGCTAAAATATATGTTTATTGTTTCCTTCATGTACACTTGACTCATCCTCTAATGTTAATCTATCACCCAGAGCAGTATGATTTTTTTACAGTAGACAATTTTTAAATTGTTCTGGGGAGGATTGTCCTCCAAAGTGATTAGAAATGACTAGGCCACTTTTGATATGGGGCCTTTGAGAGTCCCCTCAAGGAGTTTCCCAATAGTAAAGGGTTTCCTTGTTGTCCCTGGTCAATTTATATTCATGGGTCCAGTGTTGGCCTTTGCCACATCTTCTTCATAATCCAGAAGGTTGGGCACTTATGTTTGATCTATTTCTAGAAGAAGCGTTATGCCTAGCAATACCTTATCTTCAATATCTTCTAAGTTGTCCTATTCTATCACAATTGAAGCATTTTGTATTTTGATGTATTTTTTTTCTTTTTCTTTCTTTTTTTTTTTTTTTTGGTTTTTCGAGACAGAGTTTCTCTGTGGCTTTGTAGACCTGGCTGGTCTCGAACTCACAGAGATACACCTGCCTCTGCCTCCCATGTGCTGGGATTAAAGGCATGTGCCACCACCGCCTGGCTTTGGTGTCTTTTCATACCTGGGAGATAGCTGCTCCTATCCAAGCCTCAGTGTCATAAATATTAGACTGAATATTGGGTGTGTGCAGAACACATTCATCCAAAGGTATTGATTTGATCTTTAAGGGTCAAAGCAACTTTTCTTCTACCCCTATTTGAACCACTCTAGTCAATCTTTGCTAAAGTACACTATCATGTCCTTCAGGTCTTGTGACACTTTAGTATAGGATTCGATTCTCTCCCATGGTTCTTGAATCTTATTCCATACATTTAGAGCTGCTCTATGACATAGGGACAAGGTGTGTTAATCATATGTAGCTTTAGTCTCTGCATCAGCATAAAGACCCTCACCAAGAATTTTATCTTGGGAAGCTTTATAACCTTTCTTTTGGCCTTGAATTTCAAGTGCTTTGGCCTCTATAAAGCACACCATTCAATTTGAGATGCAGGTTCAAGGACAGCTGAGATTAATTGGCCCCAATCCTTAGGGGTCACCCTATTTCTTGCCAAAGACTGTATTAATTACCTCACATATGGTGAATCCATGCCAAAAGAGGCTACTTCTTCCTTCATAACTTTTAAATCTTTCATAAGTATTGGTTCCCAATACTTTCAACAAATCCTTTTTGGTGTTTTTTCAGTGACCATAATGGGGTAAACCATAGAGGATGACATAAAGACTTTAGGTAAGTAATCCCTGACTCTAAAAGATAATGGTGATGTTAAATCCTTTTCATTCTCTATGATTTGTGTACCTCTGCTTCTGGTATATCAGCCTGAAGGCATTCTATGGCCTGTAATCTACTAACCATTGTTTCTCTGAGTGTTTGAATCTCCTAGATGGCATAAATTTCTAGGGACTTCATTAAATCAGTCAGTTTTTTGTTCTCTTCTTGTATATATGATTCTAAAGATTTAATATTCTCATCCTTAGAGATTATCTGAATGGCATGTAAATTGCTTTCCAAAAATAATGTTCTATCTGCTAGAATGTCATTAGTCTCCAACATGGAACAAAATTTTCTGTTAATATTTTAATCTTATGTTCCATATTTTTGCATTCTGTTTGTCAAATCATGAGACACAAAACAAATTTTTTGTTAGTGTTATTTTCCATATTTTGCATTTTGTTTGTTAAATCACCATTACCGTTATCAAAGTTCTGAATCCTTTTTTTCCAAGCTCTCATTATTAGTCTGTAAAGTTTATGTTTTCTGTAAGTTTCTTATTCTTAGCTCTATTGTCAAACCATTTCTTTCAGGATATTATATGGATTATATAGCTAATTGCTACCATGATTAATATATATTTTCCAGGTAGATTGTAAACCTTTTCTAAAAATCCCATCTACATAAGAAACCAAAAATTTTTCCCTTCCTGTATTGCAATATTATCTCCCATTGCTTTGGGTAGTCAATTTACCTTAAGTAGATTCCTGAAAAATGGAGATCTGGGTGATTGTCTGCTCATAGGTAACCTTGCAAATTGAGCAGAAGAAAAACTGCTGCAACTCAAAGCTTTGGACTACTTTCCACAGGCACGCACCTGCAAATCTAAGGCACTCAACTGGCACAGGAAAGTTCCAGCTTTTCCCTAGAGAGGCTGCAAAAACTGTGTAGACAACTCAGCAGGCAGAGCAAAATGCAAAAGCTGAGGTGTGTACAGCCAGCAGTGAGGTGGTAACGGAGACTTACCCAAGCAAATGTTGGACTCCAATTAATGCCAAGGATGTAGTTATATCACGAGATCCAAAATAAATGATAAATGGGCGTTTATCGGGGACAATTACACTGAAAAGTACAAAGAACCACCATAGTGTTTCCCTGCTCTTCATACAGGACCCACTTACCCACCAGAAAGAGCAAAGGAAAGCCATGCCTCAAACTCAGATCCTTCAGCTTTGTTTGCCTGAAGCCACACAAAAGGGGTGTGGCTGCCATTTCAGGTCCATAAACCATATGCCTACAAGGGGACCTTTTAGATAAGGAGAAATAAGACTGTACAAGCCAAAGGGGTTTGAGGACACTCAAAAACGATTTCTAAACATAGTGGGACTGATAAACTCACTGATGAACTAACATATGAAGTCACTGAGATTGTGGCATCATGCACACTGCTCCCTCAGATAGGGCCTGATGGACTTCTAGCACTGAGCGGGCAAGTAGACAAAAGCTTACATCCCTAATCCAGAAACTACTGTCAACTGACATTGCTTACAAATAAAAAAATAGTTTTCTCTAATGGATTTTCAATGTGTATACAAACCACTTCTAAGGCCAGGTCCTATGCACAGCAGTAGATACTCAACCCAAAAAATGACTTCTATGGCATATTTGGAGGTTCTTTGTTTTATAATGTTTTGTTAAGTTTTTTCTTGCATGTCTTGTGTGTGAATATATATATATATATATATATATATATATATATATATGTTTTCCAGTCCAATTTTGAGGTTTTTCATGGGATTTCTCTTTCTGCAAATGTGTATGTCTCTGTATATATGTGTTTCTTTAGCTCCTTTTCTTCTGCTTATTTTGTCCTATTCTGGTTTGTTTTTACTTTATATATCACTTATCATTGTTTAAGATGACTGTATTTTAATGAGTTAGAGAAAGAAAGAATGTGAATTTGGGGAGGAAGGAAAATGGGGAGAATCTGGGAAAAGTTAGGAGGGGGAAGTATATCATAATATATTGTACTTTTAAGTTTATTGAAAATTTTATTTAATAAAGTACTGGAAGACACTGTTTGGCAGTTTGTACATATTCCAAGAGGCTCTAAGACTGCTGCTCTTTATGATATCGTCCTGAGTGGGTTTCAAGGCAGCTGCTGGAGTTCAGGGGAGAACTGAAACAGTAGAGAAATGGTTGATGGAACTGAGGAGTAAGACATAACTAATATGCACAGGTATTTGTTGTCACTATAACCTTGGATGTTAAGCTACCTCTGTGTATCATATATGCTTTATGAAATGCAGGTTATTCTCACAAAAATATTCAGTCGTAAACATGATTTCACTTTGGAGGGCACCATTAATGTTCAGAAATAATTTTTTTCTTTTTCTTTTCTCTCCACCCCTTTTCTTTCTCTGTGACACAGTAGTCTCCAAATGTAGCCCAAGAACTCAAGTTAGCCTAAAACTTGGGGCTTTCTTTCCTGTGTGCTCTAGGTGCTGGTATTATAAGAGTGTGCATCCATGCCCAGATCAACAGTGTTTTCTATCAGTCTTAGGGAAAAGAATAATTTGCTATTCTTGATCCTTATCATTCTACACTTCTTAATGGACCATTGAATTCTAGAGGAACTGAGGTAAAGAAACTTGGTTTCAGGGGTGGCACTGTGTTTGTCTGAGAGCCAAGAGTTCCCAGCTTTTCACAAAAAAAAGCTGCATATTCATTGTTCACATTGTTCTCTGCATGCATATTCCATATGATTGAGGAATTTTAGGACTCTGGTGATTATGGGTGCATAAAAGTCTGCTCACAAGTCTAAATATATGCCCCAAAATCTCATCTACCCCAATCACTGGTTTTAGAATTAAACCACATCGACGTCCAACTAAATTCTCATATTGGGTGGGGGGGGTGGAGTTATGATCACTGTCCTTTGGCCAGAAGACCTGGTGTTCAATTCCCATCATTAACATGCTGGCTCAAAATCTCCTTTAACTGTAGTTGCTGGGGAATCTGCATCATTCTCCAGTCTTCCAGGGTACTGCATGCTTGTGGTACACAGGTATAGGCAGACATAACACCCATACAAATAAAGCAAAATAACTTTTTAAACTTACAAATAGATAAAACCTGAACCCTGAATTTGTGGTATATGAGATCTCAATAAGAAAGTGACTTTCTTAAGCAATTCATGATGTAAGTCTCCTCACATGGCTTCATTTGCATTTTTACAGTCTTAAGGAACACCATGTTAAGGGATTCATGTGACATGATATGTCTCCCAGGTTCTACACTTTATTTACCACCCCATACTCAACTGTATTCCAGCCTACAGGAACAGATTTTTTGGTCCTGAAGTGACATCTATGAGATTCTTGTGACTTGAATATCAACAGCTAGACAACAGTGTACTTAAGTCTGATGTTGAAGGAAAAGATTGGATTTCTGCCAGCAGACAGGTGAAGAGTGAGGCAGAATATATTATCAGAACTCTGTGCAAGAGATGGAGCCAGAAGGCTGTGAGATATCCAGATCTAGTAATAGTTTTAAGTTAATCGCTGGTATGTAATTATATCCAATCTGTTCTTCCTAAGGGTTCTATTACATCCTATAAACTTTTACAACTTGAGCTCAGGAGTTCTATGTGTAATTAAGAGTCTGTTCCATACATTACAAAGCAAGAAGGCATGCATAGAAAGGGCCATTTTCCATACTGTCTGCAACAAGAATAAAAAGCTCTGAGCAGTATATAGAAATGAAGTTAGTAGATATAATGGCAAGGGAGCCTCATAGATTTCCATGGATCAAAGTTATGGGTGATTCTTAAAGGACTTTTAGGGAATTATTTAGACAAGAGGATTTTTAGGGGGGGGAGAGTAATTTTTTATTTATGGCACATCAAACTTAAAAGTACCAATTTCATACTAAATAGATAACTGGAGTCAGGATATTTTCAAAAAAAAGAAAGGACTGGTCAGAACATATAGATTTTATAAAGCAAAGGAGAAACTGTCAGAGGTAGTGTTGTTATATTTTAAAAGGAATTTTGTAATATGAGAATTGTGGGAATATTATATAGAACTCCAAGTATAAGTACCCTACCAAAATTACCTGAAATTTGAAAGAAATGATTTCATAGACAGGCAGAGGTTGGTGCACACCTTTAATCCCAGCACTTGGGAGGCAGAGGCAAGCAGATCTCTGTGAGTTCAAGACTAGCCTGGCCTACAAGAGCTAGTTCCAGGAGCTACAGAGATCCAAACTACAGAGAAACCTTGTCTCAAGAAACCAAAAAACAAACAAACAAGATTTCATGATATTAGTTTCTCAGATAATTTACACTATTATGTTAAAACTTACAAGCATTCTGAAGCAAATCTAAAATATCATATCATGCATTATTATTTCATAATGGCATATTATTAGACTCTGTTCCATTTATCAGAACTGTTGCACATAACATCCACCTATCAAAATCAAAATAATTTATCAAAATCATCTAGTAGTAACATAAAGTCATAGTTTAGTTCTCTAGATATCTCAAAATATATTTTCAGTTATGATTACATACTTGGTTTTGCAAAGAAAGTAAGTTTTGTGATGGTGAATGTACTTCTTTGTATGTTTATCTTATTGATTGTGGAATAAAATACTGTTTAGCCAATGGCAAGCAAGGTGTAGGAGTCAAAGAGGATTCTGGGAAATGTAGTAGAGAAGTGATGATCCAGGCAGGAAGTGACATGGCAAGGAGACTCATATCTAAGTGAGGAAATGGGAAGTGTGTCTCTTTTCCCCTTGGCTCCTGCTCCAGCGGCACAATGTGATCCACCGGCAAGGAGGGACGCCAATAAGGCTTCCAATAAGATAAGTCTTATAAAATATATAGGTTTATGATAGTTAAGACTGAGCTAACAGATGAGAATCCTAGACATTGGCCAACCAGCTTTGTATCTAATACAAGTTTCTGTGTATTCATTTGGGCCTAACTCGGGCGGGGGGCAGGCATAAAGCTCACACGTGGCAGTGGGGCTCAGGCAGCTTTTGGCGGAAAGATTTATCGTAATGAAGGAACCAGCTTCCCTTTCGGCAGCCATAACAGCCAAACACGTGCTTGCCATAAACCTGCCTTGGTCACTTAGAGGTCAGATGCCTGTCTCGTGACAAGGAACCAATCGGAAGTTAGCTGGTGGCGCTATGCTTTACGACCCTGGGTGTGCTTTACGGACAAGCACACAGCAATGACATAGAGAGCATAGCAACCACCCTGGGCGGGCCTATGGGCCATAACAACCAGTTGACCAATCAACACAGGGCAAGCCCTCCAAGCCTGGAGGCACACCAATCGGGAGCCTGTGTGTACCCCTAGACACTCCCCTTATGCTGCCCTATAAAGATCTGTGCACAGTGGCTTCAAACTGTCTTTTCTGGCCATCTGCCATGGCGGGTGGGTGAAAGACCCGAGCTAACATGGGGTTAGCTCGTTAAATTACAATAAAGCCTCCTCGTGCAGTTTGCAGCAAGCTCTCAAATCTGCCTGGTGATTGGGATGACTGCGAACGTGGCCTGGGACCCCGGATACTTGAGTTTTCGGGGGTCTAACAGTAACAGTTTTGATTTTCTAATAACTTTTCATACATTTATATAATGACCATAATGGCCCTTTGCTCTGCTCAAATCATTGCTAGACTGGAGTAGCTTAGAAATTTATTCATCTAATGCCTCTGTTAGGGCTGTGGTTGATTGCTTCCTGATATGGTCCTATGTCACTTTTCTTCTATGCTGTTTCTGAGAGATGGAAATCTTGGTGCTTACATATATTCAGATTCAGGCTTTTGGTGAGGGATATTGTGACATTCATGTTGCTTCCCTTCAATGGACACCCAATTCCAGCCTGTCACACAGCTGCTCATGGTGGTTAAAGACTCCTCTTTTTATTGTACTTTTCCCACTCACAGTTATTCTGATGGATACAGCAGCACCAATCAAATTTGTAGTATCTTAAATGTATGTTAAAATTTTGCATTTTCTTAAAAATAGAAACAAATAACTAATAATTCTCTAAATACCAGCTAAAAATTCAAAAATATTTTGGTGCATTTTCTATTGCAGCAACTCAACACCACAGATCAGATCATTCATTTTAAAGATGAAAGTATGGGATTTCTAGAGGCTGGAAGCCCTTGATGAGGTGAGGACTTTCTTTCTGTGTTAGAACATCATATGTCCAGGGAAATGAGTTTGGAAGTGCAGAAACACCCACCCCTCCCAAAGTCATTAATTGCATCCCAGAGGCCCACCCTGAAGACCTCATCTAATTCTGATTGCCTCTTAAAGAGGAAGTGGTCACCATCAAATACTATTAACATATGAACTTAGAGATCATAACATATTTGGAATTAAACACATGAACTTTTAAGGGCAAATTCAACATTCAATAAACATTTCAAAATCTGAGTGTCAAAAACTACAATTAAAAAAAACCAAAAAACAACTACAGTTTTCCTTGAATAAACTCCATAGGAACTCTAAATCCAGAGCTATACCACCTTATCTTTGCTAGTTTACTTGTTTGACTTCTGTCTGTTATTCTGCCTCATTTTTCAAAATTCCTTGTTTGTAATAAAAACTGAATGGAAGTTATGCTTAAAGAAATTAATGTTTCAATCTTTCTAAAATTCAAAATGTCTAAAACTAAAGAATTCTATGATATGTATTATAATGAATATTACTGTGAAGTCATGAATTTCATAGATGCCATCAGATGTTTTCAAACCAAAACAGTCACACTCATTCACGGACTATGTTATGAATGCACAGACACACTACTTGCTTTGGCTCCTGGAAACTTTTAACACAACCACAGCTGTGTCTATGTTTATGTTTGATGTCCTCTGCCAGTCTAGATATTAAAATTCTTCTTCATTATTATTTGAAAATCCTATTTAGATAGCAAACATTAGGTGCTAAATTTTGCTAAGTGGTATTTCTAATTTATATTATTTTCACATATATCTCATTTTTCCTGTTAATTTATTTATTTATCTTCATATTCATTAATTTATTTTGATTTTTCATGACGGGGTTATTCTGTATTGCTTTGGAGGTGGTCCTGGAACTTGCTTTGTAGAGCAGGCTGGCCTCGAACACACAGAGATCTGCCTTCCTCTACTTCCCGAGTACTGGGATTAAAGGCGTGTGCCACCAATGCCCAGATTCTTTTGGTATATTGCCATTACCATTGATTTTTAAATAACAAGTATGAACAATTGGGAAAATTCTAATTTTTCTAGAAGTGTAAATAATTTAGATCATGTTTCCAATATTTTGGTTATTTTCATTTTCTGAGTCTAATAAATTGCTACACAATGCTAATTTTGTATGTAAATGCACCTTGTTCTCATTTATCGTCCTCCACAACTGTCCTGTGTTTACTTTTCCAACTTTATTATAGTTGGGAGGATTTGAGCCATGTCAAAAAGTCAAAATATAAGTGTAAAAGTACTTGGCAAAGTTGACCCTATGAGTGTGTACATATATTCTGCATCAAAATCAAAGAGTGAGATACATATTTGTAAATATAAAATGAACATTATGCCATATTTGTAAATATTCATTAGACAGGACTTCATTAAAGAAAATTGTGATGAGAAATAAGATTTTGCCATAAAAATGTTGGAAATATTCTTTCAATTTTCCTTAAGTTTGTTCATCAAATGTTACTTGATTCTGTTAACAAATTAAACAGATGATATGAGAGTATTTATATACAATTATGAGAATAAAATATATATTAAAGAATAGAAATTTTGATTAGATTATTTGGTTCTAGTTGGTGTTTATAGTTTATTTAAAACTAAAAGTAGTTTTAAATAGTGGAGCAAATTCTCTGATAAAAGATTTGATCATTGTCAATTCTTTTAAAACTATGTTTCATTTTGGCAGTACAGTAGGAGACAAATGAATAATACATTAAAATTAAGACTTACATATGATTGGCGGCTCTGACAAAATGAATATATACCAACAGCTTATGAATGTTTAGTTGGAGGCATTGGTTTTGCCAATGGGGATATATGTACTGGCAACACCTGTAAGAAGACAATAAATTTAGTATTGCATGCTGTAACTATTTGCAATGAATTCTACTATTTTAGAGTTCTGTTTTTACTCATAAAGTAACAAATACAAAAATAATTAATTGCATCTAGTTTCTATAATTACATAATTAATAAATATTGAAACACTGCTTTAAGGGAAGATACAAGGTTACATTCATATGAACTACTGGTTGTACATTTTATTAACCAATCAAAACAGTGTCTTGCTTTTTGTATATTTCTGCTCAAGGATATTTTATAATGTCATTCACTGATATTAGACTGGAGCAATTATGTTTAGTTCTGAATAAAGCCTATACTTTTTGCATCAAACACATCATAGATTTATTCATTTAGAAATACTAGCAAATTCTTTGATATAACCATGCAGATCATTTTAGATGATGAAACCAAGAGGAACCACAAAAAATTTGGAAAATGTGTTGGTAACAGATTGTAAAAAGGATATTAGGTTATAGAGGGAAAGCTGAACTAGTTGGCAATTTTTGTGTCATGTGACTCAATATTTTAGATTTCTTTGCATGTCTGTCAATGACTGTAAATATGGTAAATATTAATTAGAAGTTATAAATACATTACAATTGGGTCAAATGCATTTCCTCTATCTATGAATAGCATAAAAATATCTATAATAGTTCCAAACATCTACATTACTTATACTGGTATTTCTGAGATATTATGAGATTTAAGATTGCCTTTGTCCTGAGGTTCTATATTATATACTTACTTAGAAAATATTTGTTTTAAATCTACTTCTTTTTCCATATTTTATTTGTGACTGACACTTATACTCCCTGCAGTAAGCTAGCATTGCCATGTGGTTTAGAGTTATTCTTTTGTTTTTGCTCTAATAGCATTGTTTAATTATATAAAACAATTTCATGTTTATTCATACAAAATCTTATAAAACAATATAATTATGTTTTTGTAATCACAATTATATTATGTAGTGCACTTTGCCTTTCCTTTTCCAGTTTACATTTTAAATTAACTCTGCCTCTATATTTATATTGTTATCTTTTGGAAATGTAAAAGGAAAATATTTGCTATACATATCTCTATATATACATGTAAGAAGAGTCTCTCTATATAAATTACACCTGCATTACCTATTCATTTTATACTTTAAATAGTAGTTCTTAAAAATATTTTGTTAAGTTGAGGAGGGCAGTGCATGTCTTTTTCTAAAACTTGGGAGGTTAGAGTGGTCAGAAATTCTGTGATCTTAAGACCAGAGTACTTATTTATGGAGCAAATGCCAGGCTGCCATGGCTACAGAGTGAAACCTTTTCTCAAAAGAAGAAAAACACAAAACAATTGTACATGTGACAAATACTTCCTTCTCATGGGAATATAAACATCTTTTAACTTAAAGCTGTATAGAGCTCTCCAGAATGACTGTACTAGATTTTATTCATTAATTAATTTGGAAGAAATATAATGTCTGATACCTTACTGATTACTGTCTAACTAGTCCTCGACTTACCAACATGTGTGTGGGACACCTGTATAAATTATAGGAAAATTTTGTGATCTATTTAAGGATTTCATGATGAAATAATTGCATCTTTGTTGCATACTTTCTTGAAAAAATAAATGGATGTAAATATATTAAAAGATAAAATCCCTAAAATCAGTCAAATGGGAAAAACCTTAACACAGCAGCAATCCAGATTCTTAGAATGGCCACAGGAAATTCATGATCCAAAAATTAAATGATAACATCTAGAATTGACAACAATATTTATTTGCACATCGAGAGAAGTGAAATTGCAGTAAAAATTCACTGATTTTTCTTGTCTCATGATTTCACAAATTAATAGTACAAAATTAAAGAGTTGAAATCACAATTTATTCTTATGCAAACTTAATATAGAGAAAATTCTTATATCATTAATATATTTAAAATCTTATATTTTATGTCACATTTTCATGGCAGTATCAATAATTTTATAATTCATCTGACATTGTGAAAATTGGTGTTAAAAATTAATCCTCACAGTTGGTATTTGAAAGATAACGGACACATACAAATCTGCTTCCCTTTAATTTCAAAATATTGACATCCTTTGTTTAGGTCAAGTATTAGCAAACTTTTCCACACAAGAAACTAGGCATATTTAACTTTAGGAGTGAATAGGTGAATAAATTATATTGCTCTGTATACAAAAAAGAGAAATACTAAAACTGTTCATATATGCTGCTAATATTTCAGTGTTTATTTGTTCAGTAAATAAATACCAGGCAAAGCTTCCAGTGGAGGAACTGGGACACTAACCCTGGCACAAAACCTTTGACTTGCAGTATGTCCTGCCTGAAACATACACTGGGGTAAATGAAAGTGGTATAGTGTAAGTGGGCCAACCAATGACTGGTCCAACTTGAGACCCACACAGTGAATGGGAGCTCATATCTGCATATCCCAGAGACCTAGGAGAGAACTAAACATCACTGGCCAAAAAAAAAAAAAAAAAAAAAAAGGATATGATTCCTAATTATAGTCTTCTACCCTCATAAACTGGACCCTAGCATAATTGTCATCCTGGAGGCTTCATTCAACAACTAATTGGAGCAGATGCAGAGAGAGACCCACAGGCAAATATTAGGCAGAGCTTGGGGAGCCCCTTAGAAGTGGGCGAGGAAGGATTTTAAGGGCTAGAGGGTTGAAGGACTCCATAAAAATAGGGCCCACAGAATCAACTCACTGGGCTCATAGAAGCTCAGAGATGGCAATGACAATCAAGGTCCCTGCATAGATCTGAGCTAGGTCCTCTGCATATATGTATGGTTGTGTAGTTTGATATTTTGTCGGACACATTACAATGGAAGCAGGGACTGTCTCTGAATCTTTTGTGTATGCTTTGAACCTTTTTCCTCCTATTGAGATTGCCTTGTCCAGCCTTGATATGAGGGTATGTGACCCGTCTTATTGTTACTTGATGCCATGTTCAATTGATGTCCCTGAGAAGCCTGCACTTTCTGAAGGGAAACAGAGGAGGAGTAGATCTTGGGGAGAGGGCAGTTCAGGGTGAGGAACTGAGAGTAGAGAAGGGAAGAAAAAGCTGAGGTCAAGATATAATATATGAGAGAAAAATGAATCTAAAATATACTAATGAAATTCTCTTACTATATAAGGGCATTTTGTTTCAGTTAAAATTTGATTATAAATGATTATCTTCTACGTTTTATTGAAAACAAACATTTTCATGTGCTATATTCTGAGTATATATAATGTATTTATGTGTCTACGTATAAGTAATTTGTTTATGTATTCATGCAAGCAAAAGTACTTTGGTTTGTGCATTCATGAGGAGGCCAGAGATTGGTGTTGCTCTTTTATTCTATTGTTTTCTACTATTGCTTAAATTTTATTAGTTTTAGTGTGTGTTTATGCTCCCTGTGATTCTGTGTGTGCAGATATACCCTGTCTCTGGGTGGAGACTTAAGATGAATTCTGGTTGTCTTTTTTTATCACTCTTAACCTTATTTTTTTCTATTTCTCTTTTGAGAAATTTTATGAAAAATAATATATATGCACAATGCATTCTGATATAGTTTCACTTCTCCCAACTCCTTCCATTTCTTCTGAGCTACTCAAATATACACCCTTTATTTTTCTCTCATTAGAAAACAAACAAGAATCTAAAAATTAAAATAAAATAATATAAAAAATAAACTGGAATCCAGAATGGCACATATATTTGCACATGCAAAATCCCATGAAACACAAAACTAGAAAGCAATACACACACACACACACACACACACACACACACACACACACACATATATATATTATTATATATATATATATTCCTGTAAGGTAAACAAAAAAGCCCTGATACCAAAAATACCATTGAGTTCCTTTTGTGTTGGCTTACTCCTTCTGGGCATGGGGCACACCTATAAGAGTGGTTTGTATACCAAGTGAGACTCCCTTGGAGATAACTAATTTTTCCTTTGAGAGAATTTCTAAATTGGAGAAGGAAGAATCCTTCTAGATTAGGTGTGGGCATTTGTTTCTCTTTCCCCTCTCAGTGCCCTGATAGAGGCCAAATGGAGTCTTTACCATACTTTTGATACTTGAGTCTCTTCCTGAGCCTGAAGCTCACTATTTATTTGGGTATGACCACTAGCCAGCAAGACAATTGTACCTATCTGTCTCCATCCTCCATCCCCATTGCATATGTTACCTTTGAATGTCATTTGTCCCAGGTGTTATATGGGTGCTGGGTACCTAAACTGTGAACCTCCTGATTGCTCTTGTGGGGATTGTAACAACTCATTCATTTTCCCAGAACAGATCTACCCTTCTGAAAACAGGATATCTCTAACAAACATGAAACAAATGAGTCAAATAGATTGGCTGGCCAATGATCTCCAGCAGTCTATCACTCTCTGCTTCCCCAACACTGGAATTATGAATGTACATCACCATCACCATGTTGCTAATTATGTAGGTTCTGTGTAAATTGGATTGAGCTCTTTACCAGCTGAACCTGTCTCTAACCCCTAATGACTTAGAATGAAACTCTGTTCATTTATATTTTTCATTTCCAACAAATAGACTACTATGAAAACTTGTTATCAATCCAAAAGCATTTTTTTTTGTTAAACACACACAGATACAGACACATATATAACTTAAAATGTACATTTAAAGCTTCTACACAGCATAGGAAATTACCAATAGAGTTAGCAGTAAATGCCTTATGGAATGAAATATTAACAAATTATAGAGAGTTGTGAAAGGCAGTAACTAGTAATGTTCAATATATATTTTGCACAGAAGTAAATTGTCAGAGAAAAAGTCTTATTAATACAAAAGAAATAGGACACTATAATGGATATTAAAAGTAATTTTAAAATATGAATGAAAAAATTGTAAAAATTAAGAACTAGTAATGTTGAAAGGCATTTTCAAAAAAAGACATTCAAATTAACAGAAAGTACATTAATTATGGTAAAGATCACTTATTAAATTATAAATGCAAATCAAAACCAAACTGAGATATTCCCTCAGAGGGAAAAGAATTGATATTAACAAAATGAATAAAAATTAGCAGCAATAACAACAATGTAGAAAAAGGGGAGAACTTTCACACTCCAGAGAGAATGCACATTAGAATAGACATGATGCAAATGTCAACAAAATTAAAAATATAAGTTTCATAGGATTTAGAAGTCCTACTATGAGGAATGCATGCAAAGGAATTGAAATTAGTACATGAAGGTGACAGCTTTAGTAATAGAATATCATACATCATGCTATAGTTACTTATAGTCACCAAGACACTATTCAAATAGCCAAAAATAAAACAATTTGAACTAGTGCCCAAGAGACAATTATGTAATAAAAATGAAAACATGTGTTCCAAACATAAATGAAATACAATTTTAAGACAATAAAAAATGAAGTTCTGTTATTTGCAAAAAAAATGGGTAGAATTAGAGCTCATGATTGTAAGTGAAATGAGCCAGCTTCAGAAGACAAATAAATTCATGATCTCATTCATATTTTCAGTGAAAAATGTTGATTATAGAAGTTGACATAATGGAGGTTACAGGATTCTGTGGAAGGTTCCATGGGTGGAATGAAGTTGTGCTGAACAGTGAATGTTAAGTAGGTTAGTGTAGCCACAGATATAATTTCTATTTTTCCAGAGGAGGGTGACTATAGATAATTACATATTTTATATATATGTACAATGTATGGTAACCCTAGTTAATTACATAATCTCTTTACATATATATATATATATATATATATATATATATATATAATATATATAATATATATATCTTTATATCTACATCTTCATATAAATATATATATATATATGTATATACACATATATCTTCATATCTATATCTTTGTATAAATGTATATGCACACATGTAGAAAGTAGGATGGGCAAACATAATAATATACTCTATGTTTCTAAAGCTACAGGAAAGGTTTTGAAAGTTTTTATCATACAGTAACATGAGAATTCAGATGTATTTTACTTGGTCAAAGATCACATGATGTAAAAATGAATTACAAAATTACATTGGAATCTATTCATGTTCACATTTATATACATACATACATAAAATTTTCAGTGAACAAAATGAGAATGAAAGCATTTATTTTCATACTCTTTTGATATTTGTTTTTATTATTTCATTGCCTATTTATAACTTTCAGCTGAAAGTTAATTGGAATTCTTCAAATATGCCATTGAGTTCACTGACAATATAGATTTTAGTCTATTGACATCGTCGAAACATTTAATTCATTCTTTTTAAAATATGAAACCATGGGCTTGAGAGATTGATCAGCAATGAAGAGCAATGGCTGCCCTTCCAGGGAACACAGGGTTGATTTCCAGCACCCATATATTGGCTCACAGTCATCTTTATCTCCATTTCCAGATGATCTGACATATGCTCTAGTTTCTACTGGCAGTGAACACATGAGTTAGGTATAAATGCAGGTAAAATATCTTTAAACATAAATATTATTTTAAATAGAAACATATAAAATAAGCTTTCATTCTGAAAATTATAATATAGTATTAGAAAATTCCAGTGTGTAAGAAAAATATTGAATCCATGCAGGCATTGGCTTCTAGATGGAATTAATGTGAAATAGCTTCTGAAAAGTGCTCATATAAGAAAAGGAACATTCTACAGAAGCAATTCCCATGAGTGTCCCTCAGTGGATTTTAGTTTATCATAGTCTCTGAACCATCCATAGGCAGGGTGATGGTATTATGATGGATCTACATTAGTGATTTTAAATTACATTCAGATTTGATGTTTCAAAGTCAGTGTCTCTCTGCCTTTGTCTCTGTCTCTGTCTCTGTCTCTCTCTGTCTCTCTCTGTCTCTCTCTGTCTCTCTCTCTCTCTCTCTCTCTGTCTCTCTGATGCACACACACACATACACACACATCTAAATCAAACAAACAATAAGAAAGATTTCAATATAACTTTGTATATTAATATGTTTTGGCAATAATATAATGCTGAACTTTCTTGAATTCTGGACATATTATTATGTGAATTTATATCATAAAAATATTATATAATTCATTGAAACATTGTATTGAATATTTCTGTGGCTTATAACATTTGTGATTACAAATAATTAGATAATGTATAGAAGTACACATATTTCAAACTTTTTCAAATTTCTCTCCATTATTTTACATATGGAAATAAATATTTTCCAACTCTAGCAAAAAGTCACACTAGAGAGAACCTTAATGATTTATTGGCCTACAAATAAGTGCACAATAATTACTGGAGGAGAAAGATAATCATCAATATCATCTAGATAAATCCTGGGACAACAACCTGCCTATTGCTGGTATAGTGACATAAATCTTATAGGAGTAACCAATCATGTGCTCTTTGATTGGATTTAAGGTCCATTCCATGAGCTGCAAACCATACTGTACTATTAAAGTGGCCATGAACTTGACAACAGATAGTTCATGAGCACTATAGAAAACCTACTACTATTCATCAAATTCCTGCCCTACTGAGGAGAAGACAGACAGATTTCAGAGTTAGAGGTGATGATTCTAGTGGAAAAGTATCATCCAGACACAAGAGGACCAGTGCATTTGGATTCATAGTGCCTGTGGCAGCATATAGAAGACCTGCACAGGTTCAAACCAGAAAAAAAATGGTTTGGAGAAGAAAAAGTCCCACTCCTAACCAACAAGCAATTGATAAATGTTGGGAAACGGAAAACCAGTTTTCTCCAATGAAGTGTCACTTGGTATGTCAAATGCACTCAAGGGCAGGCTCACACCCAGCAGCAGGAGTTGTCCAACTCAAAACAGACTCCATTTTTTTGTATGTGTATATGGTGTGTGTGTGTGTGTGTGTGTGTGTGTGTGTGTGTGTGTGTGTGTGTGTGTGTGTGTATAGATGTATACATGATTTTTGTCTTGTTATGGTATTTTTTGTCTTATTGATTTTTGTTTGTCTTGATATCATTGTTTTTTATTATTGAAAAGGGGAGAGAAAGAGATGAAGAGAGAACACATGAATATGAAGTTTGGTAGGGAGGGAGTTTGGAAGGGTCCAAGAGGAATTTAGGAAAGGGAAAATATATGATCAAAGACACTATGTGAAAAGATTTGAGTTTTTAAAAATCTCCAAGTTGTTTAAAAAAAAGTGCTAATTTTTAACCTTAATTACTTATTACAACTTCATATCTTGTTTTATTTTTAATTAAGCTGAAATTGAGTATATTTATCATGCATAGCATGTTCTGAATTATGTATGAATTTAGAATTATTAAGCAGAATTAATTATCATATTTTACCCCCTATACATTTTGTGCTTAAAATACATAGAATCTATTCTCTTTGCAATGTTTTATAGGCTTCTTATTCTACAACAAACCTTTGAAGTTATTCTTTATAATTTAAGTATTGCATCCTTTGACTGACCAACACTTTCTTAATACCTGCTATGAATTTTAATCCTCATTGTCAACTTGATCCTTATAGTCACCATGGAAACATACCATGTATGCCTATGAAAGGTTTTCTAAAAAGGTTTAATTTATCAGGGGAAACAAACCCTGAATGTGGCATGCACTATCCCATGAGCTCTGGTTCTGGACTAGCAAACAGCAGAAAGCAAACTGACTACCAGCATCATTTCTTTCTGCTTGACTGAGCAGGCAATGTGAGCAGTGCTGTCTGTTCTGGATTCCATGATTTCACCACCATCCTCAGCTGTCCCCACAAACTTACAGCCAGTGTATATAATTCTTTCTGTAAGCGTCTTTGGTCCGTTAGTTTGTCCCAGTAAGGAACTCAATAATTACTGTTACAGACTCCACCCATACTAGTCCCAGGCACTTCCCCAAGTTCAGATTCCACAGAAAAGTGAGATCAAGAAATGTGCTTGTCTGTGTGTCTGGTTTGCCTAAAACAATTGTCTTATAGTCACCCATGTTGTGCACATGACAGGATTCTATAAAGCTGAGTGGTATTTTACTGTGTATGGTTACCTTTTTCAATATGACATTTTATATTTTATAATTGATCATTTTCCCCTAAGATCTGCTTAAAGTGTTCTCTCACTCAAAAGAAATTTAGTTATGGATGCTTTATAGGTCTACATTGACTTACAGTGTTTAGTTTCCATGGCCATTAGCATAAAATTCTACTCCATTTGTGAAAATGTGAGTAAATTTTATGGCAATGTTTACAAAAATTCTGCAAATGTAAATCGCTTCCAATTTCAAGTATTGTGTTGCATTTGGGAACGGGATCATTTTAATACACATTTTAACTGGTCCTGATGACATAAAAAGTGCTGCTAAATTTTATTTTCATCTGGCTATTTCATCAGCAGTATTTATAACAATGCTTTGTTGTGAATTGTAACATGGTGCTGGTAAGAGTGCTGGGCAACAACAGTGGGTAGGTTTCACATGCACACAGTCTTCAGTAGTTTTATTTACCTTTCTAAACCACAATCCTTATCATTTCATTTCCATCCTTATACATTCATCTTTTATGCGTGAGATAAATTTGTGGTGCTCCATCTATTATATCAGTTATCAGCATAAAAGCTAAGCCTGAACCTTGCAGGAGCCTTGATTCCTATCTCACATATATGCAGGCATTTACAAAGTATCCAAATATTCAGTCTTAATCTCACATCGAAACAAACATCCAGAAACTGCTTTTGTTGAAATAAGAGTGTGTAACTAGACACAGGATAAAAGCTAGGCATCTGTGCTTTCAATTTGTGATTGTCTTCTTTACTTTGGCTCACCTCTGCATGTAGGCATGCCAATCACCTGAAAGCATCTGTCTTGCTCCTCAGATTTGACTCCAGGCCTGGAAGCAGAGAGATAAGTTACTGTGTTAAACACACATTGACTATATATTCCAGAAATAATACAGCCTAGAAACCCAGACACCTCACATCTACAGAGGACAGTCTTCAATAAAGATATGGCTCATCCTAGAGCATACTTGATCATCTTGAAGAAGCCATATTGCCCTCCTTGAAGATGATAGCAGAAGGAATTCTTTTATAATGAGATGAGATATCTTTATTCAAGTAATACCGGCCAAACACAAGCCAGAGCATGCCCAGATGCAGCAAGCTAGGGAGGCCAGAGAGAAGGGGTCTCCACATGTCCAGGGCACCTTAAGAATTTCTCCGGCTTCATCCTCGACCTCCCCTGATCACGCCCTCATGGGCATGGCCAGGCACACCTGTAGGCGCTCCTAGGAGGTGGGGCTACAGTGTCTCCCTACATTCTTTTTTATTTTTTTTATTAGAAACAAGCTTCTTCTATATGTCAATCCCAGTTCCCTCTCTCTCCCCTCCTCCCCTGCCCCCCCATCCCAACCCCTTTTTGCTCTCAACGGAGGGCACAGCCTTCCATGGGGGATCTTCAGAGTCTGACATATCATTTGGAGCAGAGCCTAGACCTTCCCCTGTATGTCTAGGCAAGGAGAATATTCCTCCACGTGGAGAGGGCTCCCCAAGTCCATTCATATAATAGTGATAAATACTAATCCACTACCAGAGGCTCCATAGATTGACCAGACCTCCAAACTGACATTATCACTCAGAGAGTCTGGAACTGTCCTATGCTGGGTTTCCCAGCTATTAGTCTGGAGTCCATGAACAACCCCTTGTTCAGGTCAGTTGTTTCTGTGGGACTCTTCAGTCTGGTTCTGACCCATTTGCTCATCACTCCTCCCTCTCTGCAACTGGATTCCAGAGTTCAGCTCATTGTTTTAACTGTGGGTGTCTGCCTCTGCTTCAATCAACTACTAGATGAAGGCCCTAGGATGGCACATAAGGTTGTCATCAATGTCATTATCAAAGAAGGACATTTAATGTATCCTCTCAATCACTGCTTAGACTCTTAGTTTGGGTCAAACTCGTAGATCTCTGGACATTTCCCTGGTGCCAAAATTCTCTTTAGACCTATAATTGCTCCCTCTATTGTGGTATCTCTTTTCTTGCTCTCCTCAGTTTTTCCCCTGACTAAATCTTCCTGCTCTCTCAGGTCCTCCTCTCCCCTCTTGTTTCCTCACTGTCTTTCTTCCAACTCCTCATCCCCTCCCCCCATGCTCCAAATTAGCTCAGGAGATCTTGTCCCTTTCCCCTTCTTTGGGGGACCTTGCATGTCTCTCTTAGGGTCCTCCTTGTTTCCTAGCTTCTCTGCCAGTGTGATTGTAGGCTGGTACTCCTTTGTTCTATGTCTAAAATACAGAAGGATTTCTTTAGACTACCTTCCAGCATCAGAACTGGTTAAGGATTATCCTGACCCAATGTGACATGAGTGCTTAACAGAGTACACTTCCTCCCCTTCTCCAGTTCTTCTGATATTTAAACTTGAATCTTTGGTCAGTACCATAAGGTGGACTTCTGGTCACTGAACATGTTTATTTATGTCTTTCTTCTCCCAACTGCATGAGGTTTTTCTCTGCTTTTCACTATTAATCATTTCACTAGTTGTTATACAAGAGATGGGTGGTGATGATGGCTTGTTGGGGCTGCTAAAGTTCAGGCTTTAAACCCTAAAACTTCTAGTAAAATGTGTGTCAGAGAAACAAAACAAAACCTTATATGTCAGATACTATTTACTACCAAATTCCATTGCATTGACTGCTGGGAAAATATATTACACTTCAAACCATTATGAAAACTAAGTAAGAAGGGAGTATGGTGTGGCAGATAACCTGCCTTTTCTATTTTTCATTTCAGCATTTATTTTAAATTTTATGTCTATTTAGTACATACATGTATGGGTATATTTGTGTGTGTTATGTGTGATTGTGAATGTGTGTGTGTGTGTGTGTATGTGTGTGTGTGTGTGTGTGTGTGTGTGTGTGTGTGTGTGTGTGTGTGTGTGTGTGTATGCATGGCTATGTGTTGGCACGGCTATCAGAGGATAGCTTGCTATTCTCTTCTTCCACTGTGTGACTTCTGATGATCAAACTCAGGTCCCTCAGTATGGGTGACAAATACCCTATCCATCAAACTTTCCTGAAGGGCCCCAGTGTTCATTTTATAACTAAACATTTTCTTTTTGATTTATCCCATGTACTTCTAATAATGTTGTTTTACCTTAAGTTTCTATCACAATGTTATTTGAAACTTTCCATTTAACACTTAGTATTTTATTTTGACCTAAGGGCTCTATTAACTAATGATTTTGTGAGAAACAGTTTCCTAATGCAATAAAAGTTTATCAAAGACTTAGATATGTAGTGCTTGAGTAATGATTGTTTTTTGAAAGGCATTTTCAATTTTTCTTTTGAAATAAAATGTAATTACATTACTGCCCCCTTTCCATTTCTTTCTTCCCATACCTATTCTTGCTTTCACTCAAGTTTATGGCCTCTGGCATCTTTTTAATTGTTTAATGTAAACTCTTATATAAATAGACTCTAATTTTATAAATTCACTTTTCAGTGTGTATAATATTATACTCTATATAATTTTAAAAGAATATTTAATTCAGTTATTCATTACTCATCTAATGTGAAGCTATGAAGCAGATTGGAAATATTTATACTCTTGTCAGTACTGCTAAGTTTTCTTCCTCTTATATTGCTCTTACCTTTAGTGTTTTACAATTCTTTATTCTGTTCATGCTCTTATATTCCCTACTGGTTTGAAGCAGTGTTTCTCACCCTTAAATTGCAGCAGCATTTTCTTTTATTATTACATGAATATAGACATTATCTGTATTCTATAGCAAAGTCAGGAATGAAGAATGTGATTCCCTTCAGTCAATAAAAATAGCTTCTTTAATTTTGATATGAAAGTCAAGAAATTTGTTAATAATAAAAGGTTTGATTTAAACTAATGACACAAGGGCTGCATATAAGTGATTTTCTGTCATCTAGATAATGGTCTTTCTGGAGACAGTGAAATTCAAGTTGCCTACTTAGAACAAAGTAGAGTAATTATAAAGAATATGGACAAAGCAGACAAATCCACAGACAGACATTTCAGTATGAGACCTAGGAGCTCCTGTTGTATAATGTCTCCTCAGACTCCAACCTGGCTAAGGAAGCCTTTTGTTTTCATTATAGCTGCTGTCCACTCACAATTTGAGAGAATCTTGACTTTAATGGATAAAGTGAGATGCTACTTACTAGGAAGGAGCATGTGTGCTAAGCCACCAACCAGTCAGAGCGGGTCACAGCCTAACTATAGAATGGGCTGTTTTCTGGCTCGATGACCTATGAGAATTTCTTATTCCTGGGCTTCCTTTCCCTCAAAATTACATGAAAATAAATTTCAGTTGCTTGAGTTATTAAGAGGTTTAAGTCTATTAATCGATGTGATGAGCCGTATAGCTTGTAAACAGACAAAAACAAAACAAAACAAAAGACCAATCAAGCAACAGACAGGACAGGAGATATATGCAAGGTTTAAGTGTTCAGAATACTTTAGATAACTAGTATGGCATCCTCAGGGTCAAGGTAATGTGGGATTCCTGAGAAACATGTACCTCCTACAGGATGCTGCCTCTTTCTTCTCTCCTTTTGTCCTATATGAGCCTGGTTGACCACTTTTCCCTTATAATGTGCAGGTCAGTAGATGCCTTCCAAGCAAATTTCTTTTCCTGCTTAAGTTAAAAATTCTTTTGCTTTTGTAAAGAAGTACTGTGACTCACACTAAACACACTGTTGTTTCCTAATGTATTCTGCATGCAATCTCAAAGATTTATGTTTCAGTCTTTTAAGTTGGGTTGTAAACTATATGAAAGAAAGAGCTGCTGTGAGTTCTGTTTCCTGTGGGCTTGCCAGTACTGAATATAGTTGCTGAGCCCAACTCAATAACTGAATGATGAAAATAAATGTAGCTGGGGTGGTAGAATAGTAAACACACCTATATTAAGGCAACACACTAGTGCCTGTTGTTCTCAACAGAGCATGGCTGGAAAATGCACTTTAACTTCTCTCAGAAAGATAGGGAGAGGTTGAGTTGTTAGAGGCTTGAGCAAGGATTTCTATTTTTAAAAAAAACCTAGAAGTATGTCAAAATGCCCACTGGCATACAAAAAAGCCTTGAAGTGCAAATGCAAATTAAATGTCACTGAAACTTGCATCAGGAATTTGAATGTCCTTTGTGAATTGCAAGAGCTTCTCCAAACTCTGCATTTCTGAGAGGACAGATTTCACCCTTTCTCTGTATATCAGGAGAAGTGATGGTAGCAAGAACACACAGTGTCTTCAGACACTGGAAGATCAGTTATCCTCATAAATACACAATAAGGAAACATAATACATCCCTTTGGGATTGCTTTTTCTAGATTGCAGTTTAGTTTCTGAAAATTCAGAAATAAATCTTGCTGCAATACCAGAAAGAGAAGTTGGACAGACAGGTTTTTTTCTCTGTGCCTTTCAGTTGTGCAATTCTAAAGAAATTGCCCCAATAGACCAAGGCAGTTGAATGATTTGCATTGACTCTGGGGTAAAGGGAAATACTTTCATTTTCCTCCAAATCATTTAACCTTCAAAGGAACAACAACAAAGGCATGGAGTAAGAAAATTACTGAGGTTTTGGCAAAAGGAAAAAAAAGTAGCAGACTATATTTCTGAAATAATTTATTCATTACAACTTTATCTGCAGCCTGCAAATAGAGCTGAGTCCCATGCTTCCCTAGTCAGCTATGAAGCAAGCCCTAGACATTCCATGTGAGTAGTTCCAGCTATGGTCACTCATCTTCTGTCTATCTTAGCACATCTTACTCTCATCTCTTCACTCTTTGGATTTCTACTGTTTTGCTCCATAGACAGATCCTGTTTAGGAAGCGGTTGCTATGGTTGCATCTTTACAATTTTAATCTCTTTTATCTCCCCAGATTCCCCATTTCAATCATCTTTAGTTTACCTCCCACTTCTTTATCTGTCCTCTCATAGCAGTGATTTACTTAAACCTCCTACCATTTTCACATTATTGCATTAGCCATTTTAAAAAATTTGTTTGGAGGGGTGGAAAGATGGCTCAGCAGATAAGAACAAATACTGCATTTTGCAGAGGACCTGAGTTTGGTTCCCAACACTTATGTAGGGTGTTTCCCAACCACCTGTAACTCCAACTCCAGTCCATATGGCATCCTCTTCTGTATTTGTGGGCACTGCCCTTAGAGGCCCATAACAATATGTAACTACACATATATTAAGTAACTAAAAATAAAATGTATCCTAAATGATCATTTTTATTTAAGTAAGCTGTTTAGTCAAATAAACAACTATAATACTTACTAAAATGCACAAAACTATATAAATATGGGAATAATAACACTGGTCTTATTGTATCTGACTCTTCAATATAAAAAAAAACCAGCAACAAAGCCTACAAGAGTCAAGTTTGTTCATATATACCCTACATTTAGAAATTCTAGTGCCAGTAGCTGGTGGAAGCAGAAGCAGACACCCACAGCTAAACACTGAGCTGAGCTCTGGAATGCAGTTGCAGAGAGGGAGGAGTGATGAGAAACCAGGTCAAGACCAGATTGGAGAAACCCACAAAAACTGCTGACCTGAACAAGTGGTTGCTCATGGATCTCAGAGTGATAGCTAGGAACCCAGCATAGGACTATTCTAGACCCCTGAATGAGGAGGTCAGTTTAGAGGTCTGGACAATCTATGGGGCCACTGGTAGTATTTACCCCTAGTACACAAATGGACTTTGGGTGCCCTCTCCACATAGAGGGATACTCTCTTAGCCTAGACATATGGGGGAGGGTCTAGGCTCTGCTCCAACTGATTTGACAAACTTTGAAGATCCCCCATGAAAGGCCTCCCCCTCTCTGGGGAGCAGAAAGGTTTTAGGGGTATTGGGGGTTGTTGGCCATCAAAGGAGGAGGGGAGGGAGAAGAAACTGGGATTGACATGTTTTAAAAAGCTTGTTTCTAATTTAAATAAAAAATGTAGTATTTTTACTTTCTTGCAAAGAATTTACCAGAAGTCGAAAATCACTTCATCAGCAGTGGCCAATTTTTCAAGATTCATTATTCTTCTGTGTATGCACCAGGCAAAAGAATTTAATATACAGAAATATATGAATTTGTAAACTTAAAGGAGAATTCAACAAATCTATAATAATACAATTGAGATGTTATGTTCCTTACATGAGAAGTAAAGCAGTTTTAAGTTGAGAAGAACTAGCACAGAACTATTAACTACCTTGAATTGGTAATTGTCAACTGTCACAGACATATCTAATGGGAATGGCAAAAGTCATAAGCACAGTTGCTTGACAAAGATCTAGCAAAGCTGAGCCACATGATGTCTGCTGTGCCACCTTTGGTTTTCATCTCTGCCTGCTTTATATTTGGGTAACTTTTACTATATGTACATTTTGGAGGTTCTAGATTGATGGAAGTTTTTCTGTGAATCACATTTGCCTTCTCCTAGGAGTACTGCTTCTAAACTCCCCCAGGACAGTCCTGAACTTACTATTTCTCCCACTTTTTGGGAGATATCCTTATCTACTTGGTGGTCCTCCTTATGCCCTAGATGGTGTGACACACATAATGAAACCAGACGTCTCTTCAAGAAGCTATGAAATCTTCTCAAAACATCTATCCAGGACTTGCTCAGGAACAAAATGATCAAAACAAAGTAAACTTAAAAAGGTCAACAAGATTTGGTGAGCTAGAGGAGCTGGCTAAGATCATACTATAAGCTTCTAAATAGTACCAGACCTGTACATGGTATATATAGTAACAAAGATTAGCCGAAGTTAACTCTGCCCTACGTAGAGACTTATACTAATAGGAAAAGAATGATGTTAATAGATGATAAAAATATGTGATGTTAGAACCTCCCTTTCCTAGAATGTTAGCCTCATGCATAGCCACTTAGTGCCATATGACCAAGTATTGGACTTATAAACAATTTTTATAAAGATATAAATGTGAACATTGGATTTCAGGATTACAGCTCAGGGCTTAGCTGTGAGGTCTGTTTCAGCCTCCATCAGTTACTGGGTAAAGGTACTAGGATGGAATTTAAGGTAGTCATCAATCTCATTACTGGGGAAGGATATTTAAGGTAACCTCTTCACTACTGCTTAGATTCTTGGTTGATATCATTCTTGTCAGTCCATGGAGATTTCCCTAGTGCCAGATTTCTCATTACACCCATAATGGCTCCGTCTATTAAGGTATCTCTTTTTTTGCTCTCCTTCTCTATTCTTTCCCCAACTTGACTTTCCTGATCCCTCATGTTCACTTCCTCCCCTCCCCTTCAATCCTCCTCTTTCTGCTACCTCTCTCTCCACTCCCCTTGTATTCCCAATTTGCTAAGGAGCTCTTGTCCCTTTCCCCTTTTCCAGGGGTCCATGTATGCCTCTCTTAGGGTCCTTCTTGTTTCCTAGCTTCTCTGGGGTTGTAGACTGTAGTCTAGTTATTCTTTGTTCTACATCTAGTATCCACTTATGAGTGAGTACATACCATGTTTTTTTTCTGTGTCTGGGTTGCCTCACTCAGAATGGTTTCTTTTAGTTCCATCCATTTGCCTGCAAATTTCAAGATGTCATTGTTTTTTTACCTCTGTGTAGTACTCCATTGTGTAAATGTACCAGTTTCTTTATCCATTTTTGGATGAGGAATATTAGGTTGCTTCCAGGTTCTGGCTATTACAAATAATGCTGCTATGAACATGGTTGAACAGATGACCTTGTTGTATGAATGTGCTTCTTTTGGGTATATGCCTAATAGTGAAATTGCTGCATCTTGTGGTAGACTGATTCCCATTTTCCTGAAGAAACTCCACACTGTTTTCCAAAATAGCTATACAAGTTTGCACTCTCACCAACAGTGAAGGAGTGTTCCCCTTTCTCCATATCCTCTCTAGAAAAACCTCTCATTGGTGTTTTTTATTTTAGCCATTCTGATACTAGTAAGATGGTATCTCAGAGTTGTTTTGATTTGCATTTCCATGATGGCTAAGGATGTTGAACAATTTCTTAAGTGCCTTTCAGCCATTTGAGATTCCTCTATTGAGAATTCTCTATTTATTTCTATACCCCACATTTTAATTTGGCCTGATCTATAGAATGGGTTCCAGGAGAGCCAAGGATAAACAGAGAAATACTGTCTCAAAACAAACAAACAATATACCAAACAACAATTAAAATTTCATTGGTGAGTTACAAAGAGGGAGAAAAACAGTCAAGACCAGGCTCGAGAAAACCACAGAAACAGCTAACCTGACAAGGGGAGCTCATGGACCCCAGACTGATAGTTGAGAAACCAGCATAGGACAGACCCAGACCCCTAAACATGGTGTCAGTGAGGAGGCCTGGGAAGTCTATGGGGCTTCAAGTAGTGGATCAGTATTTATCCCTAGTGAATGAATGGACACTGGGAGCCCATTCCCATAGAGGTATGCTCTCTCAGCCTAGACATACTTTGGAGGCCCTAGGCCCTGCTCCAAATGATGTGACAGACTTTGAAGATCCCCCTCAGAAGGCCTCACCTTTTCTGGGGAGCAAAAAGGGATAGAGTTTTGGTGGGAGGCAGGGTAGGAGAGGATGAAGAGGGAACTGGGATGGACATGTAAAATAAGATTGTTTTTAATTTAAATTAAAAAGAGAGTAGAAAAATTCCAGTGGTGAGAATCAAACTTCAGGCATTGCTATATTCATTTGAGGAAACTGTGATACACTGGGATTCATCACTAACCTTTTTTATTTGCTATAAGGACAGTCTCTCCATGTAATTAAGTTGACCTCCAACTCAAATTTCTCTGGCCTTTGGGTCCAAATTGTTGGGGTTACACATGTTCACTGCCATGTCTAGCAACAGGTGTGCTTTCCCAATTGAATGAAAGCTAATTCATTTTACTAATTAATTAGATTACTAATTCAATAATAATAAATTAGATTACTAATTTAATCTACTGAGAGATTAAAATGAATCCATTGTTATTTCTAAAATAAGAGTAATATCCCAAATCATTACATTTTTAGAGAAGTCACATCACTATATATTTAACAATCAAACACTGAGCATGGCCAACTTAAACCCATGATTCCAATATGAATTTCTTTAATTTCTAATCATTGTGCTAAAATGAAAAAATAACTAGAGGAAAAACATAAAAGAAATTGAAAGAATATCTAATATGTGTAGTTTACCATACAAGGTTCATTTTTAGTTTCTTTCATAATGAAATACTTACTATAAATGATGGACTTTCAGTGAGTTAGTCTTCCACTGTAAATAAAATAATCAATTGGTAATTTTCTTGAAGTGCTCATAAATTAATCCATTATTAATCCATTATAACTGGGCTCAACCAATACTTTGGCAAACCTAGCCTCCTCTGATATTTCTTTCATTTACACATATCATACATGTGAAAACCCTACAAACAAAAGAGTACTTTGGAAAGAGGAGTAATTTTTAATCAAAGACCTGGCATTGAGTCACCTGCTGTTTTATTCTGGCAGCATAATATTTAGTAGTTCTCTCTTTTTTTTTATCCATGAGGAAGAAAAGCATGATTAATTCCTCTTTGTCACTATTTAGGCTTCCAACACTGTAATTCTTGCAAACTGTTTACAAACTTTGACATGCAAATGTAAAATTAATTATAATTATAGCCAAAACTTTAAATCTTTACGGATGTTCCAGAAGTCTTCAATGCAAAAAGTTAGAGAACTAAATGATGTAATTGGCTTGTGACATTTGAACACAGTAACGTAATTCAATGCAATCTATTCCTACAGTGAAATTAATATGTCAAAAGAAATTAAGTATTGTAAGGTAATTAAACATACTATACTGGATTATCAATCTGTACAAATGTAATAGATTGCCACATAAGTTAGAAGCTTAAAGCACCACACTTTTTTCTATGGTCATTGTTCTGAATTTGGATGTTTGGGAGCCTTAGCCAGGATATTCTGATTCAAGGATCTCAGTTACACTTGAAATCCACTTGCTGGTAGCAGTTTGAAGGCTTGACTGGCACTTTAGAATTTCTTTCACTATGGCTCACTTATCTGGATGTTAGCAGGGAGCCTTCTTGCAAGGTGGGCTTTTCTATAAGGCTTCTGAAGTGTTCCCCCAACATACCTATCTCTGTTTTCAATGGCACAGAGTATTTCAAAAAATAAAAGAGCAGTTATATTGTTGAGACGTTATCTAAACAAGGAGAATACAAACAAACATGCCAAACTGCACTGGGAAAAGTCAATAGAACCCAAACCAATCACAAAGAACTAAAGGTAACTGAATACAGCCAGGAGCAGAAGAGGCGTACTTCCACAGGGAAGAGCACACCAACTGGCTGTCCCATTCTAAATGGTTAGTCCTGACAATATACAGACTCAACAGGTCTTATTTGGAAACATATATGTATTCAATGACAATTCATGAAAAAAAGAGGCCATGAATTTGAAGACGAGCAGAGACAGTTAAATGGGAGAATTTGGATAAAGAAAATGGAGAAGGAGAAGGCATGAATATTTTAATTAAACTCAATCTCAAAATAAAAAGTAGCTGGGTGGTGTTAGTACTTTCTTGTAATCCCAGCACTAGAGCTGCAGAGGCAGGAGGATTTCTGTGAGTTTGAGGTCATCCTGGTCTACAAAGTGAGTTTCAAGACAGCCAGGGCTGTTACATAGAGAAACCCAGTCTCAAAAAAAAAAAAAAAAAAACCCACAATAATAATAACAATAACAATAATAATAGTAGTAGTAGTGGTGGTGGTGGTGGTGGAAACAACAACAACAACAACAATAATAATAATAATAATAATAATAATAATAAGCAGGGGGCCTGCAATTGCTCGTGGTCTACTCTCAGAAGCCATAACTCAACTGCTCTCCTCTCATACTCACTATTGGCAATTCACAATATCTAGCTCAAAGTTAAGTGTAGGCAATTTAAGATCTACTCATTAAAGGGAAAACATCAATGTTTCACACATTTTATATAAAGTACCCCATTTCTAATATTGCAATTAAGAAATAATGAATGCTTCATTGGTGCCACAGAAATTTGTTTTTAATAACATCAATTTTGCAAAGGGACTGTGTCAAAATAATTTATGATATAAATTGTAAATCATACCCATATCATCTCCAATGACATGAAAGTCTTGAGAAATATTTATTTCTTTAACTACTGTCTGGACAGCATGTAAACAAGTATGTGTAAAGCCTATCTCTGCCTTCAGAATCGACAGACTAATGAATAGTAGGTTAATATCTAAAAGTTCTTTGGGGAATAATTAAAGTAAAAAAAAAACATAGGAGGAAAAACCTATTTTCTCCTATTTTAATGAAAGAAACAGAATAAGAATTAAATTTGTCTAACTACTAATATAGAACATTGTTGCTTGGTTGTTAGTCTCTAAATATATTGATACATTAATAAACACTTTAAAAGTTAATTGCCTGGTTAATTTAGTAAGTAATGCTTACACACATTTACAGGTGAACCTTCTATGAATTTGGGCATATTTTTACACAATCAAAATATTATCAGAAGGATCAGTGTGACCAATGTTTTCCATGTTGGTATGCATGCTAACAAGGGATTTCTTAAGTCAATTTGGACAAGGAAAAGACATCCAAGAAAATAAGTAGCCTACTGGATTAACTATAATTGCTACTGTTTTTATACTCAGAAAAATCAAATAATTATGTATTCAGTGTGTGAGCAAGTGCCATGAGTTAAGTGATATATGTATGCATCATTCCTGTGATATGGGCCCTGCCATTGCATATTGTCATGACAAAGAAAGTAGAAACCAGTCGAACATGTTTAAGTTGATCTCTAAACTCTTATTTGTGTTGGTGAATAATTGCTTCATGTTAATCTGTCTTCAAATATATTTTCTTTTAGTTATCATGGGACATGACCATGGGAATATTATCTAAGCATGATTTTTCTTTTTAACTATCTTTGAAACTGTCTTCTGAATATCTAAAACTGGTCTCAATGTAAACACTATTGGCATGTGATAGTCATACTGAAGCAGATAAGGGTCAGTGAGTCCACCCTTCCTAATGCTGTGACCATTTAATACAGTCCCTCATGTTGTGGTGTTCCCCAAACATAAAATTATTTTGTTGCTACATTATAACTGTAATTTTCCTCTTGTTATGAGCTGTAATATAAATATCTGATATGCAGGATATCTTATATGCAACCCCCAAAGGCATCACGAACCACAGGTTGAGAACTAGTGACGTAGGATACCATAATCAACTCTGTCTTTGATTGAGCGTGTCATTTTTTCTATATAGATAATATTATTAACAACCTACTATGGTACAATATGTGGATAAAAACACTTTTAGGAGAAACTTCTCCTGTGGTGTCTACATTTGGAAACAAGCTTTCTCACAATCTTTCAGCTCTCAATTTGGCCAAGTATAGTATGGGAAAAGTACTGCAATTAGATTATGTTCTTACTCTGCTCTCAGATACAATCGTCCCAAAAATTATTACTATTTCTGAGATTACATAATAGGACCCAGTTCTTATAGAAGGTCAGAAAATTTTTGAAAATTTTATTTCTTAATTTTTAATGTTACTATTATGTTCCTTTCATTTCGATGTTCTAACATATGTCCTAACAATGAAAGAAACTTCATTTTATCCATCAACTTTATATTGCATTTTAGCTATTATGTTAGAAAAGAATCTAAAATATTGTTAAACCAACTAAACAATAAACCCCTGTGTAAAAACACAAATTATTGTACTCATATTAATTTGTTTTAGCCAGCTTTCAGAAACAAAGTATGTTTTCATATATTCTATTGTCTGGCTCTATGTCAATCACAGATAAAAGCAATCTGGAAGGTATAGGAAGCTATGGGCTATGGTAATAGGAAAAGGATCATGTGACCAATCACCTACTAGCTAATACCTATTTTGTCAGTATCAGATCAGAAATGATAATATACTTCAGAAAAGTTGTTATGAGGCTCCACTGAAAAGATTCAGTGTACCTTTTGAAAACTAGACACAAAATAACCCTCAGAGAGCATTACTAAAGGGGAGTGTTGAATACCTGATGTGCACAGTAACAAGTGACTTCATTACACAGGGAGAGTTATGTTTGGTAGTATACAGTAGAAGCTCCAGGGACTTATCCAATGCATGAAAGTGTATTCTACATTCCATGAATCTAAATGCAGGGAGTGCAGCAGTGATGATGGGGTTCTAATTTGATTTTCTGTTGTTGAGATAATCACAGTGACCAAAAGTAACTTGGATCAAGAGAGTTTATTTGGCTTATGTTTATAAGTCACAATCCATCATTGAAGGAAGTCATGACAAGAACCATGGAGGAATTAGGCTGGGTGGCATACTCTCAGATAGCTTTCTTTTACAGCCCAGGCCTACCAAGCTAGGGATATCACCATGTATCCATTTAGTATTTATATCACTTCACTGTTCAGATATGATAGTTAAGACAGACCACAAAGCCTAGACTAAGAAAATTTAACAAATTTAGCATGGTTTATTCATATTTTTAAATTATCGTTATATTTGATCATGAAGAATAAAATGTCAAGGAGATACTGGGCAACTGTATCTTCCCTTCATCTCTATCTAAATTTATATGGCTCCCTTTTCAAGACAAAATATCAAGAACCAGATATAGTTACTATGGCAACTACATTAAAAATAAAAAGTGGAATGTTTTCAAGTGATAAATACATTTAAAATGCAAACACCCACTCACTGAAGAATCAAATGAAATTTGAAGCTTCAAGTTAATGTTGCAAGAGGTGTGTCAAGAGTTCATCAACTATAAACATTAGATGTTATTATAATTTATTACACAAAGTATTTCATCAGAGGATGGAATATAAATTGGTATTTCATTAATAGGAAGAATAAACTCATAAAAAATTTGGTACACTTTTTTACTGCAAATGTACAGAAAACATTATTTACAACTATGTGAAAGCAATTATCATAAATTTCAAGTTATGTCAACAGACCATAAAAAATACTCAGTGGCTCATAGCACATCCTTAAATTTTATTTCTTTTCCATCTTAATGTTTCTCTAGGGAATGATTTTGAATGTGTTCACCACAGATAAGGAGGTCCTAATGTTTGAAATAAGTACTAATTCTGATGCCTCTGACTCCAGATTTCACATGTCACTACCATATTTCTAGATATATAAGGCCAAAAATATGAATGCTAGACTAGGTCATTTTCATCAAGTTTCTTCCATCAAATGAATTGTTATTTCCACCACTGATGTCTACTTACTTCTGTATCTATAATGGAAGCAAGTGATGGGTCTACCCTATAGTGAGGTGCCATCCTGGTCAGAGATGTTTCTGCATCTAGTCTTCCCTTTGTAAGGTCTATTATCCTAAAAGTAGTCTGGGTAATCTATATAACTCCAAATTAATACCTGTTCCTTGTTGTTTGTAATTCTCTCACAGCTCCCCATTGCACTGAAATAAAATCCAAATTTTCTTATTTGGTCTGAAAATTCCTGTAAAAGGTAACCTAAACTGTTTTTATTCATATTATCTAACAAGTATGATATGGCAAGATTTCCTCTGTCATTGAGCATCTAGGTTAGCTCTACACAAATATCTCTGTCCTGTGCTGCTCTCTAAATGTTAGGTTCTCTTCCCTTGAAGAGTCTCATTACTATTTATTTTCAATAGTTTTCTATTAAAATGTCTCAGAAAGGCTTAATGTGTCCAGCATTGAGAGAGCAACTTACTGATATCAGAACACTTGACTTATCTTCTTCTGCTTCTAAAATAATGCTTGTTACTATTTGCAATGATTTGGTATGTTGCTTTTAAGCATTGGCTTTGCTATGCTCATTAACACAATCCCTTTTAAAGGAGAGGTCGTTTTTGCTGCTTTTACCAGCTTCCACCAATGACCATTGAGGGTCTGGCATTCAATAACTCTATAAAACTTTTAAAGCCAAAATTGGACTTTAAAGCATTACATTTTTTGCCAAAAAAATAAACACACTGAATAACAGAGTAATGTTGAATAAAAATTATATTCATACAAAATTATATTCATTTCAGAAATGCAAGTTATTTAAGCTGAGTTTTAACTTACATTTGTCTCATAGAGGCAGAAAACATGTTGTCACTTCCTGAGCAAATGTTAAGTACTGAGTTAGAAATCCCATAAACCAATGCAGAAAAATTTAAAAAATCAGGAAATTGACAACATTCAGTGGAACTATGGTTATATAGTAAATATTTTCTAGATACTTGTTATGAGTGAGCACTGTATGAACGAATAACACTGTATATGAAATGGAAGAAGAGGGCTTAAGGCAACACTGATGTAAAGGACTGTGACATTTGGAGAGAACAACACTTCCAGTTCCAGAAACCCCAGGTGAATGAGTATCTTTCATTTCACAACTTTCAATACAAAACCTTATAACACAACACATAATTTGAATCTAAAATTAAGTCAAATATTGAAAATAAAATTTCTCCAATGTTCATAAGAATCTCAGAGTAATTATAGTAATAGAAAATACAAATTTTTAGTGAAAATACTTTCTACAAAATGGAGACAGGATGGTGTCATTTTGATGTTTCTATGTCTTAAGATATTTTATTGCACCATTCTTTTTACCTATACCTTTTCATTCACGCCTCAAAATTTTCCATGCTTTAAAGTCAAAATCCAAACTCTGCCAATGTTCAAGTTAATTGAAATTTGGAAAGTGAATTAGCTTGCAAATTAATTTCATTGAGAATAGAAGGGAAATGATAATGCCAAAATTGGGGTTCCTATATTTTTACATTAATGCTTTTCAAAAATTTGCTGAGTTTTCAGTTTACAACTTATTATGTAAAATATTTTATGTGGAATAACATGTTAGCTATTACAGATTAGAAAATTTTAGAAGCACATATGCTTGCCTATATATATATATATTATATATATATATATATATATATATATATATGTGTGTGTTGTGTGTGTGTGTGTGTGTGTGTGTGAGAGAGGAGAGAGAGAGAGAGAGAGAGAGAGAGAGAGAGAGAGAGAGAGAGAGAGAGACTCATGGCTGCCGTAAGTCATAGGAGAGAAGCTAATATTTTATTCTGCTGCATGGACTAAAACTGCTCCTAATATTCTTACATTTATTCACATAGATTAGGACATCTCTTAACAGTTGTCAAAGAAGCTTCTTTTTGCATTAGTTGTGATTAATACAGGACTCATAACTAGTTAATATTCACAGAGTAAGATAATGTGGACTGCTTAATTCTGAATGTGACATATATGTGACACCTCCTCCCTGAAAGGCTCAAGGATCATCATAGATGAGAAAGTGGGAAGATTGTAAGAGGCAGCAATATTAGGTATCTATAATGAAAGAACTTTTTCTAGGCCAGATAGCACTGTATTCTCATTACTTCAGGTGCACCAAAGGTAGCAAATTGAGAAAGTCTTTACAATTTTCTTCTGTAACAGCCCACTACAGAAGGCATGAAGGCAGTTTGGCACAATGGGACTTAATAGCCTGCATTGGTTCAAACTTTGGTCAATCTTTGGAAGTCTGCTCCCAAAGTTGTTTATTTTAGGCATATTTAAACACACCACAAATTGGTGAAAACTATTGTGGTGACTTGAATAATAGTTCCCATAGGCTCATATATTTGAATGCTTGCTCATCAGGGAGTGGCACTATTTGGGAATTATTTGTAGGTGTGGCCTTGTTGGAGGAAGTGTGGCCTTGTTGGAAGAACTACATCACTTGGGGAGGAGGGTTTTGAGGCTTCAAAATCACAAGTCAGGCCCAGTGGCATTCTCTGTTGCCCACAGAATGAAAAGTAAAGGTCTCAACTGCTTCTCTGTATTCTCATTACCAGTAACATGTCTATCTGCTCACCACCATGATGATAATTACTGATCCCCTGAAACTGTAAGCAAGCCCCAATTAAATGCATTCTTTTATAATTAGTTGCCTCAGTCATAGTGTCTTTTTACAGCAATAGAACAGCTACTAAGGTAATTATGGATGTGAGGATTACCTCAATCCTCATGCAAAACAAAGCATATCTAAATACTTTTGAGGAGTAAACTGAATTCATATCAGAGGTGACGTCATCAAAGTTCTTTCTAAGGTGCATGGACACCTTTATAAAGTTCTATAGATTGAGAAAAACAAGTTTGGAAGAATGAGTTTGGAGAGGGATATTGTGCCTTAAAGTCTTCAGCCATATGAATTGTATAAAAGATTAGAAAAGGCTAGGAAACATGTTTGCCCCAGCCTTCTGGGCAGAAAACGGGGTTTTGCATTTCTTCCTTTGAAGGAACAATAATGTGTGTTATCTTTCCAAGTTCCCCTAGAGCATATGTGTGAGCAAAAGTCCCCTACTATAGATCATACAGAAGGATTATCTTCTAGTAACAGCAGGGCAGCTTCATACATAAACTTACAATAGTTATGGTCGTTTGGACAAAACATGTGCAAGCCCAACCCTGACAAATCTCAGTATAAAGAGGGGAGTTTGGTACACAAGTCTATCACTAGCCATGGAACTATCAGCAATTCCTAGTTTTTGGAAGAGGGATATAGGACAAGTTTCTCCAAGAGTGTGGTTCCTCACAAATCAACCACTCTCACGGAGAAGACTATACAGCCAAGAATATTTCCTTAGCCCATTGGTCTTCAAGGATAAAAAATACACAAGACTGTGTGTACTGAAGGGCAGTAGATCCTAGAAGAGCTGAGGAGGTATATATATGATCAAAACATATTGCATTGAGGTGGTTCCATTCCATATTGACTTAAGGTCAAAGAGTTCAAAGCTATCCTTGCTCTTTCAAGGTGAAAGGCCTAAAACAGGCTGGAGAGATGGCTCAGCAGTTAAGAACACCTACTGATCTTCCCAGAGGACCCAGGTTCAATTCCCAGAACTCACATGACAGCCAACAACTGTCTATAACTCCAAGATCTGACACCTTCACACAGACATACATGCAGGCAAAACACCAATATACCTACAATAAAAATAAATAAATTATTTTTTAAAAAAAACATAAGACCTAAAGGTCTAAGGTGTGGCTACTGAAGGGTATTTGGCCTAAGGTGTGGTTGTCTTATCTAGATAACAGAATACTGGATCTAAAGTTACTAGATGTCTTAATCCCCAAGGTCAGATAACAAGAGTTTTGATCTAAGGTGTGGTTACTAAATGTTTGGAGAATGAAGGGAGTAATCAAGTCTGTTTGTTCCTTGTATTATGGTAAAGAAGACTTTTGCTTGTTCCCCCTTTTGGTTTGGGTAAATAAGAATTTTAAGCAATAAGTTTAAGATGGAACACAGTATTCACTAGGATGCCCTACAGACTCAAATCTTTTGTCTCTAGTCTGTTTCTTTCCTCAATCCATACTCCTTCTCTCAGTTACAGACTGGACAATTTGGCTTGACTAGGCAAATATCCCTCAGCATGGGGCATTGACAGTATGAAGCTCTCAAATACCAAATAAATAAAACATGAGTTTTAAACTTAAGGCATTTAAAATTATGTATCTCATAAAAGATTCTTTCAGATCATATTTGTCTGGAATCTTGATTCTATTGATTGTTTCCCAAGTGTTATATGTGTCAAAACTTATTAAATTACATGATCTAAATAAGTGTAATTGCCATACATTAAATTCTAACATGTACTATGAAAATAGACACTAAGTATTTTAATTATATATCATTCATTAATTTTCAGTTTGGTTCTGGACATTCTTAAGTAAAATCTCTTCACACATTTTAACAGTTAACTTTGCAGCAGCAATGAGTTCAGTGACTGTTGATGCAATCTGACAAGTTGTTTGTTTGTTTGTTTGTTTTGAGACAAGGTTTCTCTGTGGAGCTTTGGAGCCTATCTGGTTCTTGCTGTGTAGACCATGTTGGCTTAGAACTCACAGAGATCCACCTGCTTCTGCCTCCCTAGTGCTGCGACTAAAGGCACACCACCAATGCCCAGCTCAACAAGTTGTTTATAGGTCAGATATTAGCTTACTGTTGGATGCTAAATTTCTAATTGATAAGTTAAAATTTGCTGGAAAGTGGCAATGCCATGATTTGCTTTACTGATTTTTCATGCTGAAGTCTTTCAATTGTTGTTTCTCTAGTCAGTGACAATATACACATTGCTAGCCAGGGAGCAGAGAGATGGCAATTGAATGCTATTGCTCAACTGACCTTCTTTTAGAATGATGGTGTCACCCATATTCAGGAGGTCACCCTGACTTGGTAAACCCCCTTGGAAATTCCCTCATTGCAATATCAGACATTTGTTTCCTAGACCATTCTAAATACACTAAAGTTGTCAATCAAAATTAACTATCAACTCTCATTTGCTAGGATGGATGAAGGGCAGGCCGAACAATCAGTATAAACTGTAGTCTTTACATTGGCCATCTGTGGCTTGGGATGTCCGTCTCAAGGTTCTAACAGATAATTTTCTAGAGAGTAATCCTACAATCATTAAAGAAAATGGATAGTGATGTCTTATCATATAGCCTGTTGAACTTGAATGTTGTTAGCTAGAAAATTCTTGTCAACAACCTAGTTTAACCTCTTTAGCTCTTTAGAAGAATATAGCTTGTGACAAAGAAAGCACAAGAAGGTGAGGAAGAGGAAGAAGAGGAGGAGAAAATGAATGCATGTTGGAATTGGATCTTCCAGCTCCAAATCTCAGTCCATTTATGTTATAATCATGCTATCTCAAGAACTTGTGGGGAGAGACCACATCTGAAAGGAATGTATATTATTAACATGGGCAATGCCATTTCAAGGATATTAATGCCTCCAGTGAATGGCAAACTTACCCTGGTCCAAGCAGGTATGTTACAAGCAATTGTCCTTTAGATAAAAGTCATGTATGCAGGAACAATGGATCACAGATTCCTCTGGAATCACTGTCACCTGAAATTTCTTCCTTATAGAGACTTCCTACCAAGAATAGCTAATTGGCTGCCTCCTCTTTCTCCTGTATATAATAAACCTGCCCCCTCATTCTGCTGTATAAAATAAAGGGCCTTAGCTTCCCAGCTGCTGGTATTTCTCCATCACAGCTACAGTCCACAAAATCCCAGTTTTGCAGGACTTGTGTCTGTGTGTCTTGTTTCTTCATTCCTTCATCATCCCGGTAAGGTCAAGTCTAAATCTGGGCAGATTATGTCCAAAGCTGCAGAAATAAGACCTTAACATGTCCAAGGACAGTTGCCATCCTAAAAATGATGGAGGAAATCTGACATGGTCCCACCCCTAGATAAAGAGTTATAAGGAATTAATTTCTTTGATTGGGAATATTAGTATTCCCTAGGAATGAGCCCCTTGATTGGTTATCTAATAGCACATGGGCAGGCCTAGAAACATATACATGCAGGCTATACTTAATGTACACTTCAGGTTTCATTAAAATGTTTGTTTAGATAATAGACAAAAATAGATGATAGATAGATAGATAGATAGATAGATAGATAGATAGATAGATAGATAGATAGGTAGGTAGGTAGATACAGGCTGACAATCAGATTCAGAGACATGTATCAGTGATCATTAAAGATGAGAAAGCCCTGTGAAGTTTTGAGGGAAGGTGGGAGACATGGGGGGCTTAGAAGGAGGATATGGATGAGGAAATTTCAAATAAATATAAAAAAAGGCACACAGGTCAAATGGCTTTCAATGTGAACCTCAGATAGTCTAAGATGAAAGGTGTTCTTAGTGTATGCCTCATATGCCTCAAATTATGCAAAGAATATATATATGAAAATGCAGCTGATTAACACCAATAAAATAATCCATTATATAATTAACCTAGAATTACATAGTTAATATGTATTTTTGTAAATAAAATATAATAAATGGCTGCACAAATCTCTAAAGGACTCTTAAAATCTATTAGTCTTCTTTTAAGTCTGTGGTAGTTTTGAGTTAAACATTAAAATAATTCCTTCAACTAAGCGTTTTGAAACAACAAAGCCACAGGATATTGCCACATTTCAATTTATTTTCATTCTCCTGTATGCTGGTATTCAGAAGCCCCCAGAGGACACACTAAATTTCAGGTTGACTTAAGTATATCATTTTAATCACTATTTTCCATCTACATAGTAATCATTTGTTAGATAAATGATGTCTCAATTTGATATCATTGAAATTCCATTAAGAAAGACATTGAATGTAAACAACTTTACTGAATAACATTAAATGCATAAAATATTATTTCTAAATCAATTGATAAAGTTTGTAAGCTCAGCTGAAATATGGCACATTTTTAAACCAAATAATTTTCCAAGCAAAATTTTTAAAAACTGAAGATAAACTATTTGTTAATTATTTATGTTCTTATAAATAATACTACTTATTTCAAGTTTATCTTAAAACAAATAAAAAAGGAATATTGAAATCATCCCATTCTTGGTACAGTTTAAATAAAAGGTTTATTTCTCACATTCAAAATCTATGCTTACATCCCTAAATCTATGAATCACTTTTAAAACCAGTTGTTCTCTTTGGTGAACTGAAAATGCATATTTATTTCTTTCCCTGTTCTCATAAATCTGACTACCTTAGGCCTGTAGCTGCTTTACGTTATTGCTAACAAAAGAAGAATGAAGGAGTATATATAGGAAAGACTGGGCTGGCCAATTAAATAAGCCCATTAAAATATTTTTATAAAATATGGCATATATTCATACACACACACACTTTAGTAGCTCTAATAAGGCCACTGTGTGGCTTTTCAGTATATATATCTTATGAAATAGTTGTAATAAGAAAATGATAATTTATGAAAATCTGGTAAGAATAAAAGAACTGGCCCTGTAAAAATCAAAGTTGTTGCACTAAAGTCTTGCTTGTTGAAATATATATATATATGTGTGTGTGTGTGTGTGTGTGTGTGTGTGTGTGTGTGTGTGTGTGTGTGTGCGTGTGTGTGTATAAATATACACTTTGCAAATCAGTATGTGGTCTCTTAGGAAACTGGGACTCAATCTACAACAAGACCTAGAATTACCGCTCTTGGGCATATACCCAAAGGATGCTCAATCATACACAAGGATACCTGCTCAACTATGTTCATTAGCATTATTCATTAGCCTGGAAATAACCTAGATGCCCCTCACCCAATGAATGGATAAAGAAAACATGGTGCATTTACACAATTTATTCAGCAGTAAAAATACAATGACATCAAGAAATTTGCAGGCAAATGGATGGAACTAGAAAAAAAAAGTGTTCCTGAATGAGGTATCCCAGACCCAGAAAGACACAGTATGTACCCAATCATAAGTGGATAATATATGTAAAGGATAATCAGACAACAATCCACAGCTCCAGAGAAAACTATGAAGTAAGGAGGACCCTAGAAGGGAAGCTTGATCACCTCGGGAATGGGAAATAGATGAGATCTCCTGGTTTAAACTGGGAGCATGGAAGTGGGAAGGGGAGGAGATAGGGGATGAGAACATGAGGGAACGGGATAGGTATGTTGGAGAAGGGATGCAGTGGGAAAGCAATGAAAGTGATATCTTGACAGAGGGAGCCATTATGGGGTTGGGGAGAAACCCGGTGCTAGGGATATTCCTATGAATCCGCAAGAATGACCCCAGCTAAGACTCCTAACAATAGTGCAGAGAGTGCCTGAACTGGCCTTCCCCTGTAGTCAGATTGGTGAATACCCTGTTATCATAGAACAATCATACAGTAACTGATGGAAGCAGATACAGAGATCCACAGTCTGGCACCAGGTCAAACTACAGGATTCCAGTTAAAGAGAGGAAGAAGGAATTTAATGAGAAGGCGGGGGTCAAGATCATGATGGGAAATCCACAGAGACAACTGACCTGCAAGCTCATTGGTATTCATCAACTCTAGAGTGACAGCTAGGAAGTCTGCAAGGCACCTAAGCAGGCCCTCTGCATGTGGGCAACAGTTGTGTAGTTTGTCTCTGAAGGGCCCCTGGTGGTAGGAATAGTATCTATTCCTGGCGCATTCCCTATGATGGCATGCCCTGCTCCGCCTTGATGCAGGGAAGAGGGACTTGGTCCTGCCACTAATTAATGTGCCAGGTTTTGTTGACTTCCCATGGAGGCCTTACTCTTTCTCAGGAGTGAAAAGGACCAGGTCGGTTGGGCAATGTGGGGAGAAGCAGGAGGAGGGGAGCTGGGTGGGGGCGGGAGGGAGGAAACCGTGGTTGGTATGTAAAATGAAAAAAAAATCAAAGAAAAAAGAAAAACACAAAAAAATAAAACAACAAAAAAAGGAAGAAAAACAGTCTCATACAAAAACCAATAGTAATTCTATTTTACTTTTGATTTATGTCTTCAGCTCAAAATGAATGAAGGCCACAGGAAGCATCAAGGGAGAAAATAAAGATTGAAAATATTTTTCAAGGCAGACTAGAAGTTAGCAGAATAAAAATCAACAGAAAATATGAAACTGGTATAATACTGTTCAGACAAGTAGATGCATGCTTATGTATCACTTATTTCTATTACTGAAACTCATAAGTATGAATTTTTATTGAGAAATAGCTTATGTACAATAAAATGCTTCAGTTTTATTCATGGAGTCCTGTGAGTTTTAGAACATAAATATTATACCTTCACTACGCATCAAAACAGAGATTTCCATCACTCCAGGAAGTTATCATCAACTTTTATAGTATTGCATTTTAATTGACTATTTGTCTCTTCTCCTTGAGCAGGAAAAAAAATTCTCTCAGAGGAAATGACATATAATTTTGTCAGTGATTGTTCTCTAGAAGAAAGCATAATATCTACATTATAGTAAGTGATAAATGTTTATGAGAAGAATGGATGACTAGCATGAGACCAAACACAGATAGGTGACATGGAAGAGGAATAAGCAGGGAACTGTTTGGAAGAGTATAAGTGAAAAGCAGCAGTCTTTGATATGCTAAATGAAATAGTATTGTCAGTTTGTGAGAAGTACTGATAATAATTGATGCTCCTCACTATACTTCCTTAACTAGAATGGTATAGAACCTTTAATCAGTAATCTAATTAGGGTCTTATATTAGTCAAGGGAATTATATGTGTGTATGTGTTATATATATGTATATATATATATATATATCTTTTATATATTCATACACATATAAAATATATATCATACATATATATTTAATATATGTGTACATGTGTCTTATACATGTAAAATATATTACATAGATGTGTATATACACATACACCCATAATATATGCATGTAAACTAATTATACTTATAGATGTATATTATAATACACAGTACGTGTCTATTAATATGTATATGACATATATGGCCATAAATTTTTTTTGGTTTTTCGAGACAAGGTTTCTCAGTGTAGCTCTGTAGCCTATCCTGGCACTCGCTCTGGGGACCAGGCAGGCCTCGAACTCACAGATATACACCTGCCTCTGCCTGCTGAGTGCTGGGATTAAAGGCGAGCACCACCAATGCCTGGCTGGCCCTAAAATTTTATTTAGAGAAAATAATTATTGATAAACCTATATAGAAGAAAACAGTGATCTTACAATTGATCAGATAAATCTTCAGGTTCTTCCTCTTAGTCATTGGTTTTCAACCTTCCTGATGCTGCAACACTTTAATACTCATGTTATGGTGACTCTAAACCCAAAATGATTTTTGCTGCTATTTCATAACTATAATTTTGGTACTGATACAAATCATAGTGTAAATATCTGTGTTTTCTAATGGTCTTATGTCATCAATGTAAATGGGTCATTTGGACCCAAGGGGTCATGAAAACTTCTGATCCAAGTTAATTTTGCTTTCCCTCTATATATTAAAAAAATCATTAATTTTCTTTCCTTTGGGAGTGAATATGGTTAATAGAATTGTGAAAATCATGCTGTAACATCTAAGTTACAGATGTGACTTCTTAGTCTTAGTTTAAAATATATTGGGGACTTGAACTAAATCAGCTATTTCAATAAAAAGACTATTTATATAAAGAGGCCAATAGCCTGCAATTAGTTCATTATGTAAATTAAGAACAAAGAGGGAATTACTTTTTCAAGAAATTAATATTAATACAATATTGAACTACATAGCAAACTAATTATAATATGAACTACTTAATGAAGAAATTATTCACAATTATCACTATAAAATCAAGCACACCTAGTACATTTCTTTTAGTGGACAGAAACACCCCTCACCCCACCCTTTTGGAATGCTACGTAAGAAAAAGATATTGCATTTAGAAATTTAGATGAGATCAAGTGGGATAATTGTTAGAGCCCAATACTGTAGTCCTATAGGAAGCCAAAAACAATTTGGAACAGCTCTGGTGAATTATAAATGAAAAGAAAATGTAGTACACATTACCTGGGTAAGGATACTCAGATAGTCATATTTATATCTCATTACAAAATAGCCATCACACACTGAGTCATAGAACCAACATATAGGATAACGTTCATATACCCTCAACATTACTGGGTATTCTTATTTATTAACATATTATATAGTTTGTCAGAGTGGTGACTCTGAGTGAATTTTCTTACTAATACTATGTAGAATATTTGCATTCCTTATAGTTACATAGATTCTGACTTAGACTTGACTTGCTTTCATCAATAGGAAATACAAAGACAAATACAATAGGAAATACAAATATATAGAGCATACGCTCTAATAAAATATGATGTGGGCAACTTGTTCGTATGGTAGGAAACATTAACGACATACTTTGGTTTCTTATTTCACTTGACTACAATTGAGCTATTATTCAGCTGTTGGTAAATGATTCTTATTGAGAATCATAACTTCCAAGTTAGTTTATCTTGCATATGATTATATAGAGAAACATGCCACTGACTCTAGCATGATTAAAATCATGGATTTTAAGAACATTTGTTTTGTGTATTTGTGTGTAATTAGAAAGACATGTTTAACAGCAAATTATCATTAAGTACAATTGTAAATAAACGACAACATACTTCGCATTCTCTCTGAGATCAGTCACAAGATAGATCTGACAAGAAGAAAGAGGACGTTGATACTAGTGGAAAAAGCAGTGAAACCCAATAAGCAATGAAGCATTTTAGGTTAGGCCCTAGTCTAACTAGTTTCTTAGACCAACTTTTCTGTCAGTTACTGGCTCTACATTTTAGAGGCTAATCCTCCATTTTAATAAGTCTTCCTTAGGGATGGAAGTAAAGCAAACTTCTTAGTCTACAGTATTGGTTTCAACAGTGAAGCCAAACGTCAGTTCTGAATTTTCCCTCAATAGAATAATAAATAATTATATAAATTTCCTTATGGTTTTGTAAATCTTCATGGTATGTTTCCAAAATCACATTCCTGGATTGGGATTGTAACTCCGTGCTGCCTGGCTTGCACAGGCCTTTGGATATAATTGCTAGTGCTGAAAAATAAATTCTCTAAGTTTATAGTCCCTCTTCATGAAGGAATTGTTTGTCTACTACTGGTGCCAGCTAACACATGGCTTTTTTTATGATTTCTGGAACCCATTTTGCTGAGCTTAGATCTATCAGATAGACCTTAACCTTTGCTGAAACCATAAGGAAAAGTGTTAACAATACATACTTGTACTACTGTTTACCTGAGGGCATGTAAGGACTCTGGTCATATATAATAATGTGCAGTACCTATTGTTAATGTGATACTGTGAGTTTCCACAGCTCTTAAGATTGTAGATTTCATTTTAAAGGCATTACCTTGGGGAGTACAAGAATATTTTCAATATGAAGTTGTTACACAATACTTTGTCTGCAGTGATGGTATGAAGGTTACATACACATGTCCAAACTAAATAATTACATACTTTAAATGTTTACAGTTCTATGTATACATAGTAAGACACAAGAATAGTTCAACTAAAAGTCTGTGCCAGATTTAGGTGAAATAACAAAGCTTAATTTTCCAAGTCAATGAGTCATCACTGATCCATTTTTCTCATACTATTAAAGAGATATAATTTATCTAATTTCTTGTTCTTATACTATGTCTCCACACAGATAAGGAAGCCAGATGCTACTTTGAACATTTTTCCCAGACACTTGTTCAGTTGCAAATACTTGTTTAGTAAGTATAGTTACTGTCACTGAAAGCATCCCCCTTACACAAATTTCTGATTCTATGCATGTACTTCTTGAATATCCCACCCTTCTGCAGCAATTACTTCATGTGTACACATACAAGAAGGTGTTATGAATCTTCCAAATTGAAAATCCACACATAAATCCCAATATATATGATCATGTGATTTTTGATAAAAAGCCAAAATATAAATTTTAAAAATGGTATCTTGTACATATGGTGCCAGGCAAACTGGATGTGTTTATGTAGAAGAATGCAAATTGACCCGTGTCTATTACCATGCATAAATTCAATTAAAAACAGATTAAAGATATCAAAATAGAAACAGATACACTTAGTCTGATAGGGCAAAATATGGGAAAGCCTTCAATTTATTGGTACAAGAAAGACTTTTTGGGCAAACATAGCATAGCCACTAAGATCTACAATTAATAAATGAAACTTTATGAAACTAAAAAACTTTGCTAGAACAAATGATATCTTCATTTGTATGTAACACCAGCCCACAGAATAGGAAAAATATTTTCCAACTACACATCCAATGCAGGGCTAATGTATAAAATAAAAAATTAACTCAAAAAGGTAGGTGTCAAGTAAACATTAACCCAATTTAAAAATGGGGTAAATATCTAAACAGAATTCCCAAAAGAAAACACTCAAATGGCTGAGAAACATTTAAAAAAATGTTCAACATCCTTAGCTCTCAGAGAAATGGAAATCAAAACTACTTTGTATCTGCTTGTGGTGGTGCACACCTTTAATCCTAGCACTAGGAGTCAAAGACTGGCAGATCAATGTGAGTATAAGTCCATCCTGGTCTACAAACCGAGTTCCAGGACAGCTGGGGCTGTTACACAGAGAAACACTGTCTCAGAAAACAAAACAAAACAAAACAAAACCAAAATAAAACTACTTTAAATTTTCATCTTACTCCTGTCAGAAGGGGTAAAAATCATTGAAACAAGTGACAGCTCATGTTGGCAAGGATATGATATAAGAGGAACAGTCATACATTACTGTTAGGAGTACAACCTCATACAGCCACTATGGAAATTAATGTGGTGATTATTTACATGAGAATTGATCTACCTTAAGATCCAGCTTTACTACTATTTACCATATATTCAAAGGTAGGTTCATCCCACATCAGAGACTCTTGCTTAATCATGTTCATTACTGCTCCATTCATTATAATGAGAAATCAGAAGCAACCTAGATGTTTCTCAACAGAAGAATGGATAAAGAAAATGAGATACATTTTCACAATGGAATATATTTCACAATGGAGTAAAAAAGTGAAATAATAAAATTCAAAGGTAAATAGAGGAAAGCAGAATTAAAAAAAATCATTCTAAGTGAGGTATCCAAGACCCAAAATTGAGAAATATGGTATGTATTTATTTATATGTGGACATTAACTTTTAAGTCAACAACAACCAAACTAGAGTTCTTACAACCACAGTGGTTAGGAGTACAATAAGCGACAAGATATAGCAGATAGATCGCCCTGGGAAAATGAAGTAGATTAGCAGTTATGGATGGATGGTTTGATTAAGTGCATAGTGGTAGAGAATGGGATACAACGGAGTAGTTATGGGAAGAGACAGTTTAATTTAAGTGCCATTTGAGTGGTATTATTGAAATCTAATACAGTAGAAGCTTCCTAAAATATATACATGAAGGTAATCTAAATGAAATCACCAAATAAAGGGATGACATAGCCCCAACTGGTCATTTCTTGTCACTCAATGAAGCCTGCAATACTGGGTTTGTGTTACATTTACTTGAATTGTTGGTCAAAGGGGTTCTACAGAAATCTCCAAACAATCTTGGCTGTTGCCAAGACTATGGATTGCTCATCTACAAACTGATGGCAAATCCTTATGGCTGAAGACAATTCCTATAATGGAGATTAAGTTGACCTAGTGCCTATATAGAACTTTCAGCCCTAAGTGTTAACACAGGAAAATACTCTGGAAACAACCAAAAGGGAAACTTAAACACTAAGATAGCCACAAACACTTAGATCTACAATACTGTATTGCCTGCAAGATATACTCAGGCAATGGTGGCTCAAAATTTGTGAGACTAACCAACCAACATCTTATTAGATTTAATGCCTACTCCACAAGATGGAAGCCTTACTGCATATTGCTTGGGTGATTAAAGAACCTGAGATTAGATAGCCCAAAGACCTGAGGTAAAATCATGTAGTACTGGTGAGGTAATGAGAATGGGAGAATTGACACTGCACCTCACCTGGGAATCAGTAGAGCTGAACCTCTTGGTGGGAATGCAGATGAGCTTACCCAGAATGCAAGAGAGCATGAGAGCTGACCCAGTACCTCCTCATAAACCATGTTGTCAGAGAAAGTGTTAGAGAAAGATGCCCTTCTCCTCCTTGTCCCTTGCCATCTGTGATAGACAGGAGAGCTAACCCCAGAGGATATGAGAGCAAGGGAGCTGCTTTTGTTCCTCACTGGCTGCATCACCAAGGAGAGCAGAGCCTGCACTTCACCTGGGAGCACACTAGTGCTGACTCTGTTGGTGGGGATTCAGGTAAGCTGGTCTTGTGGACTTGAAAGCAAGAGATCAGCACCTGCCCCCTCCCTCATATGCCATGTGGTAGCATGGGTGGGGAAATATGCCCTCACCTCACCCCTTGCCAACTGCAGCAGGCAGAGCAACCCTCCGGGGTTAGAAAATGGAGGAGCTGGCCCTGTCCCTTACCAACTATAGAATTTGCAGGAGCAGGCCATATACCTTGCCTGGGCAAAACAGAAGAACAGGCCTTGGTGGTGTGAGCATGGGAACGTCTAATAAAAGGGCATGAGAGCTTGAGAACCGGCCCTAATCCTTCCTGGCTGTTGCATTAGGTAAGAATGGCTACTGGACATCTTTCATAGCACTAGTAAGATTGTGAGATTTCTGGTTAGAGATAAAAGCATTTATGACTCAGAATACCTTCAAACCAACCTAACCTCTCCCTGGATGGGCACAGCATCTTTAGCATACTTCTTAGAAGAGTAAGTGTTCTCAGACTAGAAGTGAGACAATGTATCTTTTAATCTTGTTTCCTACAGAAATGTCCTGGAAAAGGAAGCCCAAATGACACCTCAAGAGGTAAAACATGAAGAAACATATCCTGATTATACACATACTTCATTTCTGTACAATGTAACTATTAATCAATTGCTCCCTGCATATACCTACCATCAAGTAACTAGACAATAAATACTCTGATTGACAGGAAATAGGACCAAATGAGGTTACAGTGTCTTATGCCATATTTAAATAATGTTTCAATCAATAGGATCATATAACAGAAAAATAGAGTCTGCACTATTGAGTTTATCCTTGTATCCCATCATTCCAACTAAATAATTGCTTCAAAGCCATAATGTCTGCCTTAGAAAGCCAGGAAGAACTGTACTTAATTGCTTCATTGCCTTTTCTACCTACCAAAGGTATCAATTCAATTACAGTGGCAAACATTACAAACTGTACCTGTTCTACCTCAGAATATGTCAGACATCTTAACCTATGCAACCTAGCTTGGTGAGCTATCATAACATCTGTGACACTTTTTTCAACATGAAGTAGTCTAAGACAAATCCAAAGGTGCAAGTGACCATTACTCATCCATGTAAAGAACACTATTTCTTTAGCATAGCTACTTCTGGGAAGAAACGGTTATTTAGAACTATGGGACTCGAACAAGGATGAATCCAGTCCTTGGTAATGACATGTCTGGTTACTTATCTCTTTTCATGGATAAAGAATGTTGGGGTGACTCTCCTCAGGAAGCTCCTCCAGAAAAACAGGCTATAATTTGTTAGACTTATCTTAGGAGTGGACATCAGAAGAAAATAAATAGAATCACGACCAACCACAAGTCCCAACAAGTCAAAATTAGGGAACATTTTATAGTTGTATAACTGTCACATTCTTATAGGAGATTAAAACATTTTTATCCCCAAATTAATTAGAATAGTTGAATATTTTAAATGTCGAATATAACTGAAGTGTGAAAAATATTTTTTATGTTTCTTTAACACATAAAATTTGCATCAGACTGCACAGATTCACATATGAATTAATCTGTTTGAAAGTCATATTTTAAAATTAACATAAATACTCATTTTTCTACATATATCAAGCAGTAATTAAAATGACAACTTGGGCAATATTAGAACTCTGATTTAATTGAGGCCTGTTTGGCTGATTACAAACAGTGCATTCATTTAAAAAAATGAAATTCAAATTAGTGTTGGCTTCCTATCAAAATCAGTAATTAAGAAAGTTGTCAAAGTCAATTTAATTATTCATCTTCATAATGAAATTATTTAAACATAAAACACAAATGTTCTATTAACCTGGAATGTAACTGTTGTGAACATCCAGGGCCTAATAAACATATTGTCCCAGGTCTATTATATACCTAAATTCTTACATGCAGATGCTTGGCATTAAGAATTTGCAAGGCTATTATTTAAAATTAAGAAGCCGGTTATTTTGCAAATATTTAACTCTCTTGATTATGTGTGATATATGTGCAAATAAAATGACACATATTTTTGTGAAAGTAATATAAAATGTAAAAAGACACCTTTTAAAATGTTGACATTTATGATTTTTCACCTATATCATATCATTTAGTTATTTGAAATTTGATAAAACATATGTTTTCCTTTTTAACTCACTTAATTCCTTCTTCTGGCCTTTCCCATAAAATACTTTTTGCCCTTATGTCCCTAGATTTGTTTCAGTTTCTCTGATAAATACTATAACAAAAAGAAACCTGGAGAAAGAAATAGATTATTTGATTTACAGATTACAACCTATCATTGAGGAAAGCCAAGGCAGTACTCAAGGCCTGAAGTAGTAACCAGGGAGGAATTCTGCTTAATGGCTTACATCCTTTGAATTGCTCATCTCCCTTTCTTATAAACCCTAGTACTCCCTTCCCAAACATGGCACAACACATACTGGGGCTAGGTCCTCCAACACTAATTAGTAAGTAAGATAATGGACCACAGACATGCTCACAGGCCAGTCTGATGGAGGCAATTTATCAATTGTAATTCTTTTTGTTCAGTTATGTCTACATTTGTGTCAAGTTCAGAAAATCTAATCATGACATTGTGCAAACACTACTGTGATTTTTACTCCATAGATATGAATTGACCTTTCTAAAATTGTATATGAGCACAGCCACGAGGTATGGCTATTTGGGGCTTTTTTGCTCTTTTTTTCATTTACTCTAATTTCTTTGAGATTCATCCATGTCATGGTCTGGGTTACTAGTTATTTGTTGCTGAGATGTGGTGTTCTACTTTAGCTTTTCAACACAATATATTGATCAATTCACTCTATGTCGGGTGCTTAGGCTGATTGAAGGTTTTTACTACAAATGAAGGCCCTGTGAACTGCATGCTCACATGAAAATTTTTGTATGGATATAAGCTTTTGCTTGTCTTAAAATAGTTCCTGTGGGTAAAATTTCTTGATCACAGCTTTAGTGGGTCTGTGCTTAAAAATCATAAAGAGATTTACAACAATGAATTTTCATTTCTCATTCTGTTCCCTACTATCCTGGTATCAGTCATGCTATTACTGTTTTTCCCTTTATGAACTTGACACTCAATTGTATTTTGTTGAAGAAGATATTTTTACCAGATATAAAATATACATATGTATATAAACACATTACTTAGACACACACACACACACACACACACACACACACACACACACACACACACACACACACAATCCCCTCTAGAAGTTTTTGTATGGTTACAAATGTTTGTATTTTTGTCACTTATAAATGATCAAGTTTATATACAGGGTTCTAGGTTGATTGTTTTCTTCTAGTTCTTGTAAGATTTTATCCATGGCATACCTTCCTTTCCCTGAAGAATGACCTTTCTTTCTTTTGGTCTTTTGCATATCACATATTATTTTTGTGGTTTTAACGATTTTTCCTGCATTAGGAGCTCAATTCATTTTCATGTAATTCATATGTTTCAGTCTTAACTCTCAGTACCTAAATGGACAATGTATTGAGAGGCAGACTTTGAAATCAATAATTGGTTAAAAAAGAGGTTGTTAGTCATATTGAACCCCAATTCAGTATGACTAAAAGCTGAATAAAGTAAATCTGGACATGGATATTTACAAAGGGAAATCAGGTGAGCACAGAGATGGTGTTCATCTCTCAGTCAATATGAGAGACTAGGACATGCAATGTCAGTGACTTCAAATAAATGTATTTCTTTCTTTTTTCCTGTCCAATAGTTCAATAATAGTAAATAATGGCACATTGTAAATAATCCAACAATTTACTCTTAGTCTTTAGGTCTTATATTGATATAGTTCAAAGTCATTTCCTTCTGCCTAACATATTCATAGTCACTTATAAATTCTCAATAAGGAACATTATAGCCTATACTACTTAAAAGTTTAAATTCAAATTTTAAATATTCATTATTTCCTATGCCTAAAATGTTCATTCAATTTATGTTTTACTGAACAAGTAGAGTACAGTCAAGATGTACTGAATATTCTTTTATGTCAATTTAAAGACTTACCAATTCTGAATTGATTTCAGTTTGTTAAGTTTTTTGCTCATAAACAGAAGTAGCAGTGCCATTTTATAACAAAAGCATTTTAATTTGATGCTGTATATAGTAAGTTGATAGTAGGTATTTATAACCATTTATGTATGTATTGAGATTTTATTTGGATAGATACAAATTACTTTAAAACAAAATGACCTTATGTGTTGTTAATATTTATTTCCTAGCTGTGTTTAGGAAAATGTAGAATCCAGGTCTAATATTCCCCACTCAGAAGACAAGTGCTTTGTACTTCACCTGCTACTTCATAACAGGTATATTATTTTTCCAGTTTAATGGTTAACACAGAGCATGCTTTGGCCTCATATGGCTGCAACATGTTCTTTTGACCCTTTTATGTGATCTATCACCAGCATTCTATAAATACTCAAGAGGATCTTTTGTAGACCACTATAAGCTATTTTTCTAACTTTTATTGTCTTGTAACTTTCTGTGTTCAGGCTGACTCTGTTCCTTCAACTCACAGAGTGGCCTTGGCTTTTCCGAGGAACCTGCTTTACATACACAGTTGGGAAGCTCACTCAGGCTACATTTGGAATAGTTCAGCTTATTCTTGTTTCCTGTATTAACTACATTGCCTGATCTTCAGTGCTTTAGACATTATCACCTACATATTCTAATTATTTTATCTACAGGAAAATTTTGTTTTCCCTCTTCACTATCTTTTCAAGCAGTAGTTTCTGAAAATGTTTATTATTTAATCATATTGCAATATTATCTTGAACTTCACGATGAAGCTCATTGTTAGGTGTACAAAAGAAAAAGTGAATGTTAAACATGTATCCCTTAGATATCAATAGTTCTTCAGGAGTTCAAGTCATTCTAATAAACATTTTCTTCAATGGACAATGACAAACGAAGCATTTCATAACTAGTAACTATCCAATTCCTATTGTATATATACAATTCCTATTGTATATATCTTTGAAAAATAATATCAATAAAATAAAAATTAAGAGCGTAAATAGCTATAAAATAAATTTCTCCATAATTTTCAATTCCATTTTTAATAACATTGATATATATATATATATATATATATATATATATATATATGCTCTTTTTTAAATGGATGACAAAAATAATAAACATCTGTCCTCTAGTAACTATCATAAGCAAAAATGGAATGTTGCTCATATAAAAAATTACTAGCAATACTAAGAATATAACTACTTCAAAGTTTTTGTCTATCTCAACTTTGTCTGCAGGACTAAGAAATAGTACAATTACTGCAGATATATTTTAAAATAGGAAAGTAAAGCATTCTGACTATAGGTCAAAAAAGGATGGATTCAAATATTAATGACATATTGACAATGAAGAAATAGTATGTTCTGCCATGAAAAGGAACTGGTACCAGGAGTGTGTTTCACTTTGAGCTACTGCTCTTCTGTTTTTGGCTAAGTAACACTAAAACTTTCATTTCTGAGATGTTTGTGTTTTTCAATTTTAACATGAAAAAATAACAAAATTAGATGATAAATAAGGAATATGTATAGACATAAAACAAACCTTATGTATTTCCCAGGAGCGGCAGTTATCAACTCATCTCCTGCTGCATGGTTGTACTAGAACAAATAAATAGTTTTTAAGCATTAGAATTAAAGCAAATATGTCTTATCTGAAAATAATAAAACAGGGTGTGCCCCCTCTTATGAAACCATGATTTCAAAGGAAAGGTTTCACCAACGAGAAATAATTTACAGAGACCCTTTGTGCCTTCCCTTACAGTAGCTATCAAACTATCTTCATTTGTTTTTGTTGTAAAATCCATGTGTTTAATAGACAGACACACAGGAATCTGATTTTTGAGTTGAATCCCATAGGACCCATAAAAGTCCTCCAGTGCATCCTATTAACCAAATATTCTATTACGACTAGGATCTGTGACAATATCATAACCAAGAAAACATCTGAGACTCTTTTCTCTTTCTAAAATAACAGGAAATTTAAAACATAATTTTCCTTAATATACATTGAATAAAATCAGAGAACAGAAAAATTTGAGGCAACCCATGGTCCATGTCCCCTTTACCTCCCACAAAGGACTACTTGATCAACTACCTACTCCACTGGTAAATTTATCTATGTTCTAGTCTTTATCTTGTGATAGCAGGAGGGGCAAGACTTTTCTCACTCTCCCAGGGTTGATCAAACAGCAACTAAATTCATATCTTTTCAAAAATTTCTGTGTATTAATTTCTTCTTTTATACATGATAACTAGGTGGCAGATTCATGATAATGTGCCAAATTCATGCCTGATAATATTTAGTTTGCATGGTCAATCACATCATCAATTTCTGGAAGTGATACAAAAATAAAAATAAATCAGAACTTAGAAGTGGCTTGAAACAGCCAATTTGGTTTGGAGACCAATTACCAAAGAAACTCAAGTACTCAAAAACCTACCAAAGGCCATACTCAAACTAGCTTTATCCCTACTGTGGTAATTCAAACCACCCAGAAAATAATTCATTTCTCAGACTGGATGGGAATCCTTTCTGCATAACTTAGAAGAATGCAGTATTATCACAAGAGAGAAGCTTAAGAAGAAAATGTCAAGAGACATCCTGCTATGTCTGTGTGGTTGTTTCTGGAAAAGTTATAGTGAGGAGTGAAGAGCCACATGGAATCTGGATACCATCCTTCATGGAATGAGGTTCCAGATTAAATGCAATGAAGGAATCCAGCAAAGCAGTATCCTTCATGTCTTTCTGCTTCCTTACTGTAGAAGCAAGGAAAACAGTTGCCTCACAGTCCTGATGCCATGCCTCTCTAGTATGCATTCCCATGATGAAAGGATGCACCTTCAAAATAAGATGGAACATAAAGCCTTCCTTCCACAAGTTGCTTTTGTCAGCTATATGGTCATAACAAATAAGTAATACAAGGGAGAGTCCCTTTGAGAAAAGATCCTTTGATTCTGGATCTGAGCTTTCTCTTTGCCATGAAGATATTCTATGGAGAGCTGTTAGCATTCCAAAGAGATAGCCAGTAAGCAGTAGCCTAACTGGAGAGCTATTGGTTACCAATAAGTTACGCATGGCTCTACTTTCCCCTTAGGGTTAGCATTTCATACTGATCATTGTTTTGCTTCATAGATTTCATAGCTAGGTAGGACTATTGTTTCCTTCTGTTTATTGGAAGTTTCAATGAATGGTACTTTCTGCTACCATGAAAGCCAGTACTCATAGATCTTGAAAGAGAATCTACAACTTTCACTTTGTGAAACCAACACAATTCCTAATCAAATTCTAAATATTTTTCAATACACCACCAAAAATTAAAGTCCTCACCCCTCAGTTTCCACAGGGAAACTTTTCAACAGATGGAGACCATTACAGAAAACCCCATCAAATCAGAAAAACAAATTTATTAAGCCCAGACCTAATGGGACATCTACAATACCACTCCTGCACTCATGGCCTATAGATCATTGCAGAAGGAGAAGAAATCTTGTAAGAGCTCGAGGGTTAAAGAATTTGGTATGACATTTTATCTCCTAAGAATGTCCAAAGGTACACCCATAAAATCTTACCAGTGGACAGCTAAAACTTAAGTTGTCAATAAGGCCTCAACACTACACAAAGAACTAGGGAATACTGAGATTAGAAAAAAATAATCTTCCCAAGGGAAGAGCACATCTATTAGTTATTGAACAAAAACATACAAACAAGTAACATTATATAGTACAGTCTAAGCAGGGTATATGCAGAGATACACACACACACACACACACACACACACACACACACACACACACACGAATGTAACAACAATTATGTAAAACAGTCATTAACTCTTGAAAGAGATCAAGGAAGGGTATATAGGAGAGAATGCAGGGAGGAAATCATCTAATTATATTAACCGATAAAAGAAGTAATTTTTAAAAATATTTTAAAATAAAAAATAGTAAAACCCTAAATAGTTCAAAGGAATTATATCAAAATTTATCTCTAAGTCATTGGGAATATATTTTATCAATTTCTGCAGAAGGGAAGGAAAGTACTACTTTTCTCTGTAGTGGTAGCAGTTTTTGGTGGAACATTTTATAACTGCATCCAAAAAGAAATTTTGGCATGCACAGCTGCTTGCTTTATAATGAGGGGTGTTGCCCACATGCACTGTGTAGATAACTGAGGTCAGATAATTATGCCTCCATACTCAAAATGACCAGTTTTTATGCCACACATCAACATCCTGTTTTTATATCATAGTTGATGGATAGATGCATAAATAGAGGTAACTTCTATCAGTGTTGGAAGCATCACCTCACAGCAAAATGACCCCAGAAGACGTATTGTTGAAATGTAACAGTTACTGTTTGCTGTTTCCACTTCTCACACAGACATATACATCCTCAGGCTGCATGTGTGTTTCAGGAATTCCAGTCCAAAATAATCATGATACAAGTTAAGAAATGGATACTGTAGTACGTTGTCTTTTGCCATAATTAGTTTGCGAGGCCACAGATCTCTCATAATAATTTGGATAAAACAATTTAGTTTGTTTTCAACCCAATAGCTCTAATCATTAAATATTGATTTCCTATCCAAAAATCAACTTAAATGTTCACCACCATTTCCTCTACACAGCTACTAAAGGAGATTTTGATAGTTGTCTCTAAGATGGTATGAAAATGATCCCAATTGGTGATATATGTGTAACTAATTACTATGAAAAAAATCCATTTGTTTCCATCTTGCATTTTTCTGTGAGTCTATGCTAAAACACTAGGCATATTTCCAGGATACTTCATCCTGTTCTTAGTTCTGACTGTGCCACTGATGACAGAGAGTGTTTCTAACAGTCCCTTTTTAAATTAAAGATCTGTGATTGACTTATCTTCTTGCAGTTCTGTTTTAATGTAATTATGCTTAGCTTTGTAGCTTTCCTAGTTAACATCTGAAGAGATGTTTTTGAAAATAGCACTAAGCCTGATCATTTTAAAAGCCAAATTACATTAAATTTGCCTTAGTTCACAACACCTGACCATTACATCTCATAATGGATTTGGAAAAACTCAATAAGTCCTTGCTTAGATTAGATTTTATTAGATTTGAGTGTCTTCCATACTAACTTTTAAAGATCTGCAGACAGTATAATCAAATTAGAGTCTGAGACTTAGTGGCTTACAGTATATAATAACATTTTCATTGGCTTTTCACGAGCACCTAAAGTCATATTGAAAAGAGTGGTCCAGAAAACTCACAAAATTAAATTCAGAAGGCAAGAAATTGGCATATTGTTGCATTGCAGAAATGTTTGTTCCTTGGATGAACATTTCTGCATCCTTATATTTTGTAAGTATAAGAAATGAGAAAGAGTAGAATTTGGATATGGTTTTAAAATAATAAGGAATAGGATCTAACTAGGGAAACAATCTCTCACTTTGTAATAGTTTTATGGTACATGCATGGTAATTAAGTGGCATATTAATGCTATCTTAGTTGAAACTCATTTATTTTATTTAATTACCAGGAAATATCATCTATGTTTTACAATATTTATTCCTTTATTGACTGCAGAAACAGTGACATTTTAAATAAAACTTTTTTATAACTGACTTGAATGTTTTAAGTTAGTGTTGTTTACATATTTTCTTTTAAATAATGAAAGTTTCAATAACTGATCAGTGCAAATTCAGACATTAACCAATTGATATTTTTTAAGCATTGTAAATAAAGGTACAACCCAGGCTTGTTTGATGCAGTATGTCTTACATGAATTGATGTGAAAAATGCTTTGTTTAAATACAGATATGGAAAATATGTCTCTGAAATCATTCTTAAAGTATTTATTATGTCAGATGAAATTTCAAGACCATGTTATAAGTTCCTAATTTGCATAACATGTGCTCCTTGGATAATCAGCTTTCCCAAATGGCCACTTTAGAGGTTACAGCTCTTTAGTTTAAGCTGACATGATCCTTTGGGCAATTCACTGGTGATCATTCATATCTATTGATGACAATTCAGAAAGCATCTGTCATGTTCTGTCTTAGGATTTCTTGACCACATTGCATTGGAAGCTGCATGTTTCTGTCATTGTTTATAGTAAGAAGTTAGGCAGATCCCTACCTGATTGGCTGACTGGAAATAGTGTCATCAGGATAAATACCAAGTCATGGTTATGGCATGAGAGTGGATACCAGGGGTCATCCTCTCTTCCTGAGGTTCAAATTCTCTTCCTTGTTCCTCCTCATCATAATATCCTCTTTTACTACAAAGTCATCAGTGAGACATTTAAGTTTCTGATGACTTATGTCAGAAGTCCTCTGTTGCTTCTAATTTATTCAGATGACTATGTTTATCCTTTTTTTGAGTGTGTGTGTATGTGTTTGCGTTTCTGCGCACGTGAGTGCGTTCATTCTATGGGTTCTGTTCCTGTAGATAACTTAGACTAACCAAAAGTGCTTCAAATACTAGCTTTTCATTACTTTCTGTACCTGTATATCTCAATGTATAAAAGATTAACAGTCTTGAGTGACCATGGATTATCATCAATTTATGGGGTTTTTTTTTGTTTTTTTTTTTGTTTTTTTTTTTTGTTTTTTTTTTTTTTGCTCTCGACTTGGAAACATCTCTTTAGTATGAGTTATAGGCCACATAAATTCTTATTCAAATTGGAGTGATAAGAGGACTGCAAGTAAATTATCAATAATTATAGCAGTACACAGTTTGAAGTAATCTTATTCTAAACCAGTATCATGAGCATGCTAATTATAGAAGCCTGTATTTAAAAACAAAAACAGAAACAGTTCTGAATGCAAGGATGTGTCAATTAACACTACTCTGATTATTCCTGTGTTTTCATGTGTTCTCCCAGATCTGGTTGTTACATATTAGAAGTCTAGATTATATTTTGGGATCTTCTTTATATGTTTAGGTGCAACAAAAATAGCTTTGTAATATATACATGCTATAAGTGGAATGCATATTTCAATATTTCCTATTTCATATTTCTGATTGTAGTTTAGACAGTCTAAATTAATAGTGAGGTAAAAAATTATATTACAAATTAAAAGTGGATAACACTGCAACACCAAGAACACTTTAGTCCTCCAATAATTATGGAGTTTTTTTTCATATTCACATAATCATGTTTTCTAGAACATAGTATTAACCACATCTTCATACCACTAATTTTAATAAGCTCTAGATAATGCTGTATTTTAAATATTTTTATTTTCATATGGATTTTACTATCATGCCATTCTTATAAAATAGGTAACACAAGATCTTCAAATTGTTGTGAATACATGATCACTTTTTTTCCCTAGAAAGAACTAGGTCAGAGATTAGTACATTATTTCTATAGTTAGTTAACAAATATTTTAGATTTTTAGACTCTACATGGTCTCATTTTGAATGTCATTTTCTCAATCCCATTGTAAAGGAATTTGATTAAACTCTCAAGTCCATGACCCTTGCTCCAAAACAATGTAGCTATTCTGTGCTATATACAATAAAGATGTGCTGCTAACTATATCATATAAGTAAGTGCTTGTCACTTTTCTTAAATTTATATTTCCAATTTATCAACCTATTTGTCCTCCTTAAAATTACCAAGCTTGACTTATGGCCCACTCTTTAAATGTCATAAGCCACATTAGTCCACAAAGGTTTTTGTAATAGCCAATGCATGCCTCTGGAGGATTTTTCTCACTTTCTTCCTAAGACAGAAGAAGACTATGAGCTTTAGGTGCATATACTGCTAATCTTTTGCTTCTGGAATTCATTATTCCTGGAATGCATTACTTCTGGAATTTTCTTAAGCAGGTAAACTTATTTTATTTTTCCAATGAAAGCTTGTTTAGGAAAAATGATTAAGTGGTTCCTCAAAACTCTCCAGGTATATTCCAAACTGTAAAACTGCCTGGCATACAGTTAAGTCTTCATATATTAGCTGTTGTCATTACTCTTAACTAAAGACAAACATGGCTCATGCATTTTCTATGACAGAATATCAGACTGTAACAGTATGGCTTTTCATAAAGATTTCTACAATATTGGCATATCTTGCAACAAATGGTAGGATGGTTCATATCTTGAGGTTACTGTATGGTAGAATGTTAAAGCAAACAATGATTAAAGAGGAAGTTGGCCATGCTCAAGGCAACAGGAGTGACATAAGACTGGCTAGACAAGAGAAGACTTTTGTTAATAGATTTTATAGTTTATGATTTTTGTGTAATTGAATAATTGAAAATTAATTATTTTATGATGTTTTAAATCCTTTACCATTCGCATAGATACAAAACACAAAATGCAAACTTTTTACAAATGAGGTCACTAAATGAAAGCTAATAGACAATAGTGGCCTTGAGACTGAGAAGACTAATAAAGAATTAGAAATACAGTAGATGTTGGAATGGTTGAAATTGTTGCTACAGGAGAACTTTCAGAATAAGTTACAAAAATATTGATATCAAAATCCCTGGAACTTTTTTAGAAATTATCATTTTATTAGGAAATGATATTAAAAACAAAATTTGAGAATTTTTAAAGTAAAAACTGAAGTAAGTGGCAAGATAATGGAATATATGCCAAAAATATTTTACTTGTCTTTTATCTCCCATTGCTGAAATCAAGAACTTAATTTTTCTCACTTCCATTGTGAACTCTGAGTTATAAATAATATACAAATGATAAGACACTCCAATATGTTAGCACCAAAAGTATATAAACAGTAATCATATCCTGCTCACTCCATATAATAATACACGTATATATGTTTTCAGGACTGATCATTTGGTTGGCCAGTTAGTGTGCTCTTCCTTGTGGAAGTCTTTTTCTCCTATTCTCAGAATTTCTTTGCTTTCTATAGATCTTTCCGTATAGTTGAGGCATATTGGGCTTTCCCCCGTCCACATACTGTCTAGATCCTTTTTAACTTTAGATAATACAATTTTCACCATATAAAGTATTATTCAACATACTTTTTAGTATTAAACCTTACAGCATGTTTTTGAAATGTCTTTTTCCTTCAAGTATGGATAAGTACATAATCATTAGGAAATTTCACATTGACTATATACTTCAATAATGTGAGATCTTCATCACTGGCAAAGTAATAATTTCTAATGAGCTATTGGCAATTCATGGCTACTGGAATAGAGGACATGTAGATTTATTGGAGTATCCACTGCTACATTGTCCATGTTTCAGAATATATTTCTCCATGCTGTTGTAAAAAACATAATTAAACTTTAATTTATTTAGCCATAACACAAGATATCTTAGTGCCTCAGAATTTGGCTTCTTTTGCATGAATTCTTAAGTTATCATTTTTCTCTGTACTAGTGATTACTTCAGACAATGATGATCAATATTGAGAACATTTGCTAAGTAACCACACTAGGAAAATATTATTTTGTCACTGGTCAGCACAAGAATTTGGTCATTAATTGATTCCTTGGCATTTAAAATTGGTATCCTGTGTGTGTGTGTGTGTGTGTGTGTGTGTGTGTGTGTGTGTGTGTGTGTGTGCACTTATTAAGTGAACCTAATGAGATATTAAAAATAAACTGAGAACCTTCATGTTTGATTTAATTTTCTGTCATCTTGTTATTTTTGTGATTTTACACTTAGAATGTGATTATTACAATCACAAGTTATATATAACTTATGTTTCTCTGCTTATTTTTGTCTGTGCTTGAGAATATATTTTTACATTTCTACATGCATATAATGCAGGTTATATCTACTTAATATTTTTAACACATTAAATCTCAGATAAATCATGCACAAAATATTGTGCATGTGGTTACTAAATGTTGTTCACACATTATTAGTTTTAGTAAAATCATCATAATTGCTCAATGGTGATACTCCATAAACTGAGATATCTATTGTTATGTTAACTTTGTTCTTGTTTAAATATTTTAAGAGGGCTGTGTATTTTGAGTGAAGTTGAATAATATCCACATATCTTACAATTTTTATTCAATATATTACATGTACCTATTTTAATAGAGTATCAACTTTTGACTTAATGATAATATGGAAGCAATGTGAAGTAAGCCATTCTTGGTGATTTTAAATAATGTCATATTTTAACTTATTCATATGCTGTGTTCAAATAAAGTAATTATTAAAATTAGCACTTTATTTTCCATTAAAGTTAATTAGTAGGTTCAATTAATACTTTGGGAAATGTCACTCAATTATAAGTGAAAAGAGAATGCTTTAATTAAATTTTATGTTGTCTATCTTACTGACATTTCTTAAGGAGGTCCATTTAAGAACTGAGCACAAATGCATAAAACATGTTCATCATGATAGGTGATGGAGATGTGTCCATTTTCATTTCTACTTTCCCTGCAGCTGTCAGATTATGGGGTAAACAAGACTACCAAAAATAGAACAACCTATCAAAAAACCTACAATTAGAACTAATTATTCTATGTTAGTTTTCCTCAGACCGTTTTCATTCATATTTCAAATTACAATAAAGACAAATGGGAGTTTAATCTTAAATTTTAAATAATTTAGTACAGATCATTTCTCAACTAACAAACTAAAAGGACTGAATTTTTTTAGACACGGGATTTTAAGGAAACAAACTGGAGCTGCCCTGGAAGCCTCCTTTTTGAGAACTGGTTCTCACAGTATTGGAAGGAGAGCTGCAAGCTGCCAAGAGACAAGAGCAACTTTCAATCATATCTTGCTGCAGTGCCTATACACAGCATGATCAGAATGACAGAAGTTTTTAAAAGGTACAATAGTGACACTGACATCCTGCAAGTAACTAAGATCTGTCTAATTGGGCACTTACCAGGAGGTAATTCATGTCTGGTACTGTAAACCTAGCACACTCTGCATGGATGGCAAGGCTTTGATACTAGAAGAGAATTTAACTACTATTACTTTGCTAAGCCAGTATAATTCACAACTGCAATCTAAATATATTTATCTGTATATCTATAGATAAATAATTATCTGTGTACCACTCGCCAAAAAAGGTTTTTTACAGCACATAGAGACAATTACAGAAAGTCACACTGGTCAAAATGCAGAAAACAAGTAACTATGAGGAATCCATAGACATCTCATATATCTATAATACAATCTGTCTTAGTTATTGTTGCATTGCTGTGATGAAACACGATGACAGAAGCAACTTATAAAGGAAGGTATTTAATTGAGAACTTGCTTACAAATTCAGATCATTAGTCTATGAACATGATTGCCGGGATCACAGTGGCTATCTGGATGGAAGGCATGGAGCTGGAGCAGGAGCTGAAAGCTACTATCTGATCCTAAGCTCCAGCAAAGTGACTGGAGATGGAGTGAGCTTTTGAAATGTTAAGGTCCATCACCAGTGACCTCCTGCAACATGCACATCTTTCCCAAACAATTCCACCAACTGGAGATGAAACATTCAAGCACATCTATCTTAGGACCATTGTCACTCAAACTACCATATAACTTCTACATATAAGATTTAGGGAATACCAGGAATGATGGCATGGGAAGACCTTAAGAGTCACAGATCTAGACATGGTATCTGATACATGACACTGTCATCTATATATGACAAGGAAGATTTACCCAGAAAATCACAAACACAAGGTTAACTAAACAAGATCTAAAATGTGACCAATAGACATGCCAGTGTGGATAGATGAATTCTTATAAGATGTTACCCTAAAATAATATTTACATGGTTATGCAGTTAATGGTAGCTAAAAGAGGAACAATTAATCCTATCTATGGATAAGCCTCCCATAGACAATCCAAAGAGGCATCCCCAAACACTTAAGAACAATATTAATGATCTCAGAAGGTTGTTACTTAATAAACATATCTACATATTTGCCTATATAAACATACTTATTTATATGTAACAATTATAATTACAAAATAAAAGACCATGAATTTGGGAAGGAGTAGGAATGGCACAAGGAGAAACAGAGGGAGGCTATAATTATATACATGTAATTATCAGAAAATAAAAACTTCATGTTCTCCTCAGGAAGACTGAGTCAGGGGAAGAATAGAGGAGAGCAAGAAAAGAGATACCCTAAAGAGAGGGAGCCATTATAAGTTTTTTAAAAATTTGTTTCCTTTTCTTGTTTAGAAACAACCATTTTACATATCAATCTCCCCCTTCCCTCTCTCTGTCATCTCCCCTATGCCCCTTAACAAACCCCCCAGAACGACCCTTAATGTGTGAATACAGAATCAGTTAAAATACAAAGGAATTTAATTAGGAAAAGCCTTACTTACAGAGCAACTTAGCCAGCTGGCGGGGAAGCAGTAAGTACAGCAAGCCGAAGATGAAAGCGAAAGCAGGGCCATCACTGGAGTGTCCCTATGTCACTTTCCCTACATCACCTTGACCTTGCCCTCTCAGGAGTGGTCAGGCACACCTGTAGCCAGCCCCTAGGCAGACATGGCTACAGCATCCCCTACAATTCCCCTTTTAGTATAAAAGAGGATTAAAACTTAACAGTGTAAAATATCCAAAATTAACAATCATAAAGGTGAAATATAAGAAGATACAACAATCTGCTTATGTCACATCCTATGTCTATTTTAACTAAACCCTAAAGCCATCTGAAAGAGGTGTCCAAGCCTGAACACCTCCTTCTTTTTTATGAATTTAATTCTGTCAGTTTTGGGATAATTGTTGCTAATCATGCCACAAAGTCAGTAAGAGCTACTTGCCAATATTCATTATCCTCCCATAAGGAGGGAATTTCCACATTAGTTAAAGGTAGTATAATATCTGCTGGATCTTTTCAAGTCAGTTGATGGAGATTTAATTTTCTCTTTAGAATCAAATCAGAAATCTTTAGAACTCACCTCTAGAACTTTTAATTTCCTGTTGCCTTTTTAAACCTTTCGAGATGGCTTCTCCTACCCAAGCTCCAGTATCTTGCACATTATAGTCAATGTTCACTGCATGTAAACAACATTCTTCTAGCAGAGCTAATCTGATCTTTAAAGGAAAAAGTACTCTTTTGCATATTGGGTTTTCATTTTCATAAACTATTGTATATATAATTTATTGTCTTGTTTCCGGATCTGTTACCTGTAATTCTACTGTCCTAGTTAACCTTTGTAAGAAATCCTGGAACTGTTCTGTGGGTCCCCATTCTATTCTGGTATAAGCTTCTTTCTAGGTGTTCTCCTGGCTCACAAACCTTATCCCAGGCATTTAATGCTGCTTTCCTGTATAATGACAGTATATGGTTGTCATATTCAGATTGAGCCTGTGGGTTAGCATAAATACCCTCACCAAGAATCTTATCTAGGGGGCTTCATAACAACCCTTTATGCCTTGGCACTCAAGGAGCTTTACCCCTTCCCTGACCAATGACTTCCACTGGATTTGGCATTAATTCTAAAGTACAGCTGCTACCAGTCTTTCCAAGTCCATGGGTGTCACCCTGTTAAAGGTTGCCCATGAATAATAGCTGTTTTACATATGAGTTATGCAGACCATATGAGACAACTGATTCTTTATTATTTTTAAGATCCTTCAGCTGTATAGGTTGCCATACATAAGCCATCTGTCCCTGAGGGTGTTTCTTAGAAGGTGGCTTTTCTACCACGGTAGCTGGGTAGACTAATGATGTACGAGTAACAACCTTAGAAGAACAGTCATGATATCTGGGTGGAATAGGTGCCTTGGATTGGAGTGATTCTGTCTCTGAGGCATCCTGATGATCTTTAAGCCTAGTAATGATATCCTCGTGAGAAGTTTCAATTTCCTGCATCATAAAAGACACCAAGCATGTTAGCGAATCTGTAAATTGCTCTAACTGCTCCTCTTCACATTTTTCTAGGACTTTAATATGGTCATCCTTAGAGAGCATCTGAATGGTATGGAAACTTCCTTCCAGGTATTGGAGTCTATTTTTGAGGTCATGATTTGCTGATTTTGTGTCCTCAGCAATTGGCCATATGAACCTATCTAATGTGTCAGCCCTGTTCTATAAATTATCTTCCAAATATTCGAATCTAGACTCAAGTTTGTGATCTGCTACTTTAGATGCTTCAATATTGATTGAATGGCTTTGTGCAATTCTTCAACCCTATCCTGGGTATTTTGCTCCTTTGCACCTAGTTTCTGGGTCACAGAGCCTATCTGAGTTTCTAGCTGGCTACAGATATTCTTTAGTTCGTCACAGTCCTCTGACAGCCTAGCCTCTAATGCCTCAGACATGGAGGATCTCTCTGTGTTTCTCTTATCATAAATACGCTGCATGTCTTCTTGGGTAAAAGACAGCTCTGTCTTCAGCATATTGGATACAGAGCCAAGCTTCACATCCAATTTCTGTGCCACTTGCTGCACAATTGGGGCCTGACCTAATCTGTTCTCTAAAACCTCATTGCATAAATTTGTTATTTCCTGTAAGCAGGTGGTGAGGTTATCTTTGTCCCTGTGCCTGAGGTCTCTGGCTTGTAATGTTATTTGTACCAGCAAGCTAACTGCCATTACTGCATATAGGCAGGAAATTGGCACATCAGCATCTTCCTCAATCATTGAATTCATGTAATAAGCAAAAATATTGCCAATTTTAGCAAATGATAAATATTCTGTCATGATTTTACCTGATGATTTCTACTCCAGATTCAGTAACTATCTTTGACCAGAAGGTGGCACAGGTATTCAGTTAGTCCATGAGGCTCTTGGCAATGGTGGGTTAGGCAAGATGGTGGTGGTGGCAGTGGAGCTGAGGTCACACAGGTGGCTGCACTTTAGCTGGAAGTGTACAGCCTTATGGCCACAACAGCAGAAAAATGCATGACTTTATGGCTATTGCACCAGGGAAAGGCGTGGACCCTGCTGAAAGCTGAAGGCTACTCCTGAGGCCTACTTGGCTCAAGGTTAGGGGGCCTCTGGGCAAGGGTAGGCCACAGTCTTGGCCAGTTCTATGCACACAGCTAGAAACTTTGTGGTAAAACCGTGGGGAGTCTGAAAAACTCTCCCAGCTGGGCAGACTGCTCTGAGCGGCTCAGTGGCAGTGGGGATGTGCTTGTGTGGCACAGCAGGTCTGCTGTGAGCTGGGAGCACCCGTGGAGAAAGGGAGCACTTTCCCAGTCTGGTCTGCCAACCAGGTGGGACCCACAGGCTCTCCCAAATAGGGCCTAGGTTTACAATATCCGCCTTCTGACATCAGATAATGTGGGAATTACCAATATGGAGCCAGGTAAAATATAAGGTAATTTAATAGGGAAAAGCCCTATTTACACATCGACCTAGCCAGCCAGTAGGGAAGCAGTAAGTACAGAAAGCCAAAGATGAAAGTGAAAACAGGGCTGTCACGTGAGAGTCCCTCAATCTTAAACTTTCCCTATGTGACACCTGTAGCCAGGCCCTAAGCAGGCATGGCTACAACATTCCCTACACACCCTACCACTACCTATGGATAGTGAGGCCTTCCATGGGGGATCATCAAAGTCTGTCACATCATTGGGGGGAGGGCCTGGGCCCTCCTCCATGTATATTGGCTGAAATATTATTCCTCCATAGGAAATGGGCTCCCAAAGTCCATTTGTGCACTACAGATAAATACTGGTTCCACTGTTAGAGGTCCCAAAACTGCCCAGGCCTCCTAACTGGATCCACATTCAGAGGGTTTGGTTCAAACCAATGACGGTCCCCCAGCTTTATGACTAGGGTCACTGGTCTCTCACTAGGTCAGATCACCTGGTTCTGTAGGTTTCTCTAGCAACCTTGACTGGCTTGTCATCCCTCCTTCCTCTCTACAACTGGATTCCATGAGTATGGCTCAGTGCTTCTCTGTGGGTGCCTGCTTCTGATTTCATCAACTACTGGGTGATGGCTGTTCAGGGGGGATGGTTTCATCCTATGTTGGTTCCCCACCTGTCAGACTGGGGTCCATGAGTTCCTACTTTCTCAGGTCACCTGTTTCAGTAGGTTTTTCCAGCATGGTCTTGACCCCTTTGTTGGTCACTCCTCCCTCTCTGAAACTGGATTCCAGGAGTTCGGCTCAGTGCTTAGCTGTGGATCTCTATTTTTGCTTCCATCAGCTACTGGATGAAGGCTCCATGATGACATTTAGTGTATTCATCATTCTCATTATAGGGGAAGGGCATTTAAGATAGCTTCTCCACTTTTGCTTAGGTTCCTAGTTGGGGTCATTTTTGTGGATCTCTGTACAATTCCCTAGTGCCAGATTTCTCTTAAAACTTATAGTGGCTCCCTTTAGTGATGTGTTTCTTTTCTTGTTCTCCTCTATTCCTCTCCTCACTCAATCTTCCTAATCACTCATGTACTCCTCCCCCCTCTTCTCCCTTCCTCTTTCTCCTACCTTCTTTCTCTTTCCTTCCCATGCTCCCAATTTGTTCAAGGGCTCTTACCTTTTATGCTTCACTGGGGGAGTCATGTATGTCTATCTTATGGCCCTTCTTGTTTCTTAGCTTCTCTGGAGGTGTGGATTGTAGGCTGGTAATCCTTTGCTCTATGTCTAAAATTCATATATGAATGAGTACATACCATGTTTGTCTTTCTGTGACTGGGTTACCACACTTCTAGTTCCATCCATTTGCCTGCAAATTTCAACATTCCATTGTTTTTTACTGCTGAGTAGTACACCATTGTGCAAATGTACCACATTTTCTCTATCCATTCTTTATTTGAGGTACATTTAGGTTGCTTCCAGGTTCTGGTTATTACAAATAATCCTACTATGAACATAGTTGAACAGATGTCCTCATTGTATGAATGTGCATCCTTTGGGTATATGCTTAAGAATGGAATTGCAGGATCTTGATGTAGACTGGTTCCCATTTTCCTGAGAAACCACCATACTTATTTCCAAAGTGGCTGTACAAGTTTTCACTCCCACCAGCAATGGAGAAGTGTTCCCCTTTCTCCACATCCTCTCCAGCATAAACTGTCATTGGTGTTTTTTTATTTTAGCCATTCTAAGGGGTATAAGATGGTATCTCAGAGTTGTTTTGATTTGCATTTTAGAGGCTGGCTGCTTTGTACTGCCTCCAGGTCCCTATGGGGGATTCAGTGGCAACAATGGTCTCTCTCTCTCTCTCTCTCTCTCTCTCCTAGAGAGTTGAGGGGCAAGACAGAAATGGCAGCTGAGGATGCTGGCTGCTCTGTTACCATTATAAATTTAAAGAGAAATCTGGCACTAGGGAAATGTTCAGAGATCCACAGGATGGCCCCAAATAAGAATATAAGCAATAGTGGAGAGGATACCTGAATTGCCCCTACCCTATAATGATACTGATGACTACCTTAAATGCCATCCTAGAGCTTTCATCCAGTAGCTGATGGAAGCAGAAGCAGACACCCACAGATAAGCACTGAGCCAAACTCCTGGAATCCAGTTGTAGAGAGGAAGGAGGGATGAGTAAAGGACTTAAGACCATGCTGGAAAACCACACAGAAAGAGCTGATCTGACCCCCAATGGTAAAACTGGGAAACCAGCATTGGACCTATCCAAGCCTTCTGAATGTTGATTTCAGGAGGCCTGGTTAGTCTATGGGACCTCTGACAGTGGAACCAGTATTTATACCTGACCTGGTCTTAGGGGCACTTATCAATTCAGGAACCTGGGTGGGGGAGACAAAAGGACAGGAGACACAAAGAATTATAGCAGGTCAAAAATGCTGATCAAGCTCTAAGTTTATTAAATGAAGGGCAGGGTTTTATAGTGGCGGAGGTGGGAGGTGGGTGTTTTCTAGGGTGGGGGTGGCAGTAAAGGAATGCTCAGTCAGGCAGGAACTTTTGCAAGGAGATGTGCTCTCCCAGCCCTGCAGGCCTAACTGCACGTGGTCATTTGAGAAACAGCTCTATGAAGAGGAAGCAGAAATTTAAGCTTGAGGTTTTCACAGTGGTGTTGCTCCGGCTCATTACCTGTTAATTAGGTTGGCTCCTGGCATGTACCTATTGTACAAATGGACTTTGGGAACCTATTCCCGATGGAGGGCTACTCTCTCAGCCTAAATACACGAGGGAGGGCTTAGGTCTTCTCCAAATGATATGACACACTTTGATGATCCCCCATGTAAGGCTTCATCCTCCCTGGGGAGTGGATGGGGAGTGGATGGGGAGTGGGATGGGGAGTCAGTGGGGGACATGGAAGAATGAGAGGGAGAGGGAACTGGTATTGTTAGGTAAAATGAGATTGTTTCTTAAAAAATAAACAAAAACAAAAACTTAAATAGAAATTAGAAAGGCTTTCAATTTTTCTGTTCAATAGTCTCATTCTACTAAAACCACTTTCTTTGGATTGCTGTTTGTAAAAATACAACTTTGATAATGAAGCAAACATTATATACTTAATAGGTCAAGAAATTTTTGATCTAGTCTTATTCTTGCTAAGAAAGTATCTGAGGATTTACAGTAGAGGGTGAGGCAATAGTACTTCTTTATTTTACTACTTACTTGAATTCACTATAATTGAAAGAAGTTAAATGCAATGATGTTCCTTGAGTAAGTGCTCAGGGACTTTAAAATGTCTTATCAGGAAAGGAAATAACTTGAATGTCCTTGAGTCTTCAATATTTAACTCAGGTTGACTGGAAATCTGCTTATTTGCAAAGAAATAAACTGAATTATCTGCCAAGTCTATTTTAGCTCAGTGATTGATATGTGCATAAAAATATTTAAAGTATCATTGGACTAACTTGCTCAGTTGTCTTCTTAAAAATCAAACAGTTAAGGACATATTTTACACATAAACTGCAAAGCTATCAGTACAAACTTGACTAAATGCTTTGAGGATACCACAATGGAATACATGGGACAAATTATGCCCAATGATACAAAACAACAAAAGTCATAGCAGCATACCTTAACTCCCATTCAGTGCTTAATGCTGCCTTTTTCAATGGCTGAAGCATAAAAAGGCAATAATATGAGAGAAGATGACACAGTTTTATGAGTGTCCTGGTACAAGGCACACTACGCTCACAAAGTACAGCTACTGGCAGTTATATATTTCCCATGGCTTCCATGAAAGTATTTGGTTCTATGACTTAACGTGTTTATTAATATCTGGAGAGTTTTGCACATGAAATGAAATGAATAAATGTGGTATGAGTCAATTACATGGATTCTATTTGCAGGTGCAACAGAAATATGTGTAATCCTCAAAGGAAGTCAATATTGTCATCCATAACCATCATCCTCGCAAAGCATAGAACTCAAAAGTGAATTAAAATAACACATAAAATGAAAGCAAATTAACAAGTTGACACATTAACTGCTTTGCCTCATAATCCTTTCTATTAAACATAAACTTTTGTAGTGTGAAATGTTGAATCACTACTTATTAAGTATTGGTTAATGTGCCAATTTGCAAAATGTTTACAGCCTTGTGTCTCAGATGCATTTCCTGCACATAATTCTATCTTCAGTCTTTCAACCTTTCTATCTTTCTTTCTTGGTCATATCTTTTAGTTTAAGATGACACACTTTTATTTGAGTATTATGCACTTCTGCTATTAGAAATATAGACAATGAAGTGGCCATGGTCCATCAATTCTGAACCTCAACACAGAAATAAATGGGTGCATGTGTACATAGACATTTCCACCAATTCCAGCCACTTGTAGTCGAATATTTAATTGGAAAGCACATCTCTGACATTTTATGAATCTTCATATATATATTTTAAGAATCCCTCTCTCTGTGCTCTGATGTAAAGTATGTAGATCTCAACTATCATATGCCTTCAAAATACTTTATAATCTTAGCTGTGCTTGATATTTATATGATACTATGCATTAATCATTTCAACATTCTATCTAAATTTCAACATTCTGCATATTAGCTTGTGGTCCTAAATTGCAAACTACTTTCCAAAATAGCAGATATTTTGTATCTGCTTGCTGAATTTATTCAAAATTCATGATACATAGGTAATTTTAAATAACAGATTTTTAGGCTCACATCTATAATTTTAGCACTTGAGAGACTGAGGTACAAATATGATTAGCGTTTTGGGCCAGCCTAAATAGAAAGTTCATGTTCAGCCTGTGTTACAGTATTTCAAATTGAAACAAATATTAACAACATAGAAAATTATATTCTAAGCATTTGTAATGGAAACAACACAGGTTTCTATCCATGGTAGTAGAATAGGATTTTGTAGCAATGTAAATGAATTTGAGTGCTTAAATTATCTAGATAACAGGTTTACCATACACATGTGATGGCAAGAACCTTGGTAGTGTTCAGATACAAATACAAAGATTTCAAATCTCTTCCATGGGATGGAGAGCAACTGGTAGAAATGCAATTTTATAAATGAAATGATTCAGTCATGCAGTAGTCATCCATTATAATAAAGATTATCTACCTGCAGTAAAGTTAACAGGGATCCAATGGATCTCACAGGGGCTTCACATATAAACTCTTGACATTTTTAACTATCTTACATTCATTCTGCTGAGGAACACAATACTTTTACCATAAATACTATATCAGTCATCTTAATGTTATGAGTTTTCAATAGCTGATGAAAGGGCAACTCAATTGTCAGGGGGCAGCATAAATAATAACATGAAAAAATGTTGGGACACTGAAGTGTCCAAATTGATTAAAAGTACAGAAAGAAAAACAGAAATCTCTAATTTTATATTTTGATAATATGGAGTCTTAACTTTTATTTTAATTATTTTGATGATGTTAAATTATATATGACTTAGTCATTCAGTTAAATCTTTAAGGATAAATATTTCCATTTCACAGTTGTATGAATTCAAATCTTTATAACAACAGTCCTTGGTAAATAAAATCAACTAAGCTGTAACTAAACTTATTATCAATGTGCTATGTAAATCTCACTGCAAACATATAACATAAATTTTAAATTTATTAAAATTTGAATCAATTGGGTGCTGAAGTGGATGCAGCCATACATCATAATAAAATATAATCGTTATTGTTCCAGCCTCAGTTTTGCAAGTGATATTTTCTTAGAAGCCTGTCTTCTTTCTTTATTCCTACTTTTCATTCACTTAGGAGAATAATTTGCAAAGGTCTCTGAAAAGTGTTATGGCTTTGACAATATCACTCAGTTCATCAGTCACAACAGGTAGCTCAGAGTTTGTAGTGTGTTGTCCTTTCAAACTTGAAAAAGCATCTCAATGAAATTAATTAATAGTTGTTGCTATAGATAGAGCATTGATTCTATTATCACATATAAAACATCTTTAAATATCTTGCATTTCTAAAACTATCACCAGCCATTTATCAATCTGGGGGAAATTGTAGCACCTACAGTAGGTTCAAAGTCTTCTGAGTCTCAAAGTGATCTAGTTTCCTCTTCAGTTAGGCTAAAAGAATATATGGTACATGAGTGTCTCCTAGTGTGTCCCCCATGCCTAAGAAAACTGGTTTCCTACTATATTTGTATGTGAGCTGAAATAGCTAAACGTAAATTAAGTTTTAGGTGAGTTGCTAGCTGTATTCTCTCTTCCCTTCCCTTTCATCTGGGTTGTGCATCCTCCTTCCTCCACTGCTGTGGGTCAAACTCAGAGCCTTAGGAATGCTAAATATGTATTCAAGTGCAGAGTTATATCTATACTTCATAAGTTTCAAATTCATATAGGAAAGTGACTTTTAAAGACCAATTTGGTAGGAAAATGAAAGCAAAAAAGAACAATTTTTTTTAGGCACAAGGGACTAAGTATTCAGACCTGAGAATTAAACAAATTCTCTGTATTAAGTATAACTGAAATATATTTGAAAATGGTATTACTGAGAAGAGGTGGTTTACTAATTATTTTTAAATCATTTGTGCTATTGGCAGCAGAATAAATAGTAAAGGAGTTAATAATCACAACATTCTTGAGTTCTCAGTAGTCTTGATCACCTGAACAAGATCTACAAAGAGCTGGGTTTATCAGCCTTCCCTCAGCAGAAGGTGGAGGGTCTCAGGAGGCCCTGTGCCTTGCCAAATATTTATAGGTAGCTCATGTTCACTGAGGAAGGGAGAAACATTTTGTTCAGCAGTGTAGACACTGGTAGTTTGGTAGTGTTTTTGGAAATAACCTCTTACCCTTTTTACTTTGAGAAATCCTAACTAAAATCTTTGTTTTACAAAGATTTTACACATACACACAGAAAGAAAGAAAGAAAGAAAGAAAGAAAGAAAGAAAGAAAGAAAGAAAGAAAGAAAGAAAGGGAACAAACTGTAAAAATGGAAAAAAAGGTAATAATGAGTGAATATTATTAAAACACATAAACATGTGAAAATGTTATATTGAAATCATTATGCATAAGCAATATATTAATAAAACATAAATTAGTATGAATCATAATTACTCCAATTTATGTTTTCTAAAAATCCCTTTTATCCAAAGGATTAGTGTCTATTTCTGAATCCCTCCATTTTGATTAATTATTTTAAATCAATTTCTACAATAAACTTAAATATCATTCCCTGAGAATAAATTTTATTCTTTCATGAAGCAGTAATTTTTAGTATTGTATCTTTTTCAGGTTCTCAAACAGAGATCAACACATCATTTTCTTTATTGTCAGATGTGCTGTGTCATTTTGAGAAAGGGAGACAGCAAAAAAAAAAAAAACTCATACTAAAAAAGACAACAGTATATTCAAGTTTTAAAGCAATAACCTCCAAACAAATGTCACTCAAGATTCTACCCATTCAAAACTTGGTGCCAGTTAAGCTTGATCAATGCAAGGACTGAGATTCTTACTTGATTTTCATGACACCTGTGTAAGCTGTCTTCACATTACAAACAGGAAAATATACATGGGTTGGTTGTAAAATCTGTTCTTTAGCTCTTGCCAATTGCCCACATTCTTACTCTACTTGTTAGTGTGTGGGGAAAATATTAAACAAACATTTTGTAAGCTACATGACCAGAAATATGAGAGTCAGTCAATGCATGACTTCTGAGTATGATACACGAAAAAAGACAACAAACAGGGGATGGTAAAGCGTTATTAGAAGACGACTAGTTCTTCTGAAGTGAGTATTTTAATTTGTTTTCTTATTTTAAAAAGTTATCCTTGATGGGTTGAAGAGATTCTCAGAGGTTCAGAACACTTGTTGATCTTCCTGAGATCTACTCTTTGGTTCCCAAAACACACATGACAGCTCACAACAGTCTGTACCTCTAGATCCAAGGAATCTTATACCCCTTTTGGCCTTTCAGGGCACCGGGCATAAATATGGTGTACAGACTTAAACGCAGGAAAATAGCCATAGACACATATACACATATGCATACAAACACATATACATGCATATCTATTTAAAGCTACCTATGTACCTATCTATATCTTTAAGTTGAAATTAAGATTATTTAATTATTTAAATATATAAATGAACCCTTCTGATATTAAAGAGAAAGATTTTCATAATTGTTCTAGGTTATGGGCTGATATTTTTAAAGAGACTGATATGGTACTTTAAGAAAAAAATATTTTGGCCGCGTGGTGGTGACACATGCCTTTAATCCCAGCACTCAGGAGACACAGGCACATGTATCTCTGTGAGTTTGAGGCAAGCCTGGTCTACAGAAAAAGTTGCTTCAGGACAGACTTCAAAGCTACACAGAAAAACCCTCTCTCAAAAACTGAAATAAAAAAGAGTAAAATTTATTGTATTTTCTAAGGGCCATTTTGCTAAATATACCTCCAAAAATCTCATGTTTGAATAATGTACTTTGTAATTAACAATTATTTCAGTACTATTAATAGTAGGAAATAACCAGTTTATCCACATACAAAATAAAACATGTAATATCCAAATGCAGTAACCTTTTTAAAACACTGCGTGTGGTATTATTTACGTATTTATATGGAAATGTTAGTCCGTGTCTATTATTGGCAAAGAGAAATGCCTTAATATGTAAGTATAATATATAAATGCTTATTTAACAATATGGTATGTTAACTTCATTGGTTGGCAATCATGATACATATGATTTTATTTTTCATCTTAGGTAGCATTTCACTATATAACACAGGCTATATTCATAATGGTGGGTCTGCTGCCTCTGTCTTTCTCATTCTAGGATTACAGGAGTATACCAGAACAAGTACCTCTGTACTGCATTATCTTTCTTGTCTGGCTTACCACTCTCTTCGGGAACCCAATTTCACTATTAAGGGAAGAACCATTTCTAATTTCTATTCTACAACTACTAGGCAAACCTGATCCAGTTGCTACAGTTTGACTTAAGCACAAAAAAATTGGAGACTACATGCACCATGCCTTACACTTCTTGAGAGCTGATTTAATATTAGCCTTCCTTCTTTATTTCTGCATATTCCAAACTCTTGCCTCTCAGACTGCTCATTTCCTCAAGAACCCCATTATACTTAGGAAAGCAATTCAGTAATTAACCTACTATATAACCTCCTGGTGTGGCTTTATTTTTAAAGAACATTTTTGATTGAATGATATAGAGGAATTTATGATAATAATAATAATTATGTACTTAATATTTGACAGACACTGCCCTATGTGTCTTCTTACATAAAACTATTTAATACTCTTTCTGACCCTCTGGGTAGATAGTGTTATATATCCATAGAACAAAGAAAAATTAATACATCAAACAAATAATTTTTTCTCAAGCACAGAAACTTTGACTGTCAGATTGGTCTTTCTTCTGTGAAATTTGCCTTGTTACATACTCTGGCACATTGCCCTGGCTTTCTGAAGTATGCTTATCATGTTTAGTAGAACCAATATGTCTCTAAAAAAAGAAAGAATTTTCAGTATATTTGAGTAAAGTTTCCTAGACACACTTTTTAAAATACAAGGCCATTTCTGTTCATTCTAATTATATTCCTTATCTGTCATTTACTTATCACTATTGGGGTGATTTATGTAAATATTTCATATTTAATCTGTTTTATGGACATTATGATATAATTTCTCTAAACTATATGCTCTACACAGACAGTTCTTGTACATATTGAATGTGATCAAATTATGTCAGTCTCACTGTATCCACTTCTTAGAACAAAAATAGTGTTGGATCAGAAGGGGAATCTCGGCAGGATAGAAAAAGAAAAATCTTACTTCTTTTTTTATTTACGGATTTTGGACGTTTTATTCTGAATACTTTTCATGTAACCTATATATGACCTTGAAAGTTATTTAGTTTATAGTCACAAAAGTCTATTGATAGGCAAAAATGGGAAGAAAGTTCCGTGAGGAATTTTAATAAGCTCTGTTCTGCTGTGAGATCAAGTGAGGATACCAGACTGTAACTCAGTCTACATCCCTCAAGATATGCTCTGCCATTGTGCTGTGAGCAGCAATTTTACACTCCAATGACTGAAAGATGTCACCAGGCCCAGGGCAAACACAACTGGTTCTCCACATTTCCTCTCCTACAAACCTCACATGAGAACACTTAGACCTGGAGTATAGGAAAATCTTTGAATACTTCTGATTCACAGACTATAATTTCTAGCACAGTATTTATAGTAGATATCAATGTGAATAGATGGGACTAAATAAATTTTCAAATCAGTCACCAGGTTGAACACCTATTTGGAGAAATTACCGATACTCACTTTTATTTTGTTTTCATTTATTTTTGGTCTTTTGTTTTCTCATGAGGCAAATCTCACATAGAACTCAAAAAGTTTCATATAGAACTCAAGCTGACTTCAACCTCTTTCTGATCCTCCTGCCTCAGACGCATGAGTGCTGAAATCACAGGGATGAGGCCATAGGCCTAACTTCATTTCTGCTTCATCTTTTAATATAATTATATTTTAATCTCAGTAAATTGAACAAAAGGAAATAGGGAAGTAAGAGGAAGGTGGACAATATCTAAAAGACTGTCTAGGATTTTGAAAACAAAATGTACCCTAATAAGGAACATTGCTTCAGCTTAGAAACTAGATGGCCCAGAATAGTGTTATCTTTATTTTAGGCCAAGAGCATAAACTGTCTGTGTGTGACATTAGCATTAAGGCATGAAATAGATTCCAGGGAACTACAGAAATGGTTCTGTAATAAACAAGACATGGGTGGGTCATGGTGATGCAAGCCTTTATCCCAACATTGAGCAGGCAAAGACAAACAGGTTTCTGAGTTCCGGGCTAGCCTGATCTACTGAGCCTTTTCCATGATGGGCAGGTCTACACTGAGATCCCTTACTTAAAAACATAAAACAACAATAACTAAAACCAAAACCAACAATATAAACACGACATGAATACTCTTGAGACAATTTTCACTTACTGAATCTGGGAACATGAGCCAAGAAACAGTTATCAGTTTTGCAAGGGAGTTGACCTTGGTCACCAGGGTGAATAGACTATTTCACAGTTGAGGTAGGAAACATATGTAAGGACTTTGGTTGGTTCCTTGGAATGCCTCCTGGTGTTTCCTTATGCTTACGAGTAGAACTCTATTGTGAAGAAGGTATAGCTGCCAAGGGCTCAGAATTAATGAAGCATCTCAGAATCTTATGAATCATTTTCTGTTCTGCATGTATTATCTCTTCATTGTATTGGAATCCACAATAGTGTTATCATCTATGTCCCCTGGAAAGAAGAATTGGCAGTTGCATTTCTTGGTCTAACCACTGCTGGCATACCAAAAGAATTTCATTGCTGTGCAGTAGCACAGTAAACATGATGTTAAAGAATCATCCATTCCCTGCTTATCCTCAAAAAATATGCTGCATGTATGACCTTCTCTTCCCAAGAAATTAAGAACATTTTTACAAAATAACCATAGAGATTGCATTCTTCCTGTTTCTTCCCCACAGTGCCTGCACTGTAGATAGAATCATTTATAACCTGTGCATGAAATATTTTTTATCAAATTGCACATCATTTTTCCCCAGTATTTTTTCTGTATTTTTCATTGAAAATAGATTCTTTTCTTGTACTCTATACCCTTATCATAGTTTCCTCAACCCAACTATTCCCAGTTCCTCCCCATCACTCCTCTTTTCTGAATCCTCTCCCCCTTTCCACTCCCTTTTTTTTTTTTTTTAGAAAAGAACAGTTTTCTAAGAGATAACCAAATGTGAAAAGGTAAAGTATAAGATGAAGCATTCACATCTATGTTGGACATGGCAAGCCAATAGGACAAAAATAGTCACAGAGCAGGCACAGGAATCAGAGACCCACCAGGCGTTGGTGGTGTATGCCTTTAATCCCAGCACTTGGGAAGCAGAGGCAGGCAGATCTCTGTGAGTTCAAGGCCAGCCTGGTCTCCAGAGTGAGTGCCAGGATAGGCCCAAAGCTACACAGAGAAACTCTGTCTCAAAATACCAAAAAAAAAAAAAAAAGAATCAGAGACCCACTCATTCTCAGTCAGGAATTTCACAAAAATACTAAGTTAACAGCCATAATATATACTCAGAGGACCTGGTGTAGACCCAGTAGGGTCTGTGCTTCCTGCTTCAGTGTCTGTGAGCTCATATGCAACTTTCTTTGTTGTTTCAGAGGGCCTTGTTCTCCTGAGGGCCTCTATCCCCTCTAGTTCTTACAGTCACCACCCTTCCCTTCTATTGGACTCCCTGAGCTATGAGGGATTTGATGGAGACCTCCCATTTAAACTCTCTCTCAATGTAATACATGGTTGTGGTTCTCTGCATCTGTTCTTATATGCTGCAAGAGGAAATCTCTTCGAGGGTGACTGAATAAGACACTGATTTATGTATATAGGAAAATACCATTAGTAGTCACTTTATTGATTTATTTTTAGGCAATTGGTATTTGGTTTTACCCTAGATTTCTCAATTATCCAGTCTTTTTGTTATGGAATCAGTGTCATGTTTCTGCTTATTCTCATGGAGTACACCACAAGTCAAATCAGAGTTTGGTTTGCTACTTCGGCAAGTTAAGTGCCACCATTGCTTGCAGCATATATTATAGGCAGGACAGATTGCAGGTCAAAGGATTTGTGATGGGGTTGTTGTCCGTATTTCTTTTTGGTAGCCTGCAGAGTACCATCCTATACTAAAGAAACTAGAAAGTAGGGGAGAAGCCTCTAAAATGATATCTCTTTCTTAGAGATTGCTGAATAAAGGTAGAACAATTCAAGGTAAAAGTATAGATTGTAAAAGACCAATTTGTCTTAAAGCAGGTGTTTCATTTCTTAGTTCCAAGTTGATGATAAATATCCATGATCCATGATAGAATCTAGCTCTACAATGACCCACTAAATACCTAGGCACAGGTGGTGAGATTAATGTGAAGCTAAGTAAAAACCCAGTGTGTTCCCTAAAATGTACCTTACAATTATGTACTCTTAAAGAACTTCCTAATATTCCAAAGATTGGCTTAAACAAGAGCGAGGGAGACAGACAGACAGACAGACAGACAGGCAGGCAGACAGACAGACACACATACACACACTCACACAGTGATAGAGAGTGTTTCAATCACTTTTTTGTCTGTCTAGGATGTACTTCAACCTCAAAGATGGGGACAGAAGTAAACCTGCCACACATCTGATTTGCTCAAAGTAGATGGATTAAAGGAAGACTACATAATATTCACATCCAGAGCACAAACATAGATGCCTCAGTCCTGCCTACCTACCAATTGCAACACAGCAAGATAAGCTTATAGGCCTAGGTTAGAAGTGTACTGTGTTGTAACTGAAGAACTCAGGACCAAGGACCTTGTGTCACTTTTAGCAAGTAGAAAACACATCAGCCATGACTCCAGGGAGTACCCAATGAGATTCAAGTAGCCACACCGCCAATGACTAGGTTTCCTAAAAATTAGAAACAAAAACATCTCAAGGGCAGAGAACAGTTAAGTTTTGCTCATAGAGACATTCAGGGATGCTTAAGACTCAAAGGGAATTACCTCTCCAATAAACACACTTAAACACAAGTAGCAAACAGATTTATAAGGAGTAAGTCATACACCATGGTAGCGTTGTCATTGTGGACAAAATCGACAGTTACAGCTGCTGCTCAGTCTGCATGCCCTCTGTACAACAAAGGCATTATACCCAATGTACTGCGTTCAGTTCATGAGCAGGCATGAGAATGGCACTCCCACAGACACATTTCCAACAGGAATACAACTCTACCAATGCGAAATTGTTCAGAAAGTTTCTCAGAATGACAGTACAGACTGGGTATCTGTTTTTTCCTGCCCTGGTCCTTCCAAAGGATCATACTCACACAGCATGGTCTAAAGGATTGCTCTGGTTTTGCTGTCTCTCAACTTGTGAGTTTTGTCTAAGAATTTTGCCAGGGAATATTTTTATTGAGTAAAAAAAGTAGTTTTTAAGAAGGATACAGGGTAGCTTATATAGTACCAGGAAGTCAGAGTCATTTACCTAAGGTCTATTATCCATAGACCTTAAAGCGTGAAGCAAGAGATTACCTTTTTAAAAATGACATGGCAAACCAAACCAAACACCCTCAATAGCACCTTTTATGTTTTCAATGTGATTGTAAAAGTATGAGAATTATAGTACCTAGACATGCCCAGAGATGTGATCCAGATGTTGTCTGTGAGTGGATGAGACTGTAGTCAGCAATCCCCTAGAGTAGTTCCTGTGAATGGAGCACAGTATAAACAGCATAGCTTCAACAACTACAAAGCATGTTTTTTGTTCAATACACACTTGCATACAAATGAATGGAGAATAGGCTAGAATTGTAAACCGTCATTGAAGTTGGTTGTCCTTTCTTTCCTATACTTCGAGTTTCTTACCCTGTAAAATAGGGCTAGAAATTAAGCAAATTGTAGCAATTAGAGACACATTTTCTATTTTCTCTTTAAAATTCTGAACAAAATTATTTCCTGGAATTGCTATAGATTTTGGAAAGTAAAATATTGCATATACTTTGTACAATAATGTATGATATTCAGTGATAATGGAGTTTTATCATATTGACTGCTAAAATGTCAATATCCTTTTTTTTTACTGACTTCATAACCTAATATATATCTTTAACTAGAGGTTCCACGCTTTTATGCACCTTGATATATTCTCTCTCTGGGTGAGTAGTTGGCCTTGCTGAACTGTGTTTGTAGCAATCAAAAGATATAAAGCCATGATCATATATAGTAAATATTTGGAATTACTTGGAGGAATCAATTTCTAAACCTTATGACCTAGGGCTGTCAATCAATATTTGGGCTCCAGGTTCTTTTTTTAAGTAGTGGAAACTATTATGCTTACTATATGTACTAAATTACAGCAGAGAAACCAAAATTGGGTAAGGAAAAAGCACAGATGAATACAGTATAAGCTGTAAATACCTGTAATTTCAACATTGAGTATCCTCCTTCTTTTTTTTTTTTTTGAGTTCAAGAAGCTGAACCTGTGTTTCATTGCATCCTTCACCAAAGACACCACCTTCTTCTCTAGACTTATTAGAAGCACCTGCAATGCAACAAAACCCAACAGTTCTTTGTCACAAACACAGAATTTTCTAAGGGATTTGAGAAGTTAACAGTCTGACATAGTCCTTACATTCTACCAGGATTAAAACACCTTTAGGATCATCTCCATCCAAGCAGCATGGTGATTCAATTATAATGAAAATTTTTGGAACCCCTCCTAGACCCCCGAATCAGAATCTCAGGAGAAAACTCTGGGAGCCCAAGCACAGAGATCTGGAATTCAGCAGACATCTCAGGTTATTAGAAACTTAATACAGACAGAAGGACACTCTTTTCAGGCTCTGAAGTGGGGTTTTTACTGTATCTCCTTAACATTAAGCCACATATGAACTATTTCTGGATATCAATTAAATGCATATTTTTCTTTTGAAAAATACGATGTTAGCATCTCTGAGTTTTCTAATTACATTTACTATTCTCTAAAGTTGTCTAGGAGTAAAGATTTTTGTATATGACAAAACAGGAAAATATTAACAATAAACATGAACAAACTGGGGGCAGTTCTATGTTTGTACAAGTAGTCATGGGTGAATTATGCCAGAAGATCATCCAAATGTTTGACATTAACATGTTCTTAAAGTGTGATTATATAATGTACCTTTAAATATGTTATTATAACACAGTGGATGTTAGGTAGTAATAATTTTTGCTATTTTGGCATCTTCGTTTTGTAAGTCAAATAAAGAACTTACCTTACATGATTAGAAATAACCACTAAAATGCTTTTTATTTCTTTACAGTTAATTATTGGTAAGCTTATTTAGATATATTCAAGAATCATAAAAAATTGTTCATAATAATTGTTCTAGCTTCAGTTGGTTGTTTCATTGTTGTGTTTGTAGCCATAGAGGTAAGGAAATCTTGCTTAATGTGTATTTATTTCAGATTTTGAAGTCAAATCTTTGACACATTAAGAGTTAGACACATTACTAAGAGCATTCCCTCCATGATGTCACAGCTATTGGTAGTCTATTGACATTTTTGTTTAGAAGTATTTCATACATTCAATATGATTGTAAGCCCAGAAGCCTAAGAACTAATAGGTGCCTGTAGTCAGGAATCAGTCCCCACTCCGCAGGGGACTCGTGAACCCGAATCTGTGCCGGTGCATGTGTATATCAACAAAAAGCTACTAGTTCTGTGAAAATATAAAAAATAAAGACTTGAAAGGTAGGAAATTGCTTACAAAGTGTCATAATTAAGACTGACATTGGCATCTAAGTGCCATGATGGTAATGTATATTTTTATGTTTTATATTGAGTGTTAATGATTAACACTGACATTTGTGTCTAACTATAATTAAATATTTATTTTTAAAACTTTCTTTGTACATCTACTAGAGACCTCATTTTTTTTACTTGTCTCACTGAATCAAGTAATTATAGATTGGACATATACCAGGTTGTTACTCAATATGATGACTTGCTGGCTTCATGTTTTATGAAAACCTGATTTCTTTTCAGTCTGTTGACACGAAAACATGGAAAATATTTTCTCAAATAAAAAAAAAAGCTGGAAAAAAAGAAAGAATAAAAATTTTCTCTTTCTATACCCTAGTATTGTAATCTCCTATAATTTTAAATCAAAGTATTAAATTGGGGGAAGGGAATTTAGGTACCCTGGTGTTTTAGCTTATTGTTATATTCACTTTTTTTCCCTGGGGAAAATGAATGCAAGTTATAGTTCAGAATTTCTGAGGTAAAATATTTATATCAAGTGTAAAATATATACTGCAATATAATGTAAGCAATGCAAAATTTAGTCATGCCCCTTTTATTTCTTGTAAACAACAGGAGATTATTTAGCAATAACAAGGCAAATTCATCCTAAGAGGAAAATCACGCTGCCTTTATCATGCATAACGCTTGCCATGCCTTCCCCACCACTGACTGTCCCCTCATTCTTGTCCAGCATCCAATTCCTGTTACCAACATTAAAGGAAACTCTATAAACTGACAGGGATTTATTCCTGGAGTGCATTCCTAATTCTGCATCTTTTTATCTTTTATCTTATGGACTCCAGTTTATAAAAGCCTTATACTTTTTATTTGTGTGGTCTATTCTTAGCTCTGAAAAAACAGATTTATAAAATTACCAAATCTCTCCCCTGGCAATACTGGGATATCCTATATCATGTCAGAGGATGAAATCCAGCCTGATATTTAAGCCATCTCTTTTTTTATACATTTCCTTATAAAAAGTATATACACAATTATAATTCCTTCAAATCTCTTTCCCATAGAGAATTTTCTTTGTCTGGTTCATGCAATCTTTATACAATGTCTGACCACTGTGGATTCTCTTTCCATTTATCAGTAATCTATGACTTTGAGACGATGTCCTTGAGTTCAGACTTAGCATTTGTAGTGTATATTCCAGGTAACTTAGAAATGACTCAATTGTTTTAAATCTATAATCAATGATTATGTTTATGAATTTTGATCACATATTTAATTTACTTTTAACAGTTGTCTTAACAGGGAAAAAGGCCAAGTGAAAATACATGCTAATAATATTGAAAACATTTTGTAAAAGGCTAACATATTAAATTTAACCTTTCACACGCATTTAGGCAGAATGTTCAATAACCTTTATGTGGTAGCACTCGAAGCACACATAACCAAAAGCAAATTTACCAGAAAAACATCTTAAGATATTACTATTAGCTTAATAATGAAAAAGGACAGAAAAACCTTTCCAGAAATGGTTTCTATATCAAGAGAATTAGCCCCAGGGGACACTTCTTGGGAGACAGGCAGTATGTTCCCCGATTTGCATACTCAGGAAACATAGACAAAGACAGAAAAGCAGATATCAGTCTGTTTTCCAGCCCATGGGTAAAAGTTCTATAATGGTCTCTTTCCTGCAGAGAGCCCTGTGAATCAGGTGGTCTAGAACAGACTCCTGGCATCAAGAAAGAGTGTTTGTTCAGCAGATCTTGTCCATTTCCTCTTCTCTGGGGGAGTATGTATGTCTCTCTTGGCTCCTCCTTGTTTCTTATCTCTGGAAGTGTGGATTGTAAGCTGGTAATCCATTACTCTAATATCCATATCCATATATGAGTGAGCACATACCAGGTTTGTCTTTCTGTGACTGGGTTACCTCACTCAAGAGGGTTTCTTCTAGTAACATCCATTTGCCTGTGAATTTCAAGATTTAATACCCCCCCCCCCCCGTGAACAGTACTCTATTATGTAAATGTGCCACATTTTCTTTAGCATTCTTCAGTTGAGGTACATCCAGGTTGCCTCCAGGTTCTGGTTATTATAAATAATGCTGCTATGAACATAGTTGAACAGATGTCCTTGTTGTATGAATGTGTATCCTTTGGGTATATGCCTAAGAGTGGAATTGCTGGATCTTGAGGTAGACTGGTTCCCATTTTCCCGAGAAACTGCCATACTGATTTCCAAATTAGCTGTGCAAGTTTGCACTCCCACCAACAATGAAGGAGTTTTCCCCTTTCTCTGCATCCTATCCAGCATAAATGGTCATTGGTACTTTTTATTTTAGCCATTCTGATAGGTGTTTGATGTTATCTCACGGTGTGGGGGGGGAGGGGAAGGCAGGAGGGAGATAGGAGAAAGAATATTGAAGAGGAAGGAAGAGGAAAGCATGAGGAATCAGGAAAATTGAGTTGGGAAATGAATAGAGGAGAGCAAGTAAAACAATACCTTAATATAGGGAGCCATTCTAGCTTTAAAGGGAAATCTGGCAGTAGGGAAATGTCCAAAAATCCACAAGGATCACCCTAAGAATCTAAGCACAGGGGAGATGCTACCTTAAATGCCATTCTTCTATAATGAGACTGATGACTACCTTAAATGTCATCCTAGAGTCTTCATCCAGGAGCTGAAGGAAGCAGAGAGATCCCAGCTAAGCACTGAACCTAAGTCCTTGAATTCAGTTGTAGAGAGGGAGGAGTGATGAACAGAGGTCAAGACCATTCTGGGGAAACCCACAGAGACAGATGACCTAAGCAAGTGGGAGCTCAGGTCAGACAGCTGGGGAACCAGCATAGGACCAAACAAGGGCCCCTGACCTTGGGTTTCAGTTAGGAGGCCTGGGCAGTCTATGGGGCCTCTTGCGATGGAACCAGTATTTATTCCAAGTGCATGAATGGGCTTTGGGGACCCATTCCCCCATGGAGGGAGACTCTCTCAGCCTAGATACATGGGGAGAGTCCAAAGGGGGGCAAAGGGGAGTAGGTTGGGGGCATGGAATGATGGAATGGAGAGGGAACTGGGATTGGTATGTAAGATTTTTTTCTAATGTAAATTTAAAAAGTTTACAAAAAGGACTGTTTGCCACTTCATAGACAGAAAATGCTTAATGTACTCCAGGTCACCCTGTACCTCACTGCAAGCCATTGTTCCTGTAGCAAACATGGCCATTTTACCAGGAAGCAGAATTGGGGGCGGTCTTCACAGGAGGAGGTGGGAGATGGTAGGTGGAGCTTTGCTCTCAAATTTGGTCCCAATCACCTCATCTGGAGGCATTCCCCAGTTCTGGAACTCTAAAGAACAAAGATCATTTTACACCTGAACTCGGCAAGCCTAAATAAGACAAAATCACAGTATAGAGGATTGGAAGATAGTCTAGAAGTCAATTCCTAGTTTAGGAGTAATTGGTAATTGATTGATGCTTGGAGAGAGACAGTCACTTTTCTTTATCAATGTACCCTTGATAGGTTAATTTTGCTTGAAGGTAGTCCCCAAACCCAAAAGTATTTGGGAGATGGAGAGAAAATAAAGGTGAGTGTTTAGGAAGCTGTGGGTGGATCTTGGACAGGTTGAAGAGAAAATTAATGTATTCAAAGGACAGCGTATGAAATTTTCGAAGAACTAAGAAAAAACGGAAAAGAATGACTATCACTAGTTCCCCAGGATGCTTTTATTGCTCATTAGTGTGTCCACATGCAGTTCTTGACATATTATGGGCTAGATGGGCTGCAAGGTTCACCTTTCGTGATGCCCTCTTGTTGTTCAATAAATTCATACAAATGATAGAAAAGATAATCCACCTGAATATTGTGAACATGAGGCCTCTGCCTTTCTAGAAGTTGGTATGGGATTTTTCTCTCAGCTGTTAGATTCATTCTATTAGCTTTTAAAATACATAACCAACTCTTCAGCATTTTTATGTCTTTTGGTTACTTGAAGAGTTAAATTTTTCTTCGGTTTTAAGAAAGTATTCCACAGACAGTTACTATGCAGAATGACACGGCTAGAAGCACACACAAAGCCACAGGGATCAAGCCAATCAGGAGACTGCAGTATCCTTCATGGCTTCTGATTCAATTCCTTCCTCCAGGTTCCCACTGTGAGTTCCTGCCATTGCATTATTTGACGATGTAATATATAAGATGAAATAAAACTTTTCCTCACTACATTGTATTTGGTCGTCCTATTTTACCATAGCAATGAAACTCTAAGTAAGACAGTGGTGGCAGAAGACACCATTTTAACCTTTGTGCTCCACGAGTAAGTAAACCCATGTGTACATAAACATGAACAAACCCATATGCATATACATATACAGAATAATAACCAAGTGCATCTTTATAGTAAGTAATTACTTTGTAATATTTTTGTTTACAAATGTGAAATATAAAATGATCCACTATACAAATGTATAGGTTTTCTATCCAGCTAATTCATTGTTTCGTTGTGTCAACAGTTTCTGCAAAGAGGAGGTGACTTCCAAAGGCCAGGTAAACTCAGAAAGTAGATGATGGGAAGGATGTATTCACTTATGTTTGAATATCCATGTCAAGGATGGAGAGAGGAAATCAGAAATGCAGTCCTCTTGTAAACTTTTCTGAGAATTCTCTCCTGACATTCTGTCTTCTCCATCACAGGATGCATGGTCTTTGCATGCCATTGATTACTTAGCTTTCTAACTCTCTACTCACATATATACTGTAGAGAGATGAGTGATTATGTAATCAATAATCATACAGTTTAAGATTTCAATGTAAAACAAACAAATGATGATGTTTTCTCTTTTCTCTTGTTAGTCATATTATCTTTTTCTTCTTTGAAATTTGAACAAATGTCTCTTCCTCCAAGTTAAGAAAGCATTCTTAACTTTAGTCTCAAAGGAAATTTGACAAACCCATATCAGTTTTCTGTCTTTTTTCCTGGTTTTATCTGTCCCTTGTGACAAAGCAGATATTAATAATGGCAGGGCATATGTTTTAAGTGCTGTTAAAAATTTTAAGGACTGTTAAAGCATTGTTTTGCTATAAATAAACAACCTATTTCTCTAGAGCTTAAATAGGAATGAAAATGTGACACATCCTCTTCTTCCACTAAGCAATTGTGACAACAGGCCAAAAGAGGCTTGTTAGATTTGCTGGAGATTCTCATTATGCTAGATATTACATTCAGTGCTTGTTTATGTTATGGAGTACAGGGAAGTTCTAGTCTCATGAAGGTACTAATATATTATTCATTGCATGAATACAGATAGACTTAACTTTTGGATACTATAGTTTTTGTTCAGTATTTTGAAAAACAATAATTATGTTAACAAGGATAAGGAATACTCTGAAAAACAGAATTTTTAAAGAAATAGATAACCAAGAAATCAGCAAATACCTTGAATTGATTTACCTCAATAGATTAATGTTAGAGTAAGGGTTATGGGAACCACACAATTCAGACTAGGCATTGTAGGAATATGGTGTGTTTTGAATTGGGGGTAGGGCAGATTCAGGCTCTGTAGCCACCTGTTTCTTCTCTTGTGACCTGTCTTTCTTGTACCATCCATTGCTTGTTCTTACAAGGAATCCAGTTGTCTTTCCATTCTTGTGCCTTTGTGAACTTCCAATAATCTAAATCTTCTGGCTACTTAGGGTATTATTTATAGCTTAGTATTTATTCTTTATAAGTGCATTTCTAGCAATAATATCCCAGTTTCAACGTATGATATCTTTTTTATTATATTCCACTGTCTTTTTCTGGAATCTCAAAGTCTGATATCAAAATAAAGTCTAAAATATTCAAGATGCTTAGTTCTTCCTGCAGTGTCTACACACCTTCCTTTTGGAATTTCACAGCAAGCTGTGTCTTATCTTGTCTCTTTTCTCAAGTATCTGATGAGAGGCAGCTTTGCAATTCTCAAGGCATGCAAAACTTTATACCATTTTTAGCTCAAAAAGTTCCTTCTGTAAAACTTAGTAGCATATAAATCCAGTAACTTGTTATAATTAAAGTAAGCCACAAGACTGTGAGGATGTGTTTCTGATTGAAAATGTGTCTGCAGCATTTCAATGCACTTAAACTTAAATGTCACTGTGGGATTTTGCTATTCATAACCACTTATTCATTGGTCCTTTATTATTACCACTAAAATTACCAAAATAAGGACCAAATTTGTCTATCTGTAGTCTAACCATAATGGTATATCTATATAAACCTTGTTAAATATTAAAAATAAAAGTGTAAAAATTTTACCCTTGTAGGGCTCCTATTTGAATTCAAAATACTATTAATGGAATACAGTAGGTATCTATATACTATCAGTAAGCAGCTTAAAATGTCTTTGGATAACAAGGTAGCACAACACAGAGGAAGCAGGGAAGGCAACTATCCAATGGAATTAGAAGGGCAAGCAAAGCCACATTGTGGATGGAATGAAATATCAGGAGGAAATTAAATATGAAAGGAGGTAAACAAGCTTAGGTAATGAAAGATTTGAAAACAGTCTAAGTGGAACACAACCAGAAAGTTCTGTGGATTTAGTCAGAAGTTTCCCTCTCTCTCTCTCTCTCTCTCTCTCTCTCTCTCTCGTGTGTGTGTGTGTGTGTGTGTGTGTGTGTGTGTGTGTGTGTGTGTGTGTGTGTGCATGTTATTTTGGAGACACGGTACTATCATATAGCTGAGGCTGGACTTACACTCACTATGTAACCCAATTTGATCTCAAACCTCAAACTCAGCTGCTTTGGTCTCTGCCTTTTAAGTGCTAGATTCACAACTGTAAATATATGGTTTATGTTTTCACTAGCTTAAAGGGGTCATTCTGGCAGTAGAATTAAGGATGGCTTTTGAAGGTATGAAACCAGGATGCTTGGAAGTTTCCTTTAGCACTAATCTTGTGAGTAGATGGTGCTTCAGCAAGGAGTGTACACAGAATAAAAAGTGACCAGATTCCAGATGGAATTTGAAGTCAAAGCCAAAGTAATTTTGTAATGGATTAGGTGTATGATATGAGTGAAATAAAATGACTCAGGGAGATTCATCTTGAATTTAGACCAATTATTTATATCTACTGAGAAAATGTTTTAAATGAGTAAAATTATGACAAAATATAACTGATCTGCAAAGTAATGAAAATGTAGTTTGGTAGTTCTCATCAGGCTTCCAATCCTATTTGAGAAAATAAAACCATATGTGTAAGAATAAAACCTCAACGATTGGAGCACAAAAATGATATTTTAATGTTGACTGTGAACACAATTATTCCATGAGACTGCAAGGCCTTCAAATGTCAGAGCTAGAATTTATTAAATTACTATTGTATACTCAGTGCTTGGAGCACACAAAACCCTCAATTAACTCAACTTTTGAGAACAGTAGGTTAAAGAATGAACATGCTTCATGGAGAAATATCTAATTTCTTTTCTTCTGAAAATAAAACCAGGGTTTTTAAGGCTGGCATTTCTAATCTAGAAGAGAGGCAATGGGGGAACAACAGGAATTTATTTTATTAAGGTATTTTTTCAAATACATTTTTATTGAGAATCAACTATTTCATGTCAAAGACAAAAAAAGAAAAAGATGTAGCTTATGCACATTTACTACTCTTATGAAATGAATCATAAAAATAAATACTTTTAAGCAAGTTGGTATTTGTCTTTTGTTGTTCAACTAAGTTCTCATGTATGTATGTGCATATGTGTGATTATATTTGTGGTTATGTTCAGTTTGTGCTTAGACGTACTGCTTTTACATGTAACTAGCTTCTGAAAGCAAGAGAGTTGACTATCATAATTTCAATAGTTTTAAGATGATATGTAGTTCATATGATCAGGGTTATCAAAAATATCAAGAGAATGGAATTATTCTGAAGTTACAAGTAATATTTTTGAATATTGATTTATATGTATTTCCATTTGATGTCTGTTGTCTCCATTTGAATTGTGTTACATTTTGTGGTGGTTAATGACTTATCAACTTGATTAAAACTAGCAATCACCTGGGAGACAGACTTCTGAGCATGCTTGTGGAGAATTATCTGGGTCATGTTTAGTTAGGAAGTACATTCTGCCATATGTAGGACCAGTCCCTGGTCCTGAACTGTGTAAAGTAGAGATGAAACATGATCATATTTCTTTCTCTTTCTGCTTCCAGTCAATGTGATCAGCCAACTTTCTTCTCCTATTGTAATACTTTCCCGCTTGCTACCATCTCTTCCTTACCAGGACAGACTATAAGCCAACATAGACTCTTTCTCCCTAAGATGCTTTTCTAAAAATATTTTGTAACAACAGTTGAAAATGTACATGGAATGTACTTCTCAAGATAAAGTCAAAGAAATGTTTCTTCCTGCTGTGTGCTAAAGTATAGACAAAGGTTTCACTTTCCTTCAATCCCAACCTCTTCAGTGAGACACTTAGGAGATAAAATTACCTATACCTGTATCCTGAATTCATACTAAAATGTCCAAAGAACCCATTCAGGTAGAGTGCCCATTCCTGTCCCTGAGACATTAAATCTTGAGAACAACTACTATTTGGGGAAAGTTTTCTCTAGCCCCAAGACTAATTCTTCAAACCTTAGAAGCCATTCCCCTCAAACTGCACATAAATATAACCCATCAACACTGCTAATGACCAAGAACATTGTTGTCAACTTCCCTCTGAGTGTCTGATTTATCTAGCTCACTTTCTAGCTCCATTATTATAGAGGTGATACATTCTGATTCTAACCTAATGACATTATCTTAAATTCTTATGTACGGGCCAGCATGAAAACTTCCTAATTTCTTATCATTTGTTTTTATTTTCTTTAGTGTTGTTTGGAAAATGAACTCTACATGACTCTCAAATTTATTTTCTTTAGCAAAAGTTTCTCAGCAGTAATGAGAGTAGAGAATTAAAAATACAGAAAACTGAGCTAAAATACTCCAGAATTTAACATGAATGTAAGTAGATTGTAAGTTCTCTAGGTATCTTTGGAATTTTAGAAGTACACAAAGCATTCTCTTGTGGGTTTCTACTAAGTTAACATTTGCCAAGGAAGACCCTTAAAGCAAAATTTCAAGAAATGGGAATGTTTTGTTTTGTTTTTCATGATAGGGTTGCTCTGTGTAACAGGACTGGCTGTCCCTAGAACTTGCTTTGTAGACCAGCCTGGCTTTGAACTCACAGAGATCTGCTTGCTTCTATCTCTCTGCCTAGTGCTAGCTGTACAGGCATGTACTGCCATGCCCAGAGAAGAGATTCAAAATTTAACATGCAAAAGAAATGAGTTCCTAGTTTATTTTACTCCACAAATAATTGTTTATCAAGCTCCAGGGTAACTTTTCTCATGGAATATAGGTGTCATTATGAATAAATTACTTCAATCTCCTTTGTCTCCCATTCTTTTCTGTTTCCTGTTTAGTAAAATATCATAATGGACAGTATGTAAAAACTTGAAATTCTCCTGAAGGCAAGTTTTTTACTTAGATGATTTACTTAGATGATTAAAGAATATAATGTGGAAGATATATCAATGTTATATAAAAATTTCATTGGATATAGATAGTTCATCTATCTGACATCTTTCCATCTAATTGTCATTATTTCATTATTTTTCAAAACACTGAATATGTTATAAGAGTAAAGAGGATGAACCAAGCAAATGAAAACAAGAAGACTCGGCATTCTGGAAGGCATGAAGAGATGACAGAGCCTTTGAAACATTATGAGGACCACTTACTGGGGCTGCATTTCATGAGGAAGAGATGTTAATACAGATCATAATGAAAACTACCATCTGATCAAAAGAAAAATAATGCAACATACCAGTGATATATTTATGGTTATCTAAACGAATAAGGAACTTTTTTGCTTGGTTTGAAATTGTTATATTTGAATATCTTGCAATTTTCTGGAAAGAAAAAAGTTCTTCAACTTACACAAGGAGGAATAAACTTTTTGAACAGGAAGATCATCTGAAGAAAATGAAATAAATCACTGAATATAGATAACACACTGGAAGTCTAAAAGTGGAAACGATTTACTTTCTAAAAAAGAAAAGAAAGCTAATTTATTCTTGCACTTCCTTGTTTAGAGACCCTGCATCTTGCTGATTTATGTATAGTCACCCATAAAGTTTCAGGAAGACACAAGAGCTTGCTGTCAGAGAGATGCAGCCAGCACTTATCCAGAGCTTTCCATGTTCAAAGAGAAAAGTGATAAGTCTTACAAGAAGATTAAAAATGACTAAGAGTTGGGCTCTTCTTTCAAAAAGTTCACAGTAAAACGTGATAGATTTTTCAAGATTTACAACAGTGGGAAATGAGCCCTTGATAGTATTATGTAGTCTATGAAAAGAAATTTTCATAATGTTGTCAGCTCTCCCCCATGGAATTAGCAGATCAATTTGTAGAGTAGTAAATTCTATACTGTATCTTTAAGAATGTGTGGGAATTCAGAAAACATGGCAGCAATCAAGACACAGTGCAAGAAAGAGAAAACCATAAGTTCCTCTGACAAGGATAATAAGGAAAGGTTGAATTTGACTGGTTTATATGCTGATAGTAGAAGATTTAAAAACCATGTCAGAGAGTTGGACTTTGAAGCCGTCATGTGATTTAGAAAGTCCAAAGTGAAGCTTTAGGACAGGATGAGAAAAACACTTGAAAAGAATGCCCAGAAGACCAAATTTTTGGATGGAATGATGCTAGTAGTTTAGAAACAACAGAATTGCATTTGTTGCTTATTATAATTGCTGGCATCAAAGAAACTACTTGGCCATTCAAAGAACTTGAAATAGTTGACAGTTATCCTTTTAGCACACATTGGAAAGAACAACTAAGATGGGATGTTCTTGAAAGCAAAAAGCTAAAATGTCGAACAGGAAGTGCATGCTAAAGGATTCATTTCGGTGAAGCTATAGGAAAGATGTTTAATATTTTAGGAAGCACACTTGCTACGTTTAAATTACTGAACTGTATGTAAATTATTTGCTGAGCTGCAATGTGAACATGAAAAGTACAATGAACCTAGTTTTAATACAATTTTTCATTTTGATTTCTCTAAAACATCGATAGTCTTTTAAAATTGAAACAAATTGTTTTCTGTGATACTGTATTATCTCTGTTTGGGGGAGGGGAAACATGCTAAAATATGCTGAATGAATAAAAATTAATTTAAGAAGTTTAAAAAATGAAAGGTTTGTGAAGAGGGCAGGTTCATAATCAAAATGCCCATATGCTTCTCTCTACCCCAGACTCCTGCCAGTTATAACTATATGGCAACTACCGTCTGTGTGGCAAATAACAACTTGGATGACTTTCTCATTCTGTGTTTTTAATTTCTCTTTCTTATCACTATTTCCTCTCACTAATTTACAGCAACTATACTGTTAATAAACATAAAAATCAAACCAATCATATCCTGACCCTTGATTTTTGGGTTTCTCAGATCTCAATTAACAGTAGTTCTGTATACTCTGTGCTTCATATCATTGTATATCTATCTACGGGCTATTCATCAAACACTTGTGGGCTTTCTCATCTTTGGGGAACAGTTATTACGCTGATCAACCAAACTCAGTTTTGGAGTTTAAACACAAGTAGGATGAATGGGTGTCTGGAAATATACATACATACATACATACATACATAATATTGGAATTAGAAAAAGGGAAGAAGTCTTAGCAAAAATTTTCAGGAATTTTGAAGGAATTGGTTAGGTATGAAGGATAGGCAATTGTTTGATCATTCTTGCTTTTATTCAATGGGGATGATGGGCTTTGAGACAGCAGGAGGCTAGGAAGCCTTAAGTGCACATTAGAGACAATTTATGTTCACAGTTACACTAAGACACTGGATTGGAGGATAATCTACCAAGCACTACAGACTACCATGATGGTTTGTGGCAATCCCTATGTGACCATTGTATTTTACATAAATATCAAAAATCACTTGACATACGAAGCAAAACACTATTAAAAATCCAAGAGTTGGTAACCATACCTACCACTTGTGATTGAATCTGTGCTCATGTCAGATACATATGATGTTTTACTAGAGCCAGCAATACTCATGAAGACCCTGCTCTTTCACTTCCCTGCAATGTTGCCCTCTGCATTCCTAGACATACAGATCTTTCTATTTGTGAAGCATAACAATTGTTCTAGTTAGTTTTCTGTGTCTTTTCTATATTTTCTAATTATATATGATTTAATATGTATTTTGGTTTTACCACATTTGTTACTACATTAGACAGTTATATGCACTCCTGTTGTGTTACAGTTTAATTCAAATTAGTTATGTTAACATTTTTCTAGATAAAGTAATGTTAATCATACAAATAATCATTCAGATTTCCATGTTAACATAGAATCTGTTTTACATGGCTTTTTCTCTGTTTTTACTGTGTGTGAGCTGAGACATCATAGCAAACAGCAGAAGAAATCAGGATGCACCAATTGTGAAATCTGTTTAGGTGTCTTTTCCTCTCATTTGACAACCTTTCATCCTTAGGCTTTGATTTACTGAAATAATTACAATTTCCAATCCTATTTCAAAATTTGTATGTTATGTTATTTCTCAGTTTATTATCTTAGCTGTGACAATGGGAGGTGTGTCTAGTACAAATGTTACTGCTTACATGAAAATAAATTTTCTTACTTTTTAATATACTTTATAGACATCCAATTCTGTTTTGAAATTTACATAGGTGAATGTTTTGCCTGTGTGTGTGTGTGTGTGTGTGTGTGTGTGTG